>NW_026570269.1:600000-1043520 GCF_019649055.1 Paramacrobiotus metropolitanus | reverse complement strand
TCAGGTAAAGCAACACCAGCTGAGCCGGCAAAGCCACAAGGCCAGTCAGTGGGTGAAAGAGCGCGCCACCACACCAGCTGGAACAGAAGGTCAATTCGATTTCAAGTGTAGAAGCTACGGCCAAGTACACTGGCGAAGATATAGAACGAAAAGGTCACCGCACGAATAGTCGATAAGAAAACGAACAAAGAGATCGACTCGTATAATCCCCTCGCGAGATAGGTCAGTCAAGGATGCCATTGGAAAAGAGTCAAAAACGATAGTCAATGAGGCGCTACAGTTTATTCCCCAGAAGAACGTCATAACCCAAAGTTATCGTTCAGATGATGAAGCACGTGGTATCTAAAGTTGCAACCGAAGAAGACGCATGGATCCGTATCCAAAGTGGGCACAGATGATGACCACGTGGCATATACATACACAACGGACGGCAAACTGTTGATCAAAGAGAGAACTCGCTCAAAACCGACGGCGGATCCAGATCCGAAGAAACGATCGTCAGATGATTATGAGTCGGTCTGAGATACAGAGGCGACAAGCAGAAAGGTCACCCTCAGACTTTTCGGTGGTAATGGAAGCTGTGCAAACCATAACTGCAGTGATAGTCGATCCAATAACAGGAGACCCGGTTCCATATGCTCCATGGGACGTATCAGAAGAGCGCCCGAAATGCGAATCAGGCAGCCGTTGAGCAGTTATGGGATCTGATACGAAAGTGACCGGACAGATGCCGTGGTTCAAGCGAGTACACTGATCAGCATGATGCGGCATCGAGCGGAAATCGATGGAGCACATTCCGACTCACAAGACAGATGGAAGACGGATCGTACAAAACGGTATTTTACGACGCTAAGAAGAACCCTTTGTGGGAGGTCGCCTCACAGGGACAGCTGACAGAGACACTACATTTGGAAATCCAGCCCCCGGCACAAGAAGGCGGAGCCGGAGAGACGGAAGAGCGCAAGGCACGTCGGCAAATGTAACTGAAACGAGGGCCAGACGCTCTCTACAAAGAGTGTTAGAGATTGCCCAGGGAAGTCATGAGCACCTTCAGTGTGATAGACAAACTGTGCCCATTATGTAATCCACCTGGTGACGACAGACCAGAGTCGGAAGACGAGGACCCACCTGAGGAAGAAGGCTCAGACAGAAGAAACGGCCGATAAGCATAAAAAGCCCTTAAAGGTCAAGCCCTCAAAAGTCAAACCGAGAAAGCGCCCAGATTGGAAGAGGCCATGAACCGTGACAAGGTTAAGAAGGCGATTTCCTCAAGAAACGACAGGAGGAAGAAGATAAGAAGAAAACAGGAGGAAGAAGATAAGAAGAGCGGTGACGAAAGCGATAGCACAAGCACCAGGAAGAAAAGATGAACCAGCGTCGCATGATGTCAGATGGACGAGTCAGTTGGCGAAGTTGAAGAAAGGTCATCGACACCTACGAAGTCAAGAAAGTTATTCAATCAGCTACAGCAGAACCGTAAAACTCAAAGGAAAGGTCATAGCGGTGAAACAAGCTGTCCCCATGTCATTTCCGCATCCGCCAAAGGCGCAAGGACAAACAGATTCGCGAAAAAGCGAAACAGGAGACGTCGCGTGAATCAGGCATCGGAAGTGAGCCTTCAAGCACTTCGACGGTCAGTGCAAGGTCACATACAGATTCGAAAACAACGATCAAGGACTACTGAGCCAAGAAGCTTGGAGGCAGGATAAAGACAAAAAGCAAAGAAACGAAGCCCGTTAAGACCGAAGAAGAGTCAAAACAACCATGAAAGTTGATGCAATGGCAATGATCAATACGCCGAACCAGATGGAGAGAGTGAATTGGACTTCACCTCAGACGAAGAATTTGATGGTCAGATGATGATAATTTGAACACGGTCGATGAAATAATCAAAGCGTATAACGGGCGGAAAATTTCATACGAATAGGAACAGCATCGGTGACATCAAATTTAAATCAGGCCTGAAGACGTATTTGAAGAAACAACATCGTAGCTTCACTAAACAAAAGTTCGACGTCGTATTGGAATTCGCGCGGAACGCAGGAAAACTTATACAGAAACGCGAGTTTCTCGTATGAGGCTAAGTTGTTCAGACCAGCCAGTTCGGATAAGGCGCTGACAACCCCGAATGAAGCGGTCCCAATGCGAGTAGAAAGGGCAATCGCAGGAATGACAAGCCCATTAGGGTCAACGAGTCACCGGATTAGCCAATATATCAACGCAGTTTGGAACGACGGAAATGGAATGATAAAGGAGATCGACACGGCAACCGAGCGCGTATTGCAAAGTTGATTAAACAGAACGTCCTTACGACAAATGCACATAAAGGACACCCGATCCGATATACGAGAGTCGGTCTAATACCACCGGAAAGACAGATCCACTGTAATATGTCCGACAGTCAGGACATGGAAAAGGTCACAGTTTCATCGAAGACAAAAGGCCCAATGGATTCGGAATCGGAAGGCGACGATGACGCTACTATAACGGCTCCTTCTGGACCTGCGACAGAAAAAGGCGAACAACCGAAAGGTCAAGAGACATCTGAAACTACCGCAGAAGTTCAACCGAAAGGTCATGAAGCTTCAGACAAACGGGAGAAAGAAAAGGTCATGCTCCCGATGGATAAGGCAGCGGCAGAAGCTGAAGCGGATTCGGCGCGCCAGGTGTTTCACAAATCACTGTTCATACCATTAAAGGACGTCTTTGAGAAGGAACGATCGAAGTCGGTCGGCGATCTAAAGGTCAAGAGACTTTGCCACAAGAGGAAAGAAGACAGCGAACCAAAATCGGCGGGGTCATCATCAGGATCACTGGCAAAGCTGAGGATCGACGAGACAGCGACGGCTGACCCAACGGACTCGACATCCTCCCAGAAAGTAGCGGTACACCGGCAAAGGAGGCTACAGATTACATGTTAGGGCCGGCATTGGACGTGAATAATCGTACATGGAACGAAGTCCAAGCTGCACTCCAGATTATTCGGGAAAAGGAAATGCTTGGGACAGACCTGAAAAGACAAGTGGCGATAAATACGAACGGAAGGTCGTCACTTAACATGACTGAACGAGTCTTGAAACGAGCTTATAAGGAAGGAAAGTTGGGATGTAAATATAACAAGGACAACAAAGTCGTCTACTACCTTCCGAAACAGGGCACGGAACGAACGCCCAGACTGAAAATGGAACTGGAGGCCTGGAAGATAGCCATCACAGATGTAGCTCTGGACGCCATTGGCGGTACCAATGGAGCGTCATGGAATGACCTTTCAAACTTCATGGCCGTCAATTACGAATTGGGAGATTTGAATATTGAAAGCGATAAAGAGTGGATTAGGAACGCCGTCGAAGCCTTGATCGCGGACGAAGTGCTTCATATTAAGCCAGATGGCCGAATCGATTTCAAGCCGTATAAACCATCATAAAACAGAATCCGAAAATATAGTGTAATATGCAGCGAGTAATGAACCCTGCATATTACAGAAAAAGCATAAAACAGTTTAAAACGAAAGCGAAAAGTGTTACGAAAGGTCAACTGAAAACAGTACTAGGACTAATAGAAAAGGTCACAGTAGTCAGAAAGTGCTGATAACGTGAGAAAGGTCACCACGTTACAGTGATAGAAAAGGCAGCAGGAGCTAGGAAAGTCTCAGCTCAGAAACGGAATAGGCGTAAAAATGATAGAAAAGCCTTGATATGGATAGGAAATGGAAGGATTAACGTGGAAAAGTTAATATGACGGATTGTTTTATAATTACAGACTGAAGCGGAAAAATGGCACAGAAAGGTCAAGCCACTCCTAAACGTACGGGAACGGCGGCAGACATCGATCGGTTTACGGGCTACAATCCAAAGTGTCCGGACTGTCTACGCAATAACAAAAAGGTTGACAAGAGATTTCCGTGCTACGCATGCATTCACAAGCTGGATGACCCACATATCGTCTCACTTGTTGGAGTCTCGGAAGCCAAACGCGGGAACCTGGATGTCTTCCGCAATCTGATAAGCGCAAGGAATTACGGCAGCATCCCAGTGGAAGAGCGAATGCTACTCGAGGATCGCTACCAGGAAGCGATCCGGAACAACGAACCTGGTTGGGATGACACCTTGGAGCCGTTGAAGTGTCCACATACGGACGCGTATCGGAAGAAATTCGCAGAGGACCAGGAAAAGATGCGAGCTCAGCAAATGGAAGACGAACTCCGCGCGAAAATTAATGCGCAAAATAAGAAGGCAAGCGAACAGGCCGCACGGGAGGCGTTGCCCAGTACGTCGGGTCTAGCTGCACCCCCGGGCATGGCCAGCCTTAACGAAGACGAAATGCAACTCGTACGACAGTCGCTTATCATTCAGATTGAAACCTTAACGAAAGATCCGGCTGCTATGTCAGACGAGATATTCAAAATGCTGTTGCGGGAGAAGAAACGATTGCAAGACGGGTTCGCGCCGGCGCCATACATAAAGAAGGAAGTCGAAAGACGTATGGATAATCTACGTAAATCTCGCCGAACTGAAAGCGATGTGCTGCAAGCACTCAGAAGCTTCAAACGGGATGAAGGCTTCATACGGCCACGATCCCCTCCGCATAGAGAAAGGTCACGCGGACATTCACGTGAACATGAACGGATTTCTGAAAGACGGAGCGAAAGGTCACGTGAACACTCTCGTGAAAGGACACGTGACTACCACAGTGAAAGGTCACGCGAACGGTCCCGCGACAGGGATTACCGTGGCGGAAGAGGATGGGTACGCCACGGCGATGAAGTAACAGAGATGAGCATTCAGAGGAAGATCGACACAACGAAGTTATTGGCAGCGACCAGAGAACGTGAAGACAAACGGCGCGCGGAGACATTCCGTACAGAACCTGAAAAGGAAGGACATCAGGTGCCGACGGAAGTTGCTTTCCGTAATCGTAACGTTAGGATGTCAACACCCGAAAGGTCATGGGATAGAAGACGCGAACATACGCGAAATCGAACGCCCGACCCACGCGATAAAAGATGGCAACAGAGGGCTGCATTCTACGCGACCTTTGACTCGGGCGCAAATAAAAGGTCATCAAGCACTGAACGGGAAGATTCACCCCCAAAGTATCAGCGGGTGGAGTCAGTGGTTCATGTAGTGGATCCAATTGTGAGCGTCGTACAAGAAGACGATGCGATGGAAGGGACTAGCTCGATTGCGGAAACGTCTCAAGAGAACGTGACCCATCGACGAAATGTAATTCTGGATAGTGACCTTCAACCGGAACAACCGGCGAGTAACGAACCGTCGCAGCCTGAGTCAGGAGAGCGACGGGAACCAGAAGGTCAACGAGAACCGGATAATCATCGCCGGGCTGATCAGCGACAGAACTCCAGATTTGATAACCGACAACCGGATACCATCGACATGGAATATAATACGACTGATATTGATGAACAAACGGTCGAAATTTGTCGATACTTTGGACTTGAGCCGGATTCGGTTGAAGCCAACAAAATTGGCACAATTCTGAGACAGTTGAGCCAATTCCTACTCGACTCGGGTTATGCGAGAGAGATTAAACAAGGAGTGGAACAAGGACTTTTCCGTCAGTTATTCATCCACCGCGACTCAGTACGGGACTGTTATCTCCCTATTCGACGGAATGGACTACATAGTTTGGTGGATTTGAGTTTATTGGATGTACCGCTGGACACAACTGATCCAATCGGGATGACACAGTTCTATTATAGAGACTATCCCGAACGCCAAGAATACGTGGCTCAGTTTGTTCTACGACATGTGAACCCAGCTTTCAAGTTGCTTGCAGCAAGGGCGTCGATAGGACTACAGGTGGATCCTAAGGACTATGCCGCAAAAAGGATGGGGCAAAAGGTCTTTGCTGCGAGACTGGCACATTACAAGACACAAAACCAATTGGTGTCTAATACCATGAAGGACGACATTCCACCGTTCTTCCGAGCTCATGTCGCTAAATTGGGACAACCGATGGAACATATCAGCATAGCGCATACGGCTCGCAAGGCGCTGAAAAAGTGCAAGACACGAATGGAAAAGGGCAACTTGACACAGCGCCACGCATCCCAAGTAGAAGAAAGGATTAATAAGATTAAAGATTCCCTGGGAAGCGACTACGTCGAGCCGGTGGACGGAATCGAAACTTACATTGATGATTTCTTAGTGAAGAAAAGTGACCGTCGTCCAGACCGTGCGCCTAACCAGATGGGACGACGCGGCATCCGAAACCAACAGCTGCGGGATAATCTCGCCGACGTGCAGCGTCGATTGGCGGAAGACCCTGATAACCGCAGACTGCGACTCGAAGAGAATGACGCACGCCATCGACTTGAGGCGGTTAGGCGCAGCCGCCAAGGTAAAGGTCGTGGCCAGCGCGAAGTTGACCCGACAAAGGTCATGGAAGTTGACTCGACGGAACCAGTTGACCGAACTTCCGACCGAAACCAACCGGAAAGCGCTAAGAAACGCCCGCCGAGAAATGATGAGGGCGATTCAAATGAAATGGAATAGTGTTGACCTTTAGGATCACACTATTAAAAGGACGTCTACGGCATTTGTCGGTACGTCACAAAGATGCAAATGGTGTTGTATAAAGGACGTGACATGTTAACATAAACTGTATTTGTGTATTTGTTGTTTGCAGCGTTTATAGCACAGAATTGCCTAAAAGAAATCATGTGGAGTATCTATTGGGGTTGAAATTGATTCGGTCTATAAAGCCGGCCCCAAGGGAGTAGTTACGGCAGTTAGCCGGCTCTCCTCTCTAAGCGACTCAGTGTTATAAATGCACAAGAGAAACAACGGTAATCAAGCCGGATCTCTTGAATACGAAACGGGGCCACAAGCGGCGAAAAAGAGAAAGACAACAGGTGGAATATTGATGAGGTTAACTTAATGCGGCAATCAGCCGGCCTCATTAGAGTTGTTACGGTAAACTGCGCCGGCACTCTTCTTAAGCGATTCAGTGTTAAAGGTGAAACGAGAAAAACTACGGTAATCGAGCCGGATTTCTCGTAATAACGTAAGCCACAAGCGGCGAACAAGAGTAAAAGATTAAATGTGGAAATTTCATGGGGTAAATTCAATGCGGTAACTAGCCGGCCCCATCAGAGATGCTACGGTAAACTTGCCGGCACTCTGGCCGCTCGAGGCATACTGAAGTTGGATGTGCGACGGAAAGGTCAAACTGCAAGTTTTACCAGGGAGGCAAGCGAAGAAGTGCTTGAAAGCCGCAGGAAATTGGCTAAGTCCCTCCATGACCTTTAACGGAAATTTTGACGAGTGGGGTGACCTTTGGGATCATCAATTGCCCAACAGAGTCACCGTATTGGAAGTTAAGTCGCATGACCTTTGGGACCATTAACCCAAAATGAGTCGCACATCTCAACGGATCATCTCAACAAAGGATGACCTTTACTAGGGAGGAAGCGAACTACGCTTGTCTTCATTGACGTCCCTCCATGACCTTTATGGATCTCATTTTGAAGTCGTACAATTGATACGCACCATATTCCAAAGATGAAGCAGTATTCTTAAGTCGTACTTGATACGCACCTGATTCTCAAGCGGATTGTGATGAAGTCGCATTACGGATGCGCAGGATTGCTCAACGGAGCGGAATGGGCCAAAGTGCGGAGAACGGTGGACAGGACCTGTGACCTTTACGAGTCAGAAATGGAGGATCCTAGTCTACAATTTGATTAATACTTTTGTTGATCTGTTACTGTTGATCTGTTCTAATGATTTGATAGTATTTTTATAATTGGATCTCTTTATTCACATCGTATTAAAATGAAATTGTGCCTTTATGTAATTGATGTGATAAAAATGGATTAAGAGAATTTGATGTTTTTGAGCACACACAGACACCGGCGACCGTCGTCTTCTCGTGGATTCGGGAGTGTGTCCAGCCTCACAGGAGCTCGGCATCCCCCCAGAGGCATGTGAGACCGGGATCACTAGCGTTCACGTCAGTGGCGCTAGGCGCTACGCCTTTGGATTATGGCCTGTGTGTGTCTCTCTTCTGATTGGCTTGTGTTTTGTTAGTGGGCGCGGCATAGCACGTGCTGCACAGCGTTGCACGCTGTTGAATGGGCTCCACGCTTTACGATCGAGCTGCGCCGATCAGTGTTGATTTTCTGTTGTCGGAATTTTCAATATTATTAAAAGTCAGCGATTACGGTGCGACGTTTTGTGTTTCCGCATAGCTCGCGACCCAGATCGTGTCGCTCACTCCACGGGATAGATTCCGTTTCTGTCTCCGTCTGTGGATCCATTCTGGATCTACCATTAGACTACGATTGTTGTAGAAAGGAAGAAAAGCCCCTCCCTCCTACCACATCAATCTACAACAAATTTTCCGAAATACAACATTTTTCCTGGAACTGTCGCGTCCATACTTTCGAGAATTACAACAAAAAATGCTACAACAAAGCTGACTGTCGTGCATACTTTTTCTACGATTGTTGTAAGATTTCTATTGTATTCCGAATTACAACTGAAGTATGGACCTAGCATAACCGGGTGGGGGTAGTAAAGCACCAGATCTAGATTTCTGATACCGTCTACCCAATCTCCGCCGCAAAATTTAAACGTCGCCGGGACGAAATGCCATCTTTAAGACCACAGAGCCAGCTGTATTTTGTCTGTCTTTCCCTTGGACTTGCTCTAGACGGCTTCAGTGTTGAAACTTGACACGGGTGCGGTAAACAGAATTATGAGCCCGCGAGTGTGTCTACGCAGGTGGCATCCAAGGATAGAGGTTTACCGCTTTCTCATGAAACCGCGTGATGACGTCCGGCATTTTGTGATCTTTCACGAACAGGCCTGCAAAATGCAAGTAAAGACTTATTTTTAGTAATGCTTATTGCTTGTACACTCGTACTACTACTAGTACTCGATTAGTCCTTTAGTTTCGGAGATATTCCATATTAAAGCAGTCCGGCAGTCAGTCCGCTCAACAAAATGTCAAAGCCTAACATGGTTTATTACAACTTGAAATGTAAAAGGTATGTAGTTGTTTTGGCTATTTAAATCTACAAACTACAATGTATAAAATCTACAATATTTCGGCGGCATATCGATGTCGCCGAAATGTATGTACATGACGTCACTGCGGAGGCGAGCCCCACCCGGAAATGGTATTAAACCCCGGTCATATTGTAGAGTGCCGATGCCCGAGGGCGGTCAGCTTTCGCGGTACATATGTTGTAAAGAATTTATCAATCATACGAGTAAAACTGTAAAAATGTAAAATATTAAAGTAATGATGTTTATTGTTTAGGTTTTAAATTTCCTATCCGTACTTTGTTTAAATTCGTTTGGAACTTTGGACAGTCGCGATTGTCACGGATTGTGCATCTATATCTTTGACCTAATACAGTTGATCGCATGATGGAGGAGGCAGAAACTGAACCTGTTCTGCCACCAAAGGAGGTTTTGTTGCTCGTTCAGGATCGGAATGCTGGCCAAAGCATCACCAAAGTTGCTCTTTCCACACAGCAAGATCTGATCGCGTACGCCACTGCCAAAGGAGAAGTAAAAACTTTATTTTTGCGAAAACCTTTTATAGTGGTGGAGGCTGACACTTGGTTTGTTACAGGTCAACGTTTATAATAACGACTGGATGAAAGTTGCCAACTACAAACCAGTAAATTTCCTCTCTGGCGATACCGTGGCTTGTATGACTTGGCGTCCCGACGGACGAGGTATGTGAATTAATAGTTTTAGAGTTTTTGCTTATTAATTCCACAAAAGCAGCTTTTGTTACTCGAGCATGTTGCGTAATTGCAGTATGAGTTTGACGGTATTTATAATTGAAGTGCATTCCCCTTTGCAGCCTTAGCCATTGCATATTCCAGTGGGAAAATCGTAATAAAAAATGTGGAAACACATGAGACGACCGTGGAGTTGAATGTTGACGATAAAATCGAATGGATTGATTGGTCGCCACCGTTTTGGACACCAGAGGAGATGACGGCAATGCAGGATAAGCGGCAATTTGAGGATCACATTGAGCGCTATGTCCAGGATGTTTTTGTCCCGAAAACAGCGTAAGTGGAAAGTTGTGATTTTCGGATCACTACTTCGACCGCACATTTCCGGTCGACCGTTTATTAGCGACTTGCTGTCACTTGCATGTCATTTTGCGTCGAGCACATTAATTATGCATCAGTAAATTTGGAGGGAAAGTTTTTTTGCACCCAGGTTCGTTGAGTTGTTTGGGCTGTCCCCAATTGAAATTGTAGGTAACGTTCTGTGAGTACCTTGTTCACTTTGGTAAATTGTTGTTTTTCTTTCAGAAGCCAAACAAGCGAAGCTAGGTAACTTGCATGCATTTGCTGCACGGGAAAGCGTTTGACGGATATCGTTGTAGCAAAGACCGGGAACGAATTAATCCGACGTTGCAAATGAAAAGCCAAAAGACGTAAGTCAGCAAATGTGTTTTTGTAGGCTCTGGTAGTGATTGTGATGAAGTCCAGGTTATAACGTGATAACTCACTGCTACAGTGGTTAATAATGTAAAAGGGTTCACTTCAGATTGTCTATTCTGTCAATCGTTACATCTTCCTACAATCTTCATATGTACGCCTATGGATTCTTACCCGTGGCATTTGTGGATCTCCAAGAATATCTGCCATGCAAGGTATTTCAAAAATATGTATGTTGTCTTTTTCAGTGTTAACCCCGACTTTATGCAGATTGCCCATATGTGTGCTTTCCATTTGAATAAAAATTTTGAAGCCGCGGTGATTGTTATACGAGATGAAACCGGCATGTATCAGGAGCTCGTCGTAAGCTATTTGAACACTTGTTTAACTCGTAATTCTGTTTCGTTGATTGCCAATGATTGCAGTACGATACCTCTATAATTAATCGCCATTTCGAAGAGATCGAAATCTTAGCCAAACACAGCGATTACTTGTGGTCATATAGACGAGTGAGTACGGTTTTCGTTTTTTTTTTGCCTCCGAGTTTTAATTTGACCGTTTGTATGATGTGCTAGGCTATCGAAAATTATTTTAAACGCTTAAGCTCCGTAAAGGACGAAAATCGTCAGGAACTTGAGGAGAAAGTACGGAGTCTGTTGAAGGAATTTGAACGAGAATGCAGTCGCTCCCAAGAAATACGTCCTGATTTAGCTACACAAGAATCCGCAGCACATTTCCTGCTGGCTGCTCTAATGGAGCAGCTTGTGTTGGGAACACTACATCCGGCCTTGGAACATTTCTTCGAGCACATTGCTACCACGCAGGACCTGCTGAAGTATGAAGCAGCCCTGGACCAGTCGTTAAAAACTTTTCGGGTCGATGTGATGCTTCCATTACGCAAGTGAGTTTAGGGTTTTCGTATTCGTAATCAGCAGGATAAACAATTCAATATAGATTCACATTCGGCATATGCAGTCCCCAGCGATGATAAATTCAGTTGGTTATGACTTCTAGTACGTAGTTAGATGTGTACGATATGTTGATTCTGTTCGTAATGATGCGAGTCTTATGGTTAGTTTTACTGGTAGTGATCATTGGAGAAAACTTTTTTATTCTTAGAGCGCTTGAATGCTGTATGGTATCGCTTGTGATGCTGGGCCGCTGGATTGCAAACGGTGAACGCTTTGGCGCGGTTGGAGCAGTGGAAAGCCACTTCGATCAAGTGCTTCAAAACTGTGCATCTTTCATGCTCAAAATGTTTGAGCTCCAGTACGTAAGTTATTCGCCCATTTTCTTGGCGATTTGATAGTATCTTCCTGGCTCTTGCATTATTTTACGTCAGATGATGGAAACGGAATCTAAGCGCTGCTTTACAGCCATTCAGTGGTTGATTATGCAGTCTGAATATATTAACCATGAATCGGTGAGCACGGTGCGTCGACTGAGCGAAGAGGATCTGGATGACGTCGTATCTGTGTTGCAAGACCTTTTTGGACCGCTCGTCATGCCATCAACCAATGATATAGAGATAAGCGAGCCGCCCGAGTGGCGGATGAAGTTCTTTGGGGTCGATGCGTACTTTCTGGATAGTGATTTGCCGGAACCGTTAAATCTTAGTCGCAGTGATTTCCAGCCTTACTATAAGGAATGGCTCACGGCAGATTGCGAGGATATGCGAGGGCCGTTTCTGCAGGCGCACGCACAGGTAAAAATCTTATATTAGATGAAACTTGTCAGCAATGGTTGTCGGTTGGTTGTCCTTATGGGGTCGAATTTCAATTGTAGATTGCCTATCGACCACCACCGAAAGCCCTGTACATCCATCGGCCAGAAAAATCGGCCAAACAGGAGCTAATGGCTTTCATCAGTTCGCTGGAGTTAGCCTTTTTCAATATTGCCACTGTGGTGTCGCGGGAAATCGTAATGATCCGCAAATATGACGTTTATAAAGCGGACGGCCCAGATGACAGAATAAATTTCGCCTATATTTATCCTGTTGCCTGTGATAAAGCCAACAACGAGACGACTCCGGCAAACATTCCATACAAATCCGCTGCACAAATTATCTACGCTACCGCCCAACATCCTGCGAAAATTGTTATTCGCCAACATTATTTACATAATACTGATGAAGAGCAAGATCTGGAGCTTTCGCTTACTGTCGATGCCGGCACCGTGCATTCTTCGAATAATCAGCCTAACGAAGCGTAAGCATAACTATTCATTTAATTGGCATAGAAGTGGTTTCAGGGTGGTCATGTTGTATGAAAATCAGTAGCTGTGGAGTAAATTAGCAGCCTAAACACATTGCGTTTCGAAACATATTTTAGTCTACTGCCGTTATTTTTGAAAATGCATTTAAACCCCGGAGAAAAGCATGAGAACTATTTGTCGGATGCCAGTTAACGGCATGTCGCATTTTCAGCTCCCCGGGTATCAACCTTCTAGGATTTATTAGAACTCGAGCCGCCGACGTCCTTCTGCTATCTGGTTTAACTGATGGAGAAATCTGTATGCTTCCTTGTGAAAAACAGGCATTTATCGCCAGCAAGGAAGAAAGGTACTGAGGCTTTAAAAATGTGGATTGTAATTAGCCGACTAAATTATCGAGTCGGGCGTTCTGTAAAAGCGAACTGATGGTCAGGCCACAGTTGTACGTGTTCGTTATTCGCTGTCTGTTATGTCAGCGTATGTATATTTTTTATGTCTTTATGCATCTTTTATTGTCAGGATTCTCATGTTTCCGGAAATCAGTTCGGCCATGAAAAGCATCAGCTTAACATCGAAAATGGATTTCTTCTGTACCAATGCTTTGGGAACAGTGGTAGCATTGGTAAGGATAAGTGCGCGGGAACGCTGTTCATGTTTAAAAATGGTGTTCTATTGCAGGTCAGTAATGATACCAGAATACGCATCTTTCGTATTTCCGGCGTACCGGATGTGGAACTTATGGACGACACAGATGTCATTGCTCAAGAAATGCGACCCGATCTCAATGCGGTACCAACTGTGTAAATGGCATCTATGTATATGCACTGCAAACAGTTGAATTCTGGGGGTAGAGTTCAGTAGCACCTGCCATAAACTGTAGAAGTACAGTATAGGCAGGCGACAGTATTTGCATGTGAATTTTTCCTACCGTAGTTTTCTAAATGCTATTTGGGTCGTGCTTTTATTACGAAAAAATGGAATATGTAGAAAAACGTAAAATGCTGGATAGTGGTAAAATAAAATTAAGCAGTGGAAGTGTGAATCGTTTGTTGCTTTGGATTGTCTGGGTTCTGGTGATCGATGCATTGTTTGGCGTGCACGTAGAAGCAACGTTAGTCGCTGGATTATGTTCAGACTCAGATACGCCTGCGCCGGGGGACGTTATAAAAAATTTATTATTTGCTCAGAAATCGGACTTCTTTGATTGATTTTCTAAGTTTTCTGATCCATCCGCTGGAATCTCCCTTGTCCGCTGGCTCAATGAGTAAATCACATAAGTCTATTCTTCAAACATTCTCCAAGTGATCATTGCTTCAAGAAGGGACCAGAACGGTGTAATATGCATCTTCTAGCCCGGCAACAAGGGGTTGTGGTAGAAATATTGTATGACATAACACAGGCGAACGCACATACACTTCTGCGTTTGCCCAAGCAGAATGAATTCCTATTTTAAATCTTTAACCGGATAAACTGCCGGAGATCGATTTTATATCGGAAACCGTTAGTCACAAAATCATCATCGACTTGCACTGTATCTGTGCCGGTCGCAAGCGTGTACAATGGTATAATGAGTTGTCGCTACAAAAAAATCGTTGAACATCCATGTAACACTTCGTTCGGGCCATTTTCCACGGTAAACCAAACGTAATTTTATTTAGTCAGTGTAAAGTAAATTGTCAAGAAACTAATCAGGCATTTATTAGCTTTAAAAATTAGTCGAACCAAAAATAGAATTTCCCGGCGCGCTCACGTCGCTAGAGGAAATAAACTCCTGGAAGCGCTTAACGAAGAGGTCCTTCGTGATAACCGGCGATCCACCCTGAAATAAAACATAAATGGATTTACTAAATTCAAAAAAATTGTTGGATTAGTTGCGTCTATCGTCCATCATACCGTATTCTTAGTAAGATGAATCATGCATGAAGCCTTTTTAATGTTTTTACTTTTAACAGTTTCAGTTATGTCCACTGGTGTGATATGTTTTAGTCAGGAATGGGAATAAGATGCACCTTGAAAAAACCTCAAGTTGTTCAGTTTCTTTAAATTTCAGCAAAATTATCTAACGGTGAACTCTATTCAATAAAACCAAACGCAACCTTAAATTATTTTAATGCAGCAAAACTCTGATATCGCAGACCTGGTGCACAGTAAGTATTGTGCATTTTTTACTGATGGGACATGGATGGCATAGCATCATTACCGGCTTATTCATTTATCATGTGCCTGTGCAGCCGAAAATAGACATCATAAATACGTATGTACTGTCAAAGATTGCGAACAATGCCTAATACAATGATGTTGTAATTTAATAACAACATCTAAAACGGATTTCAACACTTGAGCTTGAGAATAAAAAACACTCTCCCATCTGTTAAGTGCTAACCCCTGCAATCAAGCATGCCTGCAAGGCTCAGACAGGGCGCATAATATACGTATCTGCAGTTGACTGAATACGAAACAGCAGCGAACATACGTATATATGCATATATGTCACATCTACACTAAATGCTACTCACTCACTTAAGAAATAATAGAAAGTAGCTTAGAAATAAAACATTTTCATAACGAATGAAACGGTTGTAAAATTGCATTATCTTAATATGTGCTCTGAGCTGCACACGAGTTATGATCGAATCTGATCTATACTTATGCACATTTTTGCCGACGTTGCGCCAGCCTGAATTTTATGCTTTGGCACACACTAAAGTAGCCAGCCTTATTCAAAATTGTTTTACAAAGATAATAATTAAAAGGTTTTTGGGAAAAAATTTTTAGAAGTTACTCACAGCAGTCACGGTTTTGAACGCGTTGGAGCATTGATCCGCCGGTACACCTAGCGACGTGAATAAGGCACTGAATTCGCCTTCGTCAACATTTCCATCCCCGCTCGTATCCTGAGCGTCAAAAATGAAATCCTGATACAACTGAATCCACTGGCCGTTGGACTTGTTGAAAATGACATCTGACCACAGCTTCAGCCATTCCTTTTCGGAAATCTGCCCATCACCATCCACATCGGCTTTCTTTAGTTCATTCCAAATACCGTCTAGGCGCTGCTGTAGGGTCGCGTACTGGCTGCTACCCGCTGACCAGCCGCGGAGTTTGCTGATCTTGCTGAGAAGCAGGTCAAAGTCGTCCTTCTCAATGGTACCATTGTTGTCAGTATCTGCATAAGTAATGCCAGTTACATGGATATTTCACAAAGGTCACTATCAAGAACGGCTATATACAGCCTAACCGATGTGCATACATACATACCGAAAAAAGTTCTGTACAAGTAGATGAGCTTCTTTGTCTGGAAGTCGGACAGGGCCATATTGAACTATAATGAAATTTGTCCGTGAATTCTATGTGATCGACGAACACCAGAACAACGTTAACGGCAAACTGTGGTTGCGGATGAAAATGCGGATAGTAGCGCTACGGTTATGGTTGAACCTGGCAGCCCGCTCTTTGCATATGGTAATGTGTATTGCCGCCGAAGCAAAGGGAGAATCACGAAACGGCACAAACTGATACAGCCTGTCTGGAGTTTCAAGCAGCTTCGGACTTTTATATGGATCATCCAGCCGTTTATGCCCCTCTGTCACTTTATGCCGGGAGCGTGCTTTGTTAAACGCGTACGTGAGGTATGCATAGTGTTTTTGTTTTTTGTGCGCTGAAGTGGCAAATTTTGTCGATTGCTAATTTCTCAAACGCAGGGAACAATGTAACCAAATACCATATTACGAAATATCCCACTACAATATTCGCGCAAATGCTGAAATTCAAAAAGTTTTGAACATAATTTTTGTGTCTGTTTGTGCTATCAGTGTACGGCATCACTTAACTAAATTTATGTCTAGTTTGTGTCAGCACAGCTGCACCGTGTGGTCAGCAGTATAAAGCGGAACTGTTTTAGAAAATGCTGAAAGAATTAAATCCAGCACTATGGTTCGTCCTAACCATAGTACTGGATTAAAGGAAACGAGTACAAAAGTGCGGTGGTTATATTATATTAAAACTTTCACCGAATGGTTTTCTGCCTGGCTAAGAACGAAAATCAGAATCCGATGCATAACATATAAAAACACCATACTTGCACAGGCATGGTCGTTTTTTGTCCCATCACGCTGTGCCAGAAAAAAATCGAATACATTATGAGAAACGCTGCATTGTCAACTCAACATCCTTCAACAACGGATAATCATGATCATATCACTGTGGTTTTTCATCGTTTTTTTCAATTGTAAGCCCAAGTATCATCCAAACAAGCGATTCGAATTCACACAAATCAATAAGCCTGATCCCATAAACGTCGTACATTACGGAAGGCTTGAAATTAGGTATGTATGATAGCGCACATTGTTGTCGACAAATGCAATTATTAAAATTATTAAATGCTGTAGCTGTTCAATTATATATTGAGGACATATTATATCTTCAAAGTCAAAATATTGAACTCTACACATCATAATGGTATAATACTGGAGTACTTACCTGAACAACAGTTTAGCGCGACGCTAAAGCACTACAAACTGAGTGTGCGATGTCAGATATTATAACGAGTATACAAATTACTGGATGAAACTGCAACGCAATGTTATCAGTATTGCTGCTACTGAATCTTTGATGTAACAAACCCATAATATTATGAGTTTATATATGTAAGGGTTAAAAGGATTTCTATCCAGCAAACGTAATGTACGTTGTACAGCTGTGCGTTGCGTGGCGGAGTCACGGACACTAGAAATAAAACCGGTCTTATCGAATTCATTCTTCGTAATATCCATATCCCGACGATAAAATGTACTTACAGTAATTCCATACACCTCATTTACCGGTAAATTCAAAGGTCAATTCAAATTAGCGCCGATAAATCAAAAATAACGCGTCAATTTATGCTGTGTTTACCATTATAAGGGTACTATGCTTTGACACGTTATCACAGAGTTGGTGGTCAAGGGGGAAAATACGACGTACCTGGAAGCAACAGGAGGTCCTGCTGACAATATGACTTATCAGACTTGTAGCAGACGGATTTGTTTTACAAATGTTGATAAGTACTGGCAAAGTCTAATATTATTACAGCATGTGTCGTCACTTATAACAGCTTGCTGTCAGAACTTTGAATTCGTTACTGGCAAAAGAAAATGTTAAAATTTGTTACACAAGTGGTATTGAAGTAAATACTCGTATAATATTGTATCAGATTACTGAAGAGTAACTGCTACATCAATTTAATTGTCATAAATTTTCAAAAGTATATATTGCGCTTGATTCGGCAACAACGAACAAAAATTTCGTGGCGCATAACTACAGATACGCTTGTTGAAAATAATTTGTCGTTATTTGCCAAACAGCAATTGTGTTACCAGCCGAAAGTCTGAAAGTTATTCTTGTATGGCAAAATCTGAATATTAAGCCGATTTAATTAATCCCGCTTTGAATATTCCGCTGTCATTTTTTGGGTTTATATTTTTTCATGGCAGTTGAGGCGCTAATTGCTAAAGGCAGTAAGCAACGCACCGTTAAATCTATTAGGAAGTAGCTGCTAACAAGAAAATAAGTTTCAGCGAAATAGTTCATGTACGTAAGTTCTGCTGTGGCTTCAGGATGTGCTGCAAGAATAATACTCGAAATCAGAACAGTCCATTGAAATACAGATTGAGCAGTCATCTACAGGTGCGTACTGCGTAGTACTACTAATTTTCAAGTAGCTGTACATACCTATAATTACAAACTCTACGTAGAAAAATGCAGTTCCTGCACATTTGCGCGTATGATCTGACCAAGAAAGTGTTTGCCAAACAAAACAAAGCTGATGACGACACTAATATGCTACTACTATAGTTACCTACTCAGAGTCACCTTCGTCTACAATTATAAGCAAGTATATGTTGAATCCGAAGGGTGGTGCGTAATCGTTGCCGGTTTTGCCGGTGACATGACGAACTTATTATAGTGGCAAATCTGATCCAGCCATAAGCACAACATACATACTGTCATGCACCATGACACGGTAATTTACTTTTCTGCATGCGGTAGTCTTACCACGGATTACATAACTAGTGAATATTACCACTAGAGCCGCCTGTAGCAGATTCCTAGTACACAGGATAATAATCATTACAACTATTGTCCACTGGGACAATGGACAATTATACAGCGGTATTTGTATTTTTAAAATGGTGCCTATATACGTAGCTATACTAATTAAAGCAGGAGTGTTTGTATACATATTTGTGTTTGTTTGTGTACCAGTTTTGTAAAAGTATAACACGGGGAACTTTAAAAACTGCAGTCAGGATGTCTGCACTAAAGGTCACCACCAGCGCCAGTTCTTGTCTGAAATCACATAATTCCTTAACTGCAACGACCTTTCTCTCGACACTGATTGCGGCATTGACCACATGGTTCAATGCTGGCTACAGTTTTGCGCAAATTAACGTCCCGCAGAATCTGATCATACGATGGATTCGACAGATTCAGTGTTTGCGTACTTCAACATCAACCGTTGCTTCTGGGCAACAAAGCTGGGTGTTAACCTCTAACTTAACACATCCCGAAAACTTGTTATGGTGCTCTTTTGTCCCAGACAATGAACTATCTTTGCATCTGCGTCATAATAGTAGTCTGAGTGCTATTTGGGGTCTGACAGGATCTTCGGTGATGCTAGGAGTGTCCGTTGGAGCACTATTGACGAACAACTTGGTCGAACGGTTCGGATTTCGCAAAACCTTTTTGATCAGCAACGTAGTTGGAGTTATTGGAAGTGCTGCCGCTGCATGTATTGTATTTGCCCCGTCATATGAAATGTTCATTATAGGTATAATCGTATGCTTACAGATAGATATTTTTTCATTGCTCGTACATCTTCTCATGTTTCTGCTAGTGATTAACAGTTACAGAACTTACAGTAACTACTCGTTGTAAGTGCGCAAACGAATTATACGAGTTATATACGAATTATACGAGTTATGCGCAAACGAATTATACGAATTATATCGTACAAAACACTTTATATATAGGGGGAAAAATGTGTCTAGCCGAACTGGAGGTTGGAGAAGCATTTTATCCATTATAGTTCTGTGCAACTCAAACAGCAACAGCAGAGCTAAATTATTACCTGCTTAAATCAAATTTTTGCAGCAGAATATTTTCCTAGTTTGTTGATCAATACATTTTGTAGGACGTTTAATTTTCGGAGTGGGAGCCGGTTTCGGAAGTTCAGCCTGTGTGGTGTACGCTGCCGAGATCAGCCCAATAAAATATCGCGGTGTGCTGAGCGTCCTCATCGCCTCTTCACTCAGTTGCGGGATGTTAGTGGCCGACGTGCTCGGGCTGCCGGCGTTCCTGGGAAATGACAATTACTGGAAGCACATGACTTGGATACTTCTGTCACCCAATATCATATTTTTCTTGTTGTACGTGCTGTTACCGGAAAGTCCGCGTTGGCTGGGCCGAAATGTACGCGGCACTGCAGAATTGACAGCAACTCTTAAAGCGTCTGCGTCATACGGACAACGTGGACACTGAAGTCGCCATTATCGAAAACGAAGTGCAACACGCAAAAAAACTATCGCAGAAGCGCGTATCGATTCTTGGTCTGTTTCGCGATCCATTTCTGCGCAGGAATATTGCGGTGTGTTTACTGGCTATCACTGCCCAACGGCTTACTGGGTATCCCGCAATTTATGTCTATTCAACAGAAATCTTTCGCACGTGTGGTTTAGCCAAAGAGATCTCGTCGTATGGATCAGTAGCATTGGCGGGACTTCAAGTTCTGGTGGCCATCCTTGGTTCACTATTGTTGGATAAAGTCGGGCGGCGACCGGTTCTGTTAACCGGTCTATTCGGTTGTGCCCTTTGTACAGTTGCTATGGTCATCTTTGCGGCATTATCTGCATCCAACATCTGCACTGAGTGCCGTTATGGAAATCTAGCAGCGTTGATGTTCTTCATGGTTTTCTTCGTTATTGGACCGGCCAGTGTGCCCTATCTGCTGCCGGCTGAGATGTTCGGACTGACATCGCGACAATCCGCATCCGCCTTGGTGCTGGTCGTCAGCCTGGCCTTGTCAACAATTGTCACGGCGGTCTTTCCTATTATGCAGGTGTATTTGATGGAGTGGACCTTCGCGATTTTCAGCGGCATTACGCTAGTGCTGGCACTTTTCCTTTCGGTTACACTGACCGAAACGAAAGGGGAATCGTTTCTGGAAATACAGAAAAAACTCGAGGACAATTTTTTCGGGAACAAGGGATCTTTAGCGCCTAGCAGCAATGACAGTACTATTGCACAGTCTGTTTGACCGGTTAATCCTGGAGTTACATACACAAACAACAGCAACCAGGATGCCCAACGCTACACGGCGCTCGTGCTTTACCGCCCACGATAATTTAATTGACACATCATAATTTTTACCATAGATATTTACTCTAGGTGAACGCGCCTTCCACCTATGGTAGTTATTTCGATTTTTCTCTTCGAGTTGGAACTTTAAATCTTCGCTACGAACTTTAAGCGAATTTGCACAGGGTTTTGTATATTCTGTGAACACGCTACTTGTTGCTGTGTACGATTGGTGGTTAATTCTTGTTTAGACAAGTTTCTAATCGAAACGCAACGATGTACAGTACTCGTACATATGCCTAGAGATGTTTACGTATAGATATGCATTTTTGCTGGTGGTATTCTTGGTGGTCAGTTGTTTTATTTTCGATGCGCCGGCACATATACAAATTCGGTCGAGCTAGAGTCACGTTAATGAAAAGTTATGAAAATATGGAAAAATAGCGTGGCACACTTATGTACTGTAATGCAATCTTCCGCTGCTCGATATCGAACCAAGTAAGTACGTAACCTGACAATTTGGAGACTGGAATCAATGGTATTTACCGGCCAAATTCGTTCCGTGTCAGAGGCGCAGGAATACTAGCTGGTGAATCCAGATTCACTGCAGAACCAACCTGCTGCAATATGCAGGCTGCTAGACCATTTTTTTTCGCTACGTCCTTAGTCCTTACAATTCCTCACTTAATGAAGCAAGTACCGGTAGTCCGGTACTTTAAGCAATGCGTTTTGTCCTTAAACACCGTGTGGCAGTTGCAACCACCACGCTGACCACGGTCGGCGGTGTTTAAGTACTCGTACTCAATTTTTTGGTCCGGTGATAAGGCAGTAGCTACCAGACCTGGGCAGTTAATTTTAACTATTTAACTTAACGCGAGTTTTTTTCGAGTTAACGAGTTATAACTTAACTTTGAAGCTTAACTCGCCAGGATGAAAACTTAACTCTAGCGCAACTCAAAAATAATATAGCGCAACTCGAGTTTAACGTAACTCTGGAGGTTTCAGTTGAAAGCAAAAATGAAATTAAAAAATAGAAAATATCAGAAAAAATGTTATGTTAACCGTGGATCGCATAAATTGCCATAATTACAAAAGTATCTGTACAAAATTTCTCGAGCAGACGTACACTACGACCGCCCAAGGCTTTGACTAGACTAGGAAAAATGCACGTTGGCGTGCATTTGACAGACCGGAGCGCAGCATTTCCTTTGAGTACAGTATACTACATTTTATATTACAAACTGTTTAAGTATTTTAATACTATTTTTATATGTTGAATAATGAAATTTTATATTATTTTGCAAAACGACTTAGGAACATAAGCATAGACTTCCAGTTACTCGTTGGAAATGGCTTACGTGACAACCTTTCGTAACGACCTTTCGTAACGGACACAAATCAACGAAAGTATGTATTAATCTACCTTCGCTACGCTTCGGTCGATGAATATGCATCGGAGAGTCCATGCTGACAGTGAGTGTGATCGTTCAATTTGAGCTCAATTAACAGCGTGCAGAGAACGTAATTTTTTGCGGAGCAAAATTTTGTCAACGAGAGGACAAATCATGTTCCGCACCAAAATCACACGGGAACTGATCGTCTGTGCGCTACCTGCTACCTGTAATTGTTCGCTACCTGCCCATTAGGGAAGCGTAATAATGCGGTCAACGCTGTCAAACAGCTACACTAACTTCGGTAGCCATGTGAAGCGAAATCTTAGTAAAAAGTTCAGCGTTGCCGGCGCTCGGTCATTCCTTTCTTAAAAGCCAGGGTCAAACATGAGGGAGAATTTATGTCAGATAAGTCTCAAATCTATCGGTATATGTTGAAGATGATTCATGAAGAAGGTTAACTCTAGTTAGCAGCTAACTTAACTCGTAGCGTAACTCGCGAGCTGCGATTAACTCTTAACTCTAACTATGAGTCGAAATCTCATAACTGCCCAGGTCTGGTAGCTACGAGTAGTCAGCCTCAGGGGGGTACGTACTTAAAAAATTATGACTGCGGTATTTGTAAAAGTGGTTTGTTCCTCTACATACTGCGAACTTTTCAAACTGTCTCCATGAATTTTTTAATGTATCTTTGCAACCATAATGAAGATTGGGGCTTAACGTGGTATACTGCCTAACGGCCAGCATCTTCTTGTTGATTGCCTGGTAGTCAGTCATGTTGGGCGTCCGACGAAGTCAGCGCTTATCCAAACTCCAGCAAAACCACCCGACGTCCAGCGACGACTTCGAGGTAACCAGTGGGCAGTCCATTTTGTTATCTTTACTTTCCCAGCCAATTATACCAAAGAACGTTTTATGGGATCTGGGAGATATTGTGGATGCTGGCAGCAAGAGAACTCAGAAGAAAGGGAAAACGGATAGATCTCATTTCTCTGCTTGTGCATCTAGAAATAATGCACACTGGGATTTGTCACAACAATCGAAGAGTGGAAAAAAGAGAGGTACGAGGGAGAAAAGAGGGCGAAAGCGTCGAGTGAAATCCGTGGACGTTCCGGATAATGGTTTGCCATCTTCGGAGCAGGACGCGAAGGATGTTTGGACTGCACTGTTCACCAACGAATCCCCTGCCACTCAAGCAGACGCACTATTAGATATCACTGAACCCACTGCAAGTCAAACTGTTGCATTTGGGGTTATTGCTGCTGGTTTGGTAACCGCTGGCGCTGATCAACACAATGCAACATCAGATGCACCAGGAAAGCCAAAAGAAGGCTTACCAAAAGGACAGGAGAAAACTGATCCCCGACGGCGAAAAAGCTGTCCTGTTTGTGGGATATCCACTGTTGGATTGACTAAGCATCTTATAACGCAACATCAAGAATATTCAAAAGAAACCATGAATCACGTTTGCAGCCAGTGTAATGCTATTTTCCGTGGCGATGAAGGATTAAGAAATCATATCAGTCAGGTGAGATGTACTTACGTGTTTTTGTCTTTACTTTTTTACTTACAAATTACATTTAGACGATTTAGTGTTTCTGGCCTTATGGTTCTGTGGATACAGCATAAACGGTATTAATTATTTATTTTTACAGTTTTTATTTTTATTGTTTTATTTTTAGACGTTGGGTATTGATTATTGAATGTTTTGTCAATGGTACATTAACACTGAATGGTGCATCAGCGTTTGTTTTTGGTTTTAAAATTTCTATTGTACAGATGCATCCGACATTTGCCTTCGTTCCTACCGAATCCGATCGGGCGGCAGCTATTGATTATATCAAAACTACGGGATTTTCCAAATATTTTTGTTCAACTTGCAAGAAAACGTTTCCTAGCCAGTCATTATTGGAATTGCATTTTTATAAGCACGATGGGTTGCTCGAAGACGAAGCTAAGCAGATGGATCTGGCATGTCCGGGATGTGAATTCTCGGGAAAGAACTTCGCAGACTTAGTGGAACATGTGTCGACCCATGTCTTGCAAAGAAAAGCCGAAGTTGCCTGTCTGATATGCGGACAGTATGCCGATAAATTAGGCCGGGGGAAAATGAAAACCCACATGGAAAAATCTCATGCCGAGGAGCTGAAGTTCATCCAGGAAGACTGGCATCATGAGTGTGATGCATGCGGAGAGAAGTTCTTAAGTAGTTCCCACTTGAAGCTCCATGCGTCGGCTGCCCATAAACGATGCTGTTACTGCAATGTTTTCATGGATAAAGGGTTTACGTCGCACACCAAGCAGCACGCAGTCAATGGTTTGTATCCGTGCACTGTCTGTGAAGAGTCATTCCCAACGTACCGTCAGGTCGGCCGGCACTGCGCCAACTGGCACAATAACGATCCATCCCGGAAATGTCTTTTGTGTGGTCGTTTGTGTCGCAATGCCCAGAGACTGGAGGTTCATGTGAGGACATGCGTGAATGGTGTTAAG
Source organism: Paramacrobiotus metropolitanus (assembly GCF_019649055.1). Classification (NCBI taxonomy): domain Eukaryota; kingdom Metazoa; phylum Tardigrada; class Eutardigrada; order Parachela; family Macrobiotidae; genus Paramacrobiotus; species Paramacrobiotus metropolitanus. The sequence continues at coordinate 1,018,656 of NW_026570269.1, read as the reverse complement.
CCCCGCAGAGCTAAAGTTTCGATAAGAGTGAAAGGGCCGTACACTGCCACTTCTCTGGCGGAGCGACTGCCGTGTGATCAGTGTGGCAGGCTGTTGTCGGGTACGGGATCTTTGCGCAACCATATCCGCACTGTCCATGGAGATTATAAGCAGAAGCTGGCTAAAGTTAAGGAGGAAAAGAAGCGTCTGGGCCTCCTCTCTAAATATGTCCCACCGCAAAACCGCATGAAGTTTGAAGAGTTTCCGTATGGATGCTCCGAATGCCGTATGGGATATATGTTCAAAATCGGTCTGCTTAAGCACAATCAAGCTAAACATCCCGAAAAATCCAAGTTCTCAGAGGGTTAATTGAGTTTTTTAATTTTGTTACAAGATGTGACAGACACGTCTATGTCATTATCTTGTCCACTTTAAGTTTTCTATTTATAGTTTCTTTTCCGGTGTGTGCGGTTAACGAAGATATCGAAAATTTCTGGCTAGTCATTTCTTCTCTTTATGGGAAACGTTTTAATTACAAACTCGTGAAGTGTCGATCTCATAAAAAACTGGTGCTTTACGAAACACAATGCTTAATTGTGGTTTTTTCCGATTTAGCAAGAAAAACGAAAAATAGGTCTTGTTGGAGTGTAGTACAAAGCGGTGAGTCGGCGACATCGTTCAGAGTCCAGATTTGCCAGACTGGTATGGTAAAAAGGCTTTGACAGAAGGCTGGAACAATGGAAGAATTTCGTGGTGTGGGATTGCAAGCACATCCTTATTAGCCTCGGAATATTTAAATGCAATAATAATATTCCCATAATCGCGTTATCCAAATGCACATTTTACGGAAGATTGTGATCCTGCGAGCGCGTAAAAGATTTGTTTGATTTGCCGGTTGAAATTCATTTTATTAGCATTTTATTAGCAACCAAACTTCTTACCGTCAGGCCATCCCACACTTCGTATTCTTCCGTTATCATGAAAACGCTCTTCCAATGGAACAAACCATCACTGCAAACGCTAAGAAAAGCGCAATGGTTAGTATCGGAAACATAACTGCACGCCGTAAGTTTAGCAGACTTCGACCAGAAATCAAAATCCTCCAGGCTTTGTACAGACTGTAGTGTAATTTGGGAGAGTGTCGTTCTTTATGTTGTGGTATTTCAGAACTTTCGTTCGGAAATATCAAGCTAATTTCTGCTGTGATTATAGGTAATTAACTTTTGAAAGCACAAGCCACGTTTTGAAGCGTTCGTAAGATATCAGAAAATTCCACCGTAAAGCTAAAAATATAGCTTGCGCAATCCTGGGTTCAGTACATGCTGTACCTTTGAAGTCTGCACGAGCAGAGACAACCAATAATTGTGTTAAAATGCGTATAAACAACATGTACTACATTGCCGCACCCTAAGGCAAATTGCAAAAAAATTACCAGTTGCTTCTATTATTTTATTTTCCATTGGACTGATTGGCGTGAAGTTGTGAACTGCCTGTGTACGTACAGTACGTAGTCGCATACTACATAATATTTAAAATGTGTCCGCACTTTGCACGTTACTGTAAAGGTCACAATCACTCTCCTGCAAGTGTGACGCTTTGCAATTATGGCCGAGTTCGAAGTGGCAAAACAGGGCGTGTTAATGGCTCAGATGCTCTGTACGCTTTGTTCTCAGATCGAGATGTATTGGAATGGCACTTACATACATTGTATTAATGTTAGCACAAAATATGGTACCTATAAAAGGACAAGGTTACAAACAAAAGCTGATCGAAAAAAAGTTGAAATTTTTTGGGAAGATGGCTTTAGGCAGTTCTGGTCGATAAAGCGCTGTATTTCACAAAAGATATGGATTTGTGGACTTAATATCCATTGCGAAAAATTCACTTATCGTAATCTTGACAATGCCGCAAACCTACCTAGATGACTCGGTATACGTAGTTTGTGCAGTATATCTGAAACTGATGCATGAAAGTGAAAGGCTAATTGTAACGATAACGTCGTACAGGATGAACGTTATCAAGAGGATACTTGAGCCAAATTGCCATACCTCTGCAGAAAATCACCTTGCAATTTTTTTCCCGCTGTGTAAGACTGCAAAGTGCAAATGCAAACAACAACAATGTGATATGCGTAAAAACATAGCAAACATCCGGCTGGAAGTCGTGGCGGTGTACTTGATGTTTCCAGGCACATCGAAGGCTATCTCTGCTCTACGCCTTCGAATTGATCTAACCTTATAATTGGATTTAATAGAAGCGCATTCAAGAAAACACTGGATTATTGGATCTACATATTTTTCCATTGTATGCCGCATAGTCACGTACCGGCCAGGCAGGTGAACAGCATAAAAAAGGCATTGTCATAAGTGTCAGAAATGTCAGGAGGCAAATATCGTTCAACAATTGGGGTGTTTTTTTCGTCAGTTAAAGTTTGCCAATGTTCTTATTGACAGTTTTCGACACGTACTTATTAAGTAATTGTGACAGTTGGCTGTTGTAAGAAATTGGCTACATATATATCGGAGATAGATTACGTTCTATTACTGTTTATTTATATTTACACCGCTGTTGCCATCGTATGAAGTATCTTTACCTGCAGTGGAAGGATCAGCGAGACGCTTGACTTTAATTAATGCGCTGACTACAACATATGCATTGTTTTATTAAAGAAGTCATTTTTCATGGCACCCATCAGCACTCAACACCATGGTCAGTTGACCCCCGTTGTATTTATGTCTACCATTATCGTTTCCGGTTTAGTGTGGTTCTCAGCCGGATACAGCGTTGTCCAAATTAACATACCACAAAGTTTAATTTTACGCTGGATTCGTCAAACCGAATGCAATCGCTTAGGCCCAACGGTTGGTCTGTATTCTGCGGTCAACAGAAGTGACCATGATCCGGCTTATTTGTGGTGTAAAATTGTTGCCGAAAACGAAACATCCGTGCAGTTGCGTGAAAACGGCCGGCTGAACGCCATATGGGCACTCATAGGTTCCGGGATTACTTTGGGTGCCACATTCGGTGTTTGGATTGCCAACTATTTTGTCAACTGGCTCGGATTCAGAAAGATCTTTTTGTTGACAAGTGTGCTGGAGATTGTGGGGATTGTGCTCAGCGGGATCACAGTTGCAACACAATCATACGAAATTTTCATTATTGGTATGCACTCATACAGAGTAATTTTCATAGTGTACAATACAACATGTTATAATGCATTGGTACGACATCATTGTGCTAGTCTGTAATTCGTAACAGTAACGATTATTTGTTTAAAACTACTTGCAGGTGGCCAATTGCACTTTTTGGACGTTTTCGATTTTTCAATTACAACGCTGCCTTCTTTTGCAATAAACATTTTTAGCTTTATTACGACCGCCGTTCTTTAATTTTGTCTGAGGGAAGCATCGGGGACTCAGTATTTTTCTAAACATTAACAAAAAATAATGATTTTTCAGCCCTTTTTGGCAAACTGGGGACAACTTCTCACGTACTTCGTAGTTCGTACACCACGTGCATTTGAAAAGACCGGCCTACAAAATGAATATTTTTATCACCATATGCATACAACCAGTTCTACATATACATAATTATATGTTTCATCTTACATATTATCATCATTTTTAATAAAAGATAGGGAATGTAGGGAAAGCGCAGGCTTTTTATGAATAGACGTAAAATTTATTCATTCTTGCAAAAATTCTTTGTTTTAGGACGATTAATTTTGGGATTCGCCTGTGGTTTTGGCAGCGCTGCCGGTGGGGTCTACGTGGCGGAAATCAGTCCAACAAACTTTCGAGGAGCACTAGGTGTTATCAATATCGTGCTGTTTAGTACAGCTATGCTTACGGCAGCAATTTTTGGCTTACCTCAGCTACTAGGAACCGAAGCCCGCTGGACCCATTTGTCTTGGATAATGTTACTGCCAAACCTGACCTTTCTTACCGCCTACCTGTTCCTCCCCGAAAGTCCAAGATGGTATTTTAAGAAGACCCACGATATAGACAGAACAAGCCAAATACTTCAAAAATTACGCGGAAATCCGAATGTCCAAGCGGATATGCGATTAATCGAAAAAGAAGACGAAGCAGCAAAGGAGGATGGAGCGTCCGTTAAAGTGTCCATCAGTGGACTTTTCCGGAATGGCTTTCTCCGGCAGAACATTATAGTCTGCATTGCCGCAATCTGTGCGCAGCGTCTAACAGCCTACGCAGCCGTGTATTCCTATTCAACGGATATTTTTCGCCAGTGTGGTTTATCCAGGGAAATCGCAGCGTACGGAACAATTGCACTTTTGATACTACAAATGTTGTTTGCCATACTGGGTTCGTTTCTGGTCGACAAGGCGGGGCGACGAACATTGCTGTTGGTTGGACTATTCGGATGCATGGTGACCTTATCATTCATGGTACTCTTTGCTGTCTTAACAAAATATGGAGTCTGCATTGGATGTCAGTACGGAAATTTGGTGGCCTTGTTCCTGTTTATCATGTTCTACACAACCGGCCCGGCCAGTGTGCCCTTTGTGCTCGTGGCGGAAATGTTCAGTCTTACATCGCGGCAGTCCGCAGCTACACTGGTGATGATCTTTTGCCAAGCCGTATCCGCCATAGTTGCTGCTGTCTTTCCGGTGATGCAAGTCAATCTCATGGAATGGACGTTTACTGTCTTTGCTGGAATCATTCTTGCCTTGGCTACATATCTGGCGACGGCGCTTGTGGAAACGAAAGGGAAAACCTTTTTGGAAATACAGGCGCTCTTGGAGAAGCGATACTACAGTAAAATGAAGGGCGATAAAGGAAATGGCTTCGATGCACCTTTGACAGGAAACAATTTACCTAAAATTCATCCACACCAGAATTAATTGCCCAATTTCTCTTCCCCTTTTCGAGTTAGTTAGTTTAATCATAAGTAGCTCTGGTGAATTTTTTTGACGTAGTAATGTTCTGTTTCGCATTGATCTGAGTAAGAGTACCTTTAATAAGCAGCCCAGTAGTTACTTTATGTCACAATCAACTGAATCCGTTGTGTCGAACAGAGTATCGATTGACGAATTGTAATTACAAAGTCGCGCGCCAGGTTAATGATAAACGAGCTCTGTAACCGGCCAGTAAAAATGTGATTAATGATGGGTGTGGGTCTGCTAAGCATAAAATAATTTTTACCACCAAAGGCGATCGGGAGCTTCGTTTATATTGTATTCATTGTTTTAGATATCAAAATAATAAATTTTTAAAATAAAATGTCATAATATACAGATATATTATGCCGATGCTGTGCGTAAAATTATAAATTTTTGCAACGGTTAACAAAATCGAGTCAAGACCGGAAGTTGAGAAATCCTTCACGGCCCCGCCCGGAATATCATTATAATTGATTTGAGCTCAGTTTTCTAAATTTGAGATAAATTTGCAATCTGTCTAGCACAAATTTAATGGTTTCGTTCTACTTACCATTAGTGCTTTTGCTGACTGGTGAGTGTTGCATCGATCTTGTGCATTGTGCAGTACTAGTACAGTACTGTACGTCGATTAATCATACTATATTAACTGACTGTAAGCGCTGTGTTTAAGTTTAACAATGGAAGTAATTCACAACGAGTCGTCGTGAAGAAGTAAAGAAGATGTTTTAAAACTTAGAACAAGCAAGAGAAAGACGCATTAAAAATCAACGCATTACTACAGCACTATCACATAACCGCTTGAGACAGAAAATTTACCTGTTTTTTTCCTCGGTGGTGTTTTTAAATGTTCCCAGAACGGATACGGAACCCGTAGGATTTCTGTGCTAATCCGCTGGCAGAACCGCATAGGCAAAGCCTCACCGGTCTCAAGCCGCGCAATTGCAGATTACCCAGTTTCGTGTTCCAGAGCTAGCGTCCAAAAGTACCTCGCTGTGGCTAGATTATGTATGCTATTGTTTTTCATGTTTCTGACAATTAGATCCACGGTGGCAATTTAACTATAGCCGAATCCAGCCGTTGCAGAATTTAAGAGTGGGACTGGATTGGCCAAGCGTACAGCACTGATCCCGCTTTCTTAAAATCCAGACTTAGCTTAAAATGACAAAAAAATTTCTAAATGTTTTCTCTACCTAGTAAACCCTTTTGCAACATCAGTATGAGACACTTATTCATTTTTTCACATTTCTCCGTACACTGCGTCTCGCCTGCCTAGACATCATCTCAATGAAAAATCCATTATGTTCATTCATTTTTCCGTATCTGCAGATTACTTAACAATAATTAGAGTAAACAATATAATTACGAGGATAATCGGAAGTAATGCTATGGAAAATTGGAATAGTTGATATCACGAGTACTGATGTCATCCTTTAGCATGATGATATCATTCTTTTCTCGTGCTTGAATCTACTGCGTAAAAAATGTGATTTTGCGCATGCTACAAAACGGCACAATCAGGTACTAGCACTGCACAAATACTCGTACGACTGATTATTACAATTAATCACTAATAATGAGTTTAAGCACGATAACTAGACGGGCAAGCTACGGTACGAAGCGACGGAATGTCGATATTCGGGTCAAGATTCGCTACACTACAGTACAGTAGCCTACTGCAGCTACACTAGAGCAGTTTTACTACTCGCGCGTACTGATTTCGCAAGTCATGATATCCTAGAATGACAAAAAAAGCGCCAAACGGTTTAGTGGAAAATCTGAAAACGCTATAATTGAAGCAGACGACTGCGACTGGTACGAGTATCCGTACCAATGCGTGCAATATAGAGATACCACAACAAAGGCACATGTTTGTCCGTGCTACCTAACACTACTTAAGTAAGCTGACGACTAAAACAGCGAGATATTGTTGCATATCGGCACAAACGTTCTAGATCATTTACTTTTTTAAGCAAATTTTTTCAATGCGCGCATGGAAGAGTTGATTTTGCATATCATTTGGCTATAACTTTTGATGGTAGTAGTACATAGCCGTTCACTGTAGAGTATTAACCATGACAGGGATCAGCACGAAACATTATGGTCATTTAACTGGCGTCGTTGTGTTTTCCACCATTGTTCTCGCCTTCTCCATATGGTTTCCGGCGGGTTACAGTGTTGTCCAAATCAACATCCCCCAAAACCTCATTCTCAGCTGGATCCGGCAAACACAGTGTGCTCGTTTAGGTGGGCGTATAGAAAACATCAGCAGCGCGGAACATGGTGCTGAAGGGAGCGGTTTTGCGAATCGCTCGAACTTGTGGTGTACTATCATCCCTGAAGATGAAGTGTCGGGTCAGTTACGCGAAAACAGCCACCTGAACGCTGTATGGGCCCTAATCGGTGCAGCTGTTACACTGGGTGGGACATTTGGCGTATGGACCGCCAATATGCTGATTGACCGGTTGGGATTCCGTAGAATGTTTTTCATCACCAATTTGTTCCTCACGATCGGAGTGGCGCTGAGCTCGCTTGTGGTAGCCATTGGATCGTACGAGATATTTATAATAGGTGATTTAATTTTTTGTATTTATGTGTTAAATGGTCGGCACACTATTTTTGTTTAGCGAAGACGCACGCTAACGTTAATACAAAATTATTTTTCTAGAATGAAATGGTATCAGGTTTCCTGGCCTAAATCTTTGTTTAAGTATTCCGGAAAGTACGCGACGATTTACTTGTATTCATCATTTATTTTGTCGGTGTAGGCACTGTAGGGCGCTTCCTTTTGGGTTTCGGTACTGGATTCGGCAGCGCCATCTCCTTTACGTATATCGCCGAAATTACTCCGGCCAATTTCCGTGGCGCACTGGGCGTGGCTCCGATTATTTCCTTTAGCATCGGGATGCTGTTGGCGGCAGTATTCAGTCTACCCCAAATCCTGGGAACTGATGACTACTGGTCATATTTAACGCTGATTTTGATTGCCCCCTGTGTCTGCTTCTTCGCTTCGTACGCCTTCCTTCTGGAAAGTCCCCGTTGGGTTTTTAAAAAGTCCCACGATGTCCAGAAGACTACGCAGATTCTCCAGCGGCTGCGCAACGTATTCAATGTGCAAGCGGATCTGCAGATGATTGAGGAGGAAAACCGTGTAGCTAAGGAAAAGGGCACCAAAGTATCAATTATCGGGTTGTTCCGTAACGGCTTTCTCCGCTATAACGTGCTGATTTGTTGTACGGCTGTCATTGCACAGCGGCTCACCGCCTATCCAGGAGTGTACACGTATTCGTCCAATATTTTCCGTCAGTGTGGCCTTTCAAAGGACGTTGCCGCTTATGGAACTATTGGTCTACTTGGACTGCAAGCGGCATCTGCAGTCATCGGGTCGCTGTTAATGGATAAAGCCGGACGGAAACCGCTGATGCTAATCGGATTATTCGGGTGCGCGATGAGCTTGATCGCCATGGTGACCTTTGCAGCTTTAACAAGTTACCGGATTTGTGTTGGGTGTGAGTATGGAAATTTAGCGGCATTGTTCGTTTTCATCATGGTGTACGTTTGTGGGCCAGCTAGTGTTCCTTTTATCCTGCCAGCGGAAATGTTCGGACTACTGACCAGGCAGTCGGCCACCACACTAATCATGATGCTGTGTCAAGGCGTAACAGCCGTCGTATCCGCCGTCTTTCCGGTTATGCAAGTGTACTTATCGCAATGGACCTTTGTAATTTTTGCCGGTGTCACTCTGATATTGGCGGTAATCCTGTCCCTGACCTTGATGGAAACGAAGGGAAAGACCTTTCTTGAAATTCAGGCATCGCTGGAGAAACGTTATTTTAGCGGGCACAGAAAACGTTATAATAACACTGCAGTTCCGATTACAATACCCAGTATCGCAGACCTAAAAGCTTTACCACGATCCATCAGCAACATGAGCACAAATTCTGGAATGAAAAGATTGTACTGATTGTTTTTTTTTTTATTGCACAAAAATTCATTTGAACTATGATACATAACGCACCACTGCGAAATGGCTGTATTTTCTTGTTAGCCCCATTATTTCAAATCCTTCTTTACTGTGATTGTTAATCGCCTACGAGTAATGTATATAATTATATCTTACAGATTGCGACTCGATTTTTAGAATTGTACTTGGTGTACTAGTTTGTCCATTTATTCAGTATTGTATGCTCATACTTGTTGTCACCATTATGACGAATAAACGCAGTGCATTTCTGCCTTGCAGCTGTTTACGAGATTTCTCCGTTTCAGGAAAACTACAGTATGTGGCGTATACCAGCAAAAAACTTTATTAATAATAATTGTACACGTGAGTGCCGCTGACAGAAATACGTACAACTGTACAAGTACTCGTACAAAACTTTAATCGCACACAGTACAACGCAGTACTTTTCCGGTGGTTTGCCAGTGTCTAAATTTTGATGAATAATTGTTTATGAAGGCTTATCGCCTACTCTACGAGATACTTGGCACAGTCTGCGGTTTCGCCACTGATTCCCCGTAGTATCGTTTCTCGAGTTTGGCTTGGATTTCCAAGAATGTTTTCCCTTTGGTTTCAATGGTGACTTTCGATAAAAACAGCGTCAACACGATGGTCCCTCCCGCAAAAATGGCGAACGTCCATTCCAGCAGATGCGCTCGCATAATGGGGAACACGCCCACAATCAACGCCGTACTTCCCTGTATGATGACCATGATGAACGTTGTGGCTGATTCGCGTGAGGTCATTCCAAACAATTCAGCGCTCAGCAGAATGGGAATAATGGCCGGACCGCATGCATAGCACACCATAAACATAAACATCGCCACCAGACTACCGTACGCACACCGGTCACATAAACCGTATGTGAAAAGAGTGGTAAGTATAACAATGGCTGTCAAGGTCAGCGCGCATCCGCTCAGGCCAACTAACAGGAGCGGACGTCGACCCACTTTGTCGATTATAAGCGCTCCCACAGTGGCCGCCACAGCCTGCACACTTACCAGAGCAGTTGTCCCGTAGATGGCGATTTCGGTGGATAAACCACACTGCTGAAATATGTCATATGAGTAAACACACAATGGGGAGAAGCCGGTGAACCGTTGTGCCATCACGCCGGCGATGCAGATGAGAGTAATGTAGCGCAGAAATGGATCGCGAAACAACCCGATTATGGACACTTTAGCGCCCTGCTCCTGTGCTCGTCGGTCCTCTGCTTCGATTAACTCCATATCTGGTCGCACATTTGTGTTGTTCCGCAGTCGCTGGAGAATCGCTGTTGTTTTGTCCACGTTATGTGTTGTGCGGTACTGCCAACGCGGGCTTTCTGGCAGAAGAGGGTAAAACAGAAAAAACGCTGCACAGGGTGCCAGTAACGGCCATGAAATATACGGCCAACGTGACGCTGTCCCCAACACCTGTGGAAAGCCCATGATGGTCGCCAACAGTGTTCCTACGCTGAAAAATGCTAACGGAAACGCCCCCAAAACGCCACGATGATTGGCCGGTGAAATCTCAGCGATGTAAGAAACCGTTAGAGCGGTAGAAAGTCCATATCCAATGCCAATGAATAGTCTCCCTAATCATAAATCACTGAGTCAATTACAAACATAAGTCATAAGCACTCAGTATACCTATATGCGATGTGACCTTACCTACAATAAACACTTCATACGACACTATCGTTGCAATTAATCCAGACAGAATCGCTCCGATGGTGCACGAGACGTTGGCGATAAAGAAGATCTTTCGGAAACCTAGTTTAGGAATAAGAGCGTTGGCTATAAATCCAGCAGGAGTTCCACCCAAAAGCGGAGCGCTTCCAATTAGTCCCCATATAATGCTTAAAACTGTATTGGTGCGAAACTGAGATGACACACTGGGCAGGTATTTGCACCACAGCGCGACTTTGGGATCGTCATAAAACTGACTAAAATTGGATGTGACGGAAAAAGGAATTTCTGGGATTCCATACAAACGGATACAGTATGTTTGGCGTATCCATCGCAGGATGAGTTCTTGGGGGATGTTGATCTGCACCACAGCGTAACCGGCCGAGAACCAGCAGAAGAATGCAACAATGGAAACGCTGGAAATGACTAGCGCGGTTAAGTGACCGTGGTGTGGTGTGCTTACAGTTGTCATTATGAGTTAGTTATGGCTTTTGCTATGGAATCAAAAAAATATTGTGATGCTTCGAATTCATCTCTACACAATCAGTGTGTGGCATTTTCTTCCAAAATATTGTTGTTGTACGGTAAGCGCATTTTAATGTATTTACGGATAGAAGCTCAGGGAGCCGTGCATTTTCTGCTTCCAAAAAGATTTCGCACTATCTGACCAGTAAAATTGTTTTATGCTCGCGATAACAAGGTTGTTAATGCAGCCACCCACATGTCCTCATATAATACGTTATAGTCTGCAGTTGCGTTACGATTACTTATGGCACTATCCGTATGTACCGGTACTCGGTCTATCATGTTTTATGTGAGTACATTGTAGGTGGGCTCCATTTTGAGATGCTTTTAATTTACTGTACAGCTTAATAAATTAATATTAATCTAGAGTTTCGTTTCCTTTGTACTGCATTGTAAATATTGCCGAATCTGCAGGTGTGTTTTTGGTACTTTGAGATAGTGATTCCTCTTAGTTGGTATGGTGCTGTCGAAAAACAACGATTTTTAAGACATTTCGATCTATTTTGCATGATTAGTACGCCGAATTTGTTAAATATTAGCATGGATTAAATTAGGTCTAACTACATCTAGAACAGAAGAGCGTCCGATATTAATATTATCTGCAGATAACTGTCCAAAGCAAATCCCGTATTCTGTGTCGGTATTCGCGATTCATGGACAACAGGATAATCTAAAAATAAAACCAGTTTGTAGTTATGAAAATTACTACTCGTACTAAAATGTATCTTTTGCAATCAATATGCAAACTAACCTGCACATAGTTTTCTGATGCAGTACTTGATCAATGATACATGCAACGACACTTCAGGATGTTCAAGGAAAAGTTACTGAACTCAACCAACCATCCGCACTCAATTGCAGCAAAAAATTTGTGTTGATTCTTTTAATTTTTTCAACTCGTTACGAACTTACCGGAATAAGAATATGAGCCATTTGCGTTAACGTTCTCATCAACAACTGCAGCCAAGTATGAGTGAGGAAATATTCGGCCATTGTGGACTGCACAAGCGGCATTGGCAAAATACAAACGGTGTAACAGCAGAACATCACAAGAATCGTAATGAACATGCGATGGCACCGTTTCAGTTTGGATGCATGGTAATGAGCCAGTTCTGATCCATGCTCTGTCACTGTCTTGATCACCTCCTGATCGATTAGATGACCTTTCCATCTTTTCCGTAAGAGATGGACCACCGCTATTAAGTACAGTATGGCCGTAATCGACACAGGAGCAAGTAATGAGACCACACCGGAAAGCAAGGCGGCTTTGCCAAAAATGGCGAAAGCGCACATATTGGCCGGTGGGATCTGTTTGTAACTCCCGCGAAAATCAAAAATGGGGAGAATGGCGCTGGCGAAGGCGGCACTCCATGCCACTGTTAGAAATGCGGCCACTGTTGCTCGCTTCTTAAATATTCTGATAAATTAAAGATTATGAAGACTGATATACCGAATTTTGATAGAATATAATAATTATACTCAGTTTTCTCGTCGCTTACCTGTAGTATTGGGGTACGCATAGTGCAACGAAGCGATTAATGCACAAAATGAGATCCGACCAAGTTATGGCATCGTACGATAACATGTGGAAAAACATGATACTTTTGCATACGATTTCCGAATGACTGTAGACGACCTTCCCCGAGTACAGGGTAATCACAAACAATTTCGACGAGCTCTGCATCAGCACAGCGGAAACTAAGTTGAAAATCAATGCCTCAGAGGCTGATGGCTTAACTTTCTTTGATAGAAATGACAGCAGTACCAGAGTATTCAAAATTATCGCACAAGAACTCAAGGAAATTAGCAATGCAAACCAGCCGGTATCTATTGGCGCTTGAGAAAGGTTACTATGCCCGAATACTTTGGTATAGCTGTGTCCGTCCGACACATTCAAGGATTCATTTATCTTGTGCCACGGCCTTCGAAAAGGGTAAAGGGCATGCTGTCCGGGGTTGTCAGTTAATTGTAGAGACATGGCATACTTGTAAAGCTGAAAGGTCAGCAAAGCTAAAGCATTCACAGATCACGTTTGCTCTATAGAATGTTTAAAAAGCTAGAATCTCATAAGGACATCCATCTACAAAATCCTAACTGACACTAACACATGGTATTATAGTATCTGGCGGTACATTCATTTTATATCCCGACCACAATAAATAAAAGGAGGAAATAAAGTACAGCTTAGGACAAAATGGTCGCATAGGCCCAAAACCCGAAACAATGCGTAAACGGCCATTCGCTGTTCAAAAGTACGCAGTGCGCAATCGGCCGTTCTCTGTTCAAAACTACTTCCGGCTGTCGACTGACCGTCGGCTCAAGCAAATTAAATATAATAATAATGTTGATTTTATTAAACTTCTAACTTCCGTTTCTGCTTTGTTTTCTTTTTGTTTATTTCACTCGTTCCGTAAAATATGGCGGTAGAATGGTTCGCGGCAGATATGTTGATGCAGATTTAGTCAAAACTGTTTTTACGTTGTACGAGAAAGAAGGCAGTTCAGCCAAAGTCAGCAAATATGTCCGAAAATCGCAAAGCTGGGTGATCAGGGTGCTGCATCAATACGACAAGGAAACGGGTGAACGCAAGGTGAAACATAAGAAAGGAAGACCGAGAAAAACAACAGCCGAAGAAGACCAAGCAGCCATAAATTTTTTGAAAGAAAACCGAACACTGAGTGCAGTTAAAGCAGCAGCAACTCTTCAACTCCCGCACAAAACCCTCCTGCGAAGACTGCAAGAATACGGTGCACGGAGAAGTCAAGCAGTTGCTGATGAACTAACCTCAAAGCATAAAGAAGACCGAATCTATTGGTGCCTGTGGAAGCGGGAACAGCTCCTTGAAAATCCTGCTTTTTTCCACTCGGTGATCTTCTCGGACGAATGTACGTTCAAGTTGTCAGGGGGGCGAGTCGAGGTATGTATGAAGTGGTGTTCACACTTACGAATACGTACGTAGGGCTGACTAGCACTTCCAGGCACTGAAAGATTCCGTTCAAAGTTTTTGCTTTTTAAACAGATATGGCTCTTTCCTAAAGAAAGCAGATTCTCCGAAAACCTCCAAATCAAACAGTCACGCCAAAACAAGGGAGGAATCGCAGTGTGGGGTGCGATCTGCGCTGCAGGCCCAGTTGCGTTGGTGCGATTCCAGGGGACAATGAATTCCGAGAAGTACGAAGAGGTGTTGTTTGATCAACTCCTTCCTTACCTGGACGAAAACGGTCGCGATCTCACCTATCAGCAGGATAACGCACCGTGTCACACCTCCGCAGCCATGAAAAAGTTCTTCGAGACGGAAGACATCAACGTGATGCCGTGGCCAGCAAGATCGCCTGACTTGAATCCGATCGAAAATGTGTGGGGACAAATGAAAGACGTTATGGCGCAGAAATTCCCGAAAAATTTAAGAGAACTAGAACCTCTGATAAAAGATGCTTGGGAAGAAGTGTGCACTCCAGAATATTGCGATTCGTTCCATGAAAAATCGCCTAAACGCGTGTCTCTATAATGGCGGGGCACGCCGCAAGTACTAAAATGTGATACTGTGATTTGCACCTGTTGCGGTGGTAGAGTTAGTATACGAGTCAATGGAGATTTATTTGTGCGCAGTGGTTGTTTTTCTGTCGTACTCTGTTTGGTTTTGTTATTAAATTTTGGGTGGGTATGTGACCATTTTGTCCTAAGCTGTAAGCAGAAAAAGGGCATTATGATTACCTGCTGTCTTATTCCAAAGGTGATTGTGCGCAGTTGACTTTGCCTAAAGTCAGCGATATTAAGGACTAATATCTTCACAGTCTTCTGTGTACATTTAGTGTCAATTTAAGCGAAATTCTTATTTCTGTCCTTTTATTATTACAATGTTGTTACTAAGAAATATTTGCACAGATTAGTTATGTTTACCGGGAATCTGTCCACCAGTAATTATACGGGTACGTCAAGCTGTCTCTGCCTGTTTCCTCCTCTTTCAATAGAGAATAATCGAGTTTGCTTCATGTGCCAATTCCAATCGGTCTACCTTTGCCGATGGTAAACAGGGACCATATTAAACTAGACTGTGGAAACCCCTGTGGAGCTGTAACCGATGGTTATAAGTTACCGTAATTATCGAATTTGAAGCCCCCCCCCAAAATACAAGCCCCCCCCCGTAATTAGAGCCCACCCCTAAGGCCGTTTGAAAGTTATAAGCCCCCCCCGAAATAGAGGCCCATGGGCTTAATTAAATACCGTAAACCCCATATTAAAAAATGCCAAAAAGCTGGTTTGAAAAATTGAAGCCCCCCCTAAATACAAGCCCATGCCCGTAATTGGAGCCCACCCCGTGGGTCATTTGTATATTTGTAACCCTGGGCTTCTAATTCGATAAATACGGTATCAAGCAATCCCGACACTAGTGTCAAGCAAGGGCTTTATAAACGCGTAACTTTAAGCAGAATGGCAAAGAATACGTAACTGATAGATGGCTCTTAAGAAAACAACTTTGTTAAAAAACAGAGTTTTTAAACACGTTTAGACGTAGCGTAATTAATTAGCCCTGCTATTTTGTAGAAAATTATGCAGAAGTAGTGAAATTTCGAATAGAATAATTGGTCTATTCAGATTCGTTTGCTTATGCTGGTACAAAAAGATTGTTTGAATGCAGAAATAACATAAAAAAGCTGATGTAAAAAGTAGTTTTGTGTGCGTGATTCTGGCTACAGTTTCTGCATTTTTTTCCTGCATTCAATTTTCGGTCAGTATTTGTGCAGTTCCAAGAAAAAGGAAAGAAGAGAGAATTTCCATCCGGCGGAAATTACTAACTCTACAATTGCACGCGCATTGCTCACGCCAGTAAATAGTATCACTATACATTTAACAAGTAAAATCATTGGCTTTTTAAAAGCTTCTGCAGACAGCTGGTGGTCAAATCCGGCATATTGGTTGCATCATCGCAAACCTAAAAAAATGCAAGAGAACCTGAATTTTTTCTTGTAACTGGTAAAAAGATCACCTTTCCTGCTCACCGGTACTCGCGGATTAAAAACTGTTTTTGGTGGACATTTAAAATAGTAACCAGTGATATCCCCGCTGGTCGATTTCCAGCACTGAGCAAACTGAGTGCAGTCAAAAGGGTGCGCAAAAAAGCCCTAAGCCACAACAACGCAAAATATATAATCACGTCGTCGAATTATTATCTCCCGACTTACCACACCCAAGCAGCGGGGTCTAAAGGTGGCTGTATCTTCCCCTCCTGTGATAGCCAAAACTTTTTTCCTTGGCTTTCTGGTGGTAAACTCATCTCCGTTGAAATCGATATCCAAATTCTTATTGCGATCGTCGTCGTTGTATGACGAGCCGTATGAACCGGCGGATGACGCATAAGTTCCGCTCCCAAGGACCGCGCCCACACTGTACCCGCTACTACTGCCACCATAGCTCCCACCACCACCCCCATTGTAGCCACCACCGGTGCCGCCGTAATTCCCACCACCCCCACCGTAGTTACCACCACCACCTCCGTAACTACCACCACCGCCACCATAAGCGCCACCGGAATAACTGGCACCGTTATATCCCGCTCCGTGACCAATGCCCACTGGACCGGGGATTGCAACGGGCACCGCCGGCACCGGAAGTGGAAGAGGTGCTGCGACGTAGCATGTGCCGGCTTCTCGTTGATACGGCCATACGCAAACCCATACCATAATGGAATATACGGTACCTGTTGAAAGTACAGATGCATCATGCATGTAACACGCAATGTGGTAAACATCAAAATTAATCATTGGATTTATAGTACATAACTGGACATGGTGGTACCAAGCAATACCTGCGGGACAGTTAAATTCATACACTTTGAAGGCAGTTCCGGTTAATGTCTGCGACACGTCCACGCATCGATAGAATCGATTACAGTCTACTGGATGGCGGTAATAGCCAGCACCGCGAGGACAAGGAAGTGAACCTAAGCGCGAGAAGCTGTTGTCAGTTGTCACGTATACTAATGTACTAGTACACGTTTTCCTAATCGGTCACAACAATTGAAAATTGTTGCGAGAACATTAATTGATTAATAATAACCAGCTTCAATCGCCAACCACTGCAGCCGGGAATAATAACTTTTTGTACGACATATTATACAGAGGTATATTTTTTAGATATATACTTTAATTTCAGATAATTAAGCTCATATATCACTGTTTACGATACAGGCTTACAATCTGTATTCTTGATATATAAACCCTACCACAGGCGTAATTATTCAATGTAGAAGCTACGAAGCGTTTAAAAGTACAATTACTATGAACAAACCGGATACCGTAATTACTGAAAGAGCTAACTACTAGTTTCCTAACGACGATGTCAAAACATTGACAGTTTTACCGGCAATAACGGGCGGCGGAGCGACCAATGTGGGTGGTGGCGGTGCCACTGCCGACGTGACAACCGCCAATCCACCACCACCATAGTTTCCTGCGCCTCCGCCCGTGGCAAACGAATTTCCACCAGCACCGTAACTGCCACCTGTCGTTCCAATGTAACCCCCTGCTCCGGCACCATAACTGCCGGTGTCGAAATCAACTACCCGGTTGTAATCGCCTCCACCACCGTACGTCCCTGGCCCGGCTATATTCCCTCCGAACGTCAGCACCGGTCCAACTGAAAGTCCGTTACCATTGTATCCACCGCCTCCACCATAAGTTCCCCCTCCTCCCGCATACGTGTTACCCCCACCAAGGCCTCCCACCGGTGCAACCAGTGGAGGTGGCGGTGGTACGGCTGCCGGCACAGATATCACAGCCGCGCCGTTACCGTTGTAACCACTGCTACCGCCCACCGTCCCAATGACTCCCACACCGCCACCGTAGTCCGTGCTGCCACTAAAACTATTGCCACTACCGTATGCCGATGATCCCCCGAAACCTCTGGAACCGAACGATGGAAGCGCCGGGAAGATACTGCCGAATCCTACACTGCTTAGCTGACCAGTGGACAACAGTGCCGTTAGAGCATTCAGTGGTACAGCAATATATATCACTTTCTGGAATGACTGTCGGTAGCTGTTGGAATATGCACCGTTGCCACCGGAATAGGTGCTGTCCGTATTATCACCTGGATAAGGAGGATAGTCATCCAGCTTCTCACTGAAATTCAGAGGGGGAGCGGGAGCAGACGAGCTCTTTTTGTTGCCAACAAGCATATTGCCCAACGTGTTGAACATATTTCTAGTGCGCTGGGAGACCGACGATGGCTTCGGGGTGCGTACCGGAAGGTCATACGGCCGGTCATCGTCGTCTGCGGTATCGGAATGGTCGGCAATCACAGAATTTGATAATATCGAAAATAATATAAAAGCGCAACATACTATTTCCATTTTTAGATGCGAAATCTTGAGAAACCTACAGATTCATAAACATTCACCCAAAAGGGGCATGATCACAATATTACAAAATCTGGATCTATGTTATCGGCCACTAGTATATACTAATGAATGTGCAAGATTTTGCGACTAAATGATATTAAATCGAAAAGAGATCCTATTTGAACGGCGAAGACGCCACCATGATGATCTCAGCACAGCCGACGATGCTCTTTGGCATCGTTCGCCGTTCCACATATCACATTACTGGATGAGACGGATGCAACCGGACACAGGCCAAGACCATCTCACCTAGTCCACGCACCACCTGAACCTTCACCGTAACAAAAAGCTCTTTTCACCTGATAAACTGACGACCACGCCAAGTGGATGCGGATGATTGCACGGCAAAGCAGTTCTTCAACGCATCATCTATCTTCTTGAAATCGCAAGCAAAATCAAACCATGAACATAAACCTCCACGGAGGTAGTTATATTTTACAAAGATAAATCTAATTCAGAAAGTATCAAAATACAAAGAACTAGCATAAAGATTCCAGGATACTATTATAGAAGACAAGACACATTATAAGGCATCTGTATTTTAAGCACCGATCATCACTGCGGAAGTCCACACATCTCACACGTGCCGCCAGTTCCGCTGTTGAGAAAGGTACAGTGTCTGCACATCCATTCACCATTCGATGTCGTTCCATTATACTGCGACGAAGGTCCAGCAGCTTCTTGTCCTACACAAAATATGCCAAAGCAAATTTATTCGTCCACTTTTTCCAGTATAGTTAATAAAAACAAAACTAGAATACCAATACATAAAAAGTTCAGCCATAATCAACTGCAATTTCATGTCATTACAAGTTCGTGCAGTATTTCGTGCCCAAACCTGGAGTAACAACGAAACGCTGAACCGCCTGCCAATATGCACTTCCGGCGGCCCAATCATTCGCAACTGAAGCATCCTTATTTATCACAGCAGCAGCCAGAATCTCTAATTCATCATCCTGCGCACACAAAACAACAGCAACATTACAACACATCCTAAATCTCTGGAAGCAGCTTCTTTATGAGATTAATACAAGTTACCTGCAGCGTAATGTCCTCCGTGGTAGCCATAAAAAGTAACACATGGAAGTCGGAAATCACATCCAAGAACGAACGGAACTGAGATGCATATCTGATCAACGTGGCGAAGTCCTATGTACATAATAATTTATTCAAACTTGTTTCAGCTGTTTCTTACAAAATTAAACATCATCAAACCTATTTAACATAATTAAAATAAGTCCCCAAATACACATTGATATTTTCGTCTACGTCTTGTTTAGACCCACCTGTTTCTGATCAAGGCGATTTTCGACGGGAAATGGCGTCTTCCCATCATTCAACTTGAAGGTATATTTGGGTTCCTTAGGCATGGAAACGGGTAGATCCACGATCAGGTACTCAACAGGCAGCGGGCGTGCCAAGCGTGTCACCTCATTGCCGTAATTGTCCTTCTCCTTATAAAACACATCCGGGACATACTGTTGACTAGTAGATTCTTTCACATAGGCTAATTCCGGCGCATCATACGTGGGCACGAGACAGTTATCCCGCACGAGAGACATACACTGCTCCGACACCTGGTAGCCCTCGAAATGGATATGATTCGTATTATCACCTGGCGAAGATCAATAAAAAACGAATACGTAAAAAAGGAGACGACTGTAACATCCTGTAATATAACATACATGTATACCGTGACTATAACATAACAAATTATAATATTATAGCTACAATATAACACAGCATAACATTACATAACATACTGTAAAACGAACAGAACTACGTTGAGTCACAACACAACGTTTAAAACAGGGACAGGTATTATGGTTAATTTACCGATTCGAAATAACCAGAATTTAGCCATCACTTATTCAGCTCATCCGTAATTCATCTACAGTAGGGTACATATCGCTGTCAAATCTTGCGCACCTGTTACGACAACTGTGACGAACTTGGATCCAAATTGTCCAGTTGGAGACAGCTTACAGGGGTTGGGATTCTGGCACTGTAATGTTCCGGCGGTAATGCATTCTTCTGCGGTTAAGAAATAAGTATCCTGCAATAAAACTGTCATCAATGGCCGCACAATATAATTATCGTGTAACAGCATTAAATACGACAGATTACATTCCGACTTCAATTCAGGTATTTAGAGCGCCTTATTTCTCAAGTTAGAGCACCTTATTTCTCAAGAATTTCACTGTTCCGGCGCGCACATCTTCCGCCACCAAATCCGTAAAAATCCAGCCAACACGGCGCAACCCCATCTTTCCAGCCACGCAATCTATAACTTCCCCATTGGGATCCTCCTGAAGTTCTAAACTGTTTTCCGAATTCAACTGAAAAAATTACTATTCATCAACGCCGGCAAAAATGTTATGTGAAATACACTGATTAGTTGATTGCAGTGCATTGTTGTAAAAATCTGAACAAAGTTCAACAAATCCGACTCCGCAGTTAAAGAGTGGAAATGGAAAGACAGCAGCAGAGGGTATGGAGGATATATTTTACGCTCATTTAAGCCGATAAACGCTGAACAATGTCTCAATATCGAATTATTAATTTTGGTATTTTTACAAATGCTTAGTGGAAATCAGAAATTTTACCTGAGGTGGTTCGTAAACAGCAGCCACCGTGGCTCGAATTCCTAAAGGCACATCCTTATGCTGTTCATATTTTCCATACAGGATTCCAACACGTTGCAGTCCAGTTCGCCGCCAATAATCCAAAAATCTCTCCACTAATTCCGCGTTTTCGAACATAATACTATCGACATGACGGTATCGCTGCAATAGCCAAATCTCAATCTTAAACCACGCTGCGCTACAAACAAATAATAATACGCACCTGACGATTCAACGTCAAAGCACTGGGCTGGCATTTAGTACAAATTCCTTCTGGCCAAGGTAAATGGCTCGGACAACCTGGCTTAATTCGACAGGAGACTTCACTCAAAGCCGCAAACTTTCCCCTAGAAATTGCTGCATTTTTTAACTGGGGACATCAACATATACACTGTAAACCAACTTGGTAGCTCCACTGGTTAATTTCCTTAGATAGGCATGGAAAGACATGTGCTTAATGGGTGGATTTCGACTCTGGAGATACTCCTCATCAAACGGCTCAATGGGAATACAATAAATGCACTTGCCACTCGCTCCGTGCTTGCACCTGTAACGAAAACAATCAGCTGGGCAATCCCATCAAGACCAACAAGAATCCGACCGACGCACATGCGCTCGTCTTTTGGTCGTTCAATGGCACCGCTCTGCTGCCAGAGCAACTGATCCACTTCGTCCTCCACAATATCCGCTGTCGGCGCGCTCTCCGACGAACGCGGACTACCCGCTTCACTAATGAGGCGGTCCTTCGTCAGTGGCGATACTCCCAAGGCTGAAGAGAAACTAGAACCCGTTCGCTGACGGGCAATTTCTAACGGCGACAGTCCACTGCTCACATCCATCTTGGCATCGGGAAGAAAATCCAGGTACAGCATGTCGCCTTGCCTATTTCAGATCCAACCAAACAGAGTATAACCACCAATTCGTTCAAAAAATATAATTTTATACTACAAAGTAAGATAAAAAATACAGTAAAAATACTGCACTGAAAAATTTAAAAGCCAATTTCCTTCGAAAAAAAGGATATAGAGCTATATATCTGTAAGTAGTAAACTATATGCGATTTTTTTAAAATAAATGGAAATGTTAGCAGCCAGTTTAACTCTTACACACTTATAAGAAATAAATTAAGTGCCAAATTAAGAACAACAAAACTGCAGTGCAGCATGAATACCTCTATACTTAAAAGATTCGCAAAAAATCTGCGTCCAATTCCATTTCGCCAAAACAAGTAAAAAATCCCACTAGATGTCTGGTACCGAGAAACATTCTTGACAAGTTCACCAAGTGACTCACCGTAAGCCCAGCTGCTGAAGCATTTGGCGACCCATGAAGATCTGCGACTGAGGAGTTTTCGCGCGATCTCGAAACAGGCGCCATGTGGAACCACTTCCGGGCAAACCGAACGCTTCCCCAACCTGGAAGTAGTCGTAATACATACACGCTCCGTTTTTGAAAGTATTTTGCGGGCTTACCAAGCGAAGAAGGAACTCCGAGTTGGACAGTTCTGGAACTTCGATTCGTTTGGTTCCATCGGGAGACTGCACTCGTAACAGCTACACAGAAAAACGCGAATAACGAACCAGCTCAAATAATTCAGAGCACATGGCACACTAACTATCTTCTGTTCCCGATAAGCCATGTCTTGTTAAGAATACTGGCAGAAGATGGATCTTCCAGTTACGATTCCAGTACGCCAGGACTCCTTGACGACGGGATCAGACCCGGACTGATTTGAAACTGGAAGGCACACTGATGATTACTCGCAGGCTCAGAATTCGTGGAATACTGTCGCTGTCCAAGTTGAGCTTACATACCTTCTGTGGCTGTTAAACTTCAAATAAATGGTCTGTTTCTAGTCTCTACTATCCAAGCGGGCGCTTTTAACTTCAAACTGTATCATTGGGAGTTTCTGGAAGAAACCGTAAACCAAGTAAACCGTAATGTGTGTGAAACGAAAGTTGCCAGATCATGCATGATTCATTTAATACGGATCAACTTGTTACGTATTCTTCACGTAATTGCCAACTGGAGTGTCAAGGCCTGAATAGTACACGTAACTGCGCTGCGCAGTGCACATTAGCGTTACCGCATTGTTGGTGAAATTACTGTATTAAACTAATTAAAGTTACTTTTAGTTCAAATTCTTGTAGTTTCAGTAGAAGTAGCATTTTCGTCACTTCGTAACCTAAGTATTTATATTTTGATGGATTTTTTTTATCAGTCTTCATAAAATATTTCCATATTCAGTTATTACGCATCTGCTTCTGCTACTTTAAGCGCAGGTCCCTGTGACCGAAACTCCGTCACCTCATTAATTTGCCTTAAATAATTTGCAAAACCACTTTGTTCGGTAACTCTAATAATGCTCTAATAATCATCGCTCGAAAATAATGAATGAATGAAGAATCTGTCCCAGAATCCCGTTGGCATGAGAGGGGACTGCTCATTCGGTATCTGAGACTTAAGACGGCACGCGCGATGTGCGGCATCTTTTAAGGGCGCACAGGCACGCGACACGTCACAAGACGTTCTGTTCTGCAAGGACGAACTTAAACCATGACTAAAGTATAACTGTAACAATTATCTCATTGAAAAAATACTAGTTAATAGAGCAGATTTTTCGCTTCACAACGATGTCCTGCTTGTGTTCACACACAAATATGCGCAAGGAAATATTATTTAGCTTATTAGCAGCACACACCGCAACCTGCCGACTACAGAATTTTATAACAGCCGCCGGTATGACTTCTGTTCTGATGAGTTGGTTAGTCCATCTTACCACGGTCTGTCGGCTGTTATTTTGTAAAGGCTGGCATGGGCGATGGTGATGCTGCCCGGAAGCTGGCTAACGTTTACAGGGTGATAACGGCTGGGATGGACGATTATCACATTGCGCTTTTAAGTAATGTGACGCAAGGTCATCGCAAGAGTTGTTAGCAACTGCAAGTAGGCAAAGCATAATTCAAGGAAGAAACGCATAAACACGGGATAAAAAGCGCAAAATTAATGGCGCGGTTAAAGAACTAATTAGCAAGATTCGGAGCAAGCTGTAGCAAGACTAATTTAAGGGAACTGGCCCGGTACGTGGTGCCAAATTTGTGTATAGGCTGCATGAAAACTTTCACTTTCGTGCACCCCCAAACACTTTTTTGCCTTGTTTTATGACATTTCTCCCCAGACGTTTAGTATACATATTGGCGTGAAAACCATTTGTGCGCGCAACATAAAGTTTTCGTACATGATATGCACACGAATTTGGTACCATGTCAGGGTCATCTGACCGTGTACGGTGTAATGTGGTTGGTAAATGTTGGAAAATTAAGATCCTGATCTTTAATAACATAAAAACCAATACAATTGAAAAAAATTGCGATGTTTTAAATTATTGCGTCATAAGTTGTACACTCACTTGTACGACAAGGGAATAAAACAATCATTAGATTCATTACCTTTTGTATGGCATTTTCGTTTACGATCTTGCGGTTGCGATTGACGTTAAATCAACAAAATGAGTGCTACTTAGAATTGTGCACCTTTCAGACAAACCTGATCCATTGGAATTGTGCATAATACCTTTACATCGATGTGGCCAGCATTTTAATTTACTACAAACTAATTGTCCTTCGCGTACGTACGTACGTAGATTTGCACTGAGTTTTACTCATTGCCCAAACCTGCAACGCAGGCGCTGCTTACGATTTTCATAAGAACAGCACCCATTGAAAAATAGCTTAATGACCAGCAAAAGGAAACACTAAAAACTCGAAGTCTTTATGTTACTTCAGCTTTTTTCGCGTGGTGTGCTGCCGTGGTGCGCTTAGTTTTACCAAAGGACTAACTGAAGTGGTGGAGCCGCTTGCGCCTTGTAAAAATATCTTGCCCCGATCTAAAAATCACAAAAGCGAAATGTAAGAGTGAAGCAGTTCCGTTTATAGTGAATATCGTCTGTATGTGGTGTGTACCTAAAACCTTTCCATGCATCTCCGATGGAATGTTGTTTTTCAGCAAGATGCCATGCTGCTATAAGGATTTCTCCGTTTTCATCAGGATAACCTACACATTTTTTCAAGATTAGGGCGTTCTATGAGACGCCTAGTGTTATTCCCAAAATTTCTGTAATAGCGGACTTTTTTGTGCACGCCATGATAATCAATCATCAGTTTTGAACTCAGTTTTAAGTCGACAGTGCACAAAACTGTTTTACACGAATACGCGAAAGCACACTGTACAACTAAGTACAGATCTAAAGCCGCATACTGTACATGTTATACCTACCTAGTTTTGTGTAAGCTTAAGGCTACTGTAGGGCAATTGCTTCGCCATCGCCGGGTGAATTACCACACATTGCCGATCGTCGAAGCATAATTGTAATTAGGGTTTAAGTTGGTTAATCCAAAAACCAAATCTACTGCAAAAATTTAACTTTAAAGTACTTACAATTTCCGGAATAAGCTGTGGTCTGGTTAGACGCGTTGTCCTACGATATAAAAAACTGTGCATATGGGTTTTGCTGAACTTTTTTTACCTCCTCATTTCGTAATTATGGTACCCAAATGACGGCAAATCCGAATGAACCGTCCCTTTGGAGATACCCAACCAGCTTTCCGTTCACCGGATCTGCATATAAAGCGAGCTTAAGCTTGCAGTTAGTTAATTCGAACGTCACAATAATATCTTATCAAAATTCGCACTGCACATTCATTTAATCCACCTCCACGTGTATGCACCCCAGCGTTTTTCGCATTATGATAAAAGGTCATAATAAATTTTACTGTGTATATTCTAATTTACAACCTTCTTTCCTGATGGTGCTGTGTACAGTGGTATGCGTAGTAAATAAATTAATTAATTATTAAATTAATTAGTTAAACTGCTTATGCACGGGCAAACTTTGACTTTGTAAACGTCTTCGCTCTAACCGTAACAAATGTAGGCTAATGCAGTCATTACACTGAACTTCTTTCCGCTGCACACTATTGATGATGCTTTAACAATTTTACTTCGGTTACTACCTGCGGTGGGCCTTTTGTTCTTGTAAAGGCTAACAGTGGAAGCAAATGTTCCAGAAAGTGAAGATTTGGCACCAGGAGTAAAAATTATTTCCGATCCATGTTGGTTGTACCAGTTTCCGGAGATATCTGAACAAGCGGCGTTAGTTGCACGGTTCGATTTTCCGCTCTAAAGATTCCGTATAATTTAACTATCATTAAGATAATTATTTTACTTCACGTACAGTAAATCCCAGACCTGTTAACAATAATGTAGAAAGGTCAGGCTTACGGATAACAAATCTTTGAGGGAATTTGATTCTTGATGTGCCGTAATTGTGGTCAGACTGACAGACAACGCAATAAACAGTAAAAAAAGATCCATTTCCAACAAGTCGAGAATCGGACCCTGTTAATTCTATACCCAATAAAAAAACAATAATGATGTTCTATGCTAGAATTAGAGAAATATCAATATGATTTCGGGGTTTGCGCATTGCAAAAACCATAGTACCCTCAAAACCAGAAGCGCTATTTTATGTGACAAATCTTTTGTATATTTTGTGTGGTAAATTTTGACTGTACAGCTAAATAGTGCGAATACGGAAGATGTTAGATCAGCCGATCATTAGCGCTAGACTGTTTACTGGTGAAAAGCAACCGGTGAAACTGTTTACTGTAGTTCAATGGTCCCCTTTGGTGCTACTACACAGTACACACAATGCAATTTTTATCTTCGCGATCGGTTCATGTTATCGGGATCAAGCTATACGTACTCTGTACACGGATAATAGCATTCAGCAATGGAGGGATTTGTTATACTTCTACTGGTTGGCAATGACTGTGTTTTCGAACGTCGGAAACGTTCTCGGAATAATTTATTCAGTGAGTAATTTGCACCTGTAATTGTTAAATTCATTATTTACCGCACCTTTCACAGTGATTGATATAATTACTATGACTAATAAGACAAAAACAGTAAGCAAAAATTAATGCGCATGGGAATTCTTCTATGATAATGATAATAAAAAATTTCGGAAATTTGCTAGACAATGATCACGTACTCATGACAGTCAAGCAAACCATAATTAGGTTATATAAAAAATTATATCAAACATTATTATTAAGTACTTGCAGTACTTCATACGTTACACAATAGAAAACAATTACTGGTTAGTTTGTAGAAGCTTTATTTATTTAGATATCTATTGCACTAGGGCGATGCAAGTATCGCGATTCAGTGGCGCATGTAGAATATTAGCGCTTTCGTTTCGCATATCTTCAAAGTGCATCATTCAGCACATGTACAGTACAAGGATCATTTAGTACAAGCCAATTATTATTACACTTGTAATAGTTTATTTATTGCTCCGACATCCCTCCGTCACAATTTTTAGTCAGTTTACAGCACAAGTACGAATAAAAATTCCTTCCTCCACCAAAGTGACGACTACGCAGATGACATGCGCAGCATATGCCCATACATCTCTTATGTATACATTCACGTCCGCTCTAAGCAATGGCGTGTTAATGTTGTCGACGGCAGCAACGGTAGGATGAGAAATTACATTACACAGTCAAATGTACAGTGCACACTAATCATTCTTAGTCCAACAGAGTCCCTCGACATTTTATGATGCTTGACAAAAACGAGTTTTTCATAACATTCTTCATAAAATCATCAATAAAAATGTCAGCTGGATGGTGCTGTATATAGATAGCCGTGGCCAACGTATTCCACAAATGCCGCTTATCCGGTCCGCACACGCAGGATTTTATGACCTAACCAATGCCCGTGCGTAATGATCCAGATCATATAAATTATTAACTATCATACGTATCTGTTATAAAGCGTCCAAAATTTCTGTCATGGAATTATGCCGGCTGTTAGTATTTTGCATCGGGTTGTATTGCGGAAATGCCGGTTTATATGTGTACAGCGATCATATTGAAGATTATCACCTGATTCTTACTAATAATACACACAGACCGGAAGAAAGGTTACTCTGCTCTTCTCAGTATGCTGCACTACTACCAGGCAGTGTTTCGCAGCCAGAGTGCATCTTGCAAACAATGTTTTCGGCCAATACTCTCCGGGATTATCATGCCATTACTTGTACGAATCCATCGTACGACGCTTTGCAACAAAGTCTAGCATTTTATTTGCAGCATGACTGCCAAAAAAATATCTCCTTGTATATAAATCAAGTATTTTTCCCATTGCACCGCCATTTACTTTCGCCTATTGCTTCCCGCCTAATTGCTTTAACCATAAAGGATATATCTCCGGAAAACTTGTGCGCATACGAGCAAGATAGTCCGTTTGCCGATTTGGGCAGTTTAGAAATTCTGGATGTATCATTCTTGCGTAATGGTTATGACAGTGTATTAATGCCAATGGATGCTGGTTGTTTTTATGGCTTACATTATCTACGGGCATTGCAGTTCGAGCACTTACCAGTTACGGCCGTGTTTGACCCCAATCTGTTCTTTTCTCTTACCAACTTGGAATGCTTTGGGATTTTTCAGTCGGCACTCAACTGTTCGTGCGATGCCGGCGGATTTCGGATGTTGAGCGAGTGGTTGCGCAACGGCCACCGGAGAGTATGGGCCGGAGAGGGGATAAACTACATAGATCAAATGTCCGGAACGGTTTACTTTTGTCGAGTCGATGCGATCTGCCATTTGAATGTTCTCGGATCGGCAGTGCAGAAAAATTTGGACGAAAGATTGTTAATGGACTTGTGTCCCTATGTGCCACCGAGCACAACCACCGACAGCACAACGACAACCGTGACCTTTGCACAGACATCCAAACAGCTGACTGTAAACAGTAGAGTGCCACTTTCGTCGGCTGTGCCGGTTGATTCGGCGGGTCAGGAAAACATGACCAGCCCAGTGAAACAGCGGGTGCAACTACCAGAACCAACCGTTTCTTCAACCGACCGTGGAAGCTCCAGTTTTGCCTCCAGAATAAACAAAGCGGTCAGCAGGTTGAGCATTTATTTATTTCTGATCACGATGATCTTGGTTTAATTAAAAATCTTAATGTTCGGAAAGCTCAGCCGCACTCAATCGTGTTATACCTCGTATCTACTTGTTTCACGCTGTAGCTGGATCCTTTACATTTATTGGTATTTCCACATGCCACAGCCGTAATCGGTTTTGTTACTTTTGTACATGTGCTATAATACCTGCAAACTGTTTATAAAAAAATTAATAGCTAGTCCGGAAATAACATTCGCGGAATGAATGACACCAGCCGTATTGCTGTGATTATTTCAAGGACAGTATAAAGTTGAATAATTTAGTAAGTTCGGTATAGATATATACACCAATCCAAATTTTATAGTCAGTATTAAAAGCATAATATTATATTGTAGTACGTAAAAAAATACTAACCATATGAAACCCAGTTAGATGTGCAACTGGGAACTGGATCTATGCGGCTAGCAATTTAAGATGATCTGAAGTTCTGAACGTTATTAATTTCAAATCGACTCGAGACAAACGTGTTAATATCATCAATATTTTAAGTCTGCGTAAAACAGATGTGCGGGAAAAATTAATTCGGTTTTTTAGATACTTAACGATGTTGCCCGCATTTTAAACCATTATTTGATTACTAGCCCGCATTTCAGACGATCCCATTATATTAGCCTACATTCAAAAATACAAATTTGCCGGCACAGGCTTTAAACAAAAAGTATACTTCAGCATTCAGCAAACTCGTCGCATATTACTGTTCATTAACCATATAGCAAATTTACAAAATGTAACAAATTTCTGTACGTAGCAATTCAAAAAAATGAATTTTGCAAGTGCAAAAGCGGAGCAGTAGTCGCGAGTCGTTGGTTTCCATGCAGCCCACGCGCTACTGACAATGAGTAGGATGTATACCAATGCAACCTGCGAGTAATAATATTATCTGAAATGCCGGCTTATAAATTTAAGTTGTTCAATATGGCTGCAAAATCGGAGTCGCTGAGGCCTTCTGCCATATGCTGCTTGCAGTGAAAGAAGAGCATGGAGGGTGATGTTACGAAGGGTTAAAAAATTAAATCCCAACGGAAAACTTGGAGGAAGTGCGATGTCTGGAGGAACTTGTGAATCACTAGTCTACCATTTCCGCAATACCTGCGCGTACGCCAAGCAATGTTTCAAAAAATGTATTAAAGGAGTAGAAATATATTTCTATTCCTTTAATACATTTTTTGAAACATTGCTTGGCGTACGTACGTACAATTTTTTGTAATTAGTTTACAATTTACAATGAATTTAATTATTAGAGGACCTTCGCTGTGCTCAGGTCGATAATAATTAATCGTCTTTCGCTTGCATGCAACATTATTGTGTTGTATATATAATTGTAAATTAAATACAATATATATTGTACAGACTGTTAAGTGTACGTTAGTACTAGTACTGCTACTGCCCAGAGGTGTATGTACATGTAGTTACAGTGGAACCTCCCGACCCTGAACACCCTCGGTACGCAGTTTCTTGTTCAGGGTTCAGAGGTGTTCATGGTTCGGAGGTACTGCCCCGGGGCAGAGACTTTCTTAGGGGGCCCCTGAATTCGTATAATATATATGTAGCTAGCTAATAAGCTTAATGTATGATTTGTGTCGTGTTGGGGAAGATAAAAGCTTAAGACGTCAATTACAATTCAAAAAAATTAAAATTTAATATTCGTCGGCCGAAAAATTAGCGAGAATAGATTTTTTTTATCAGAATGAGCAGCGGTAAACTTGTCTGGGGCGTACTTGCCTTGATGTTCATTTAAAAGCTAAAAATTTGTTCACGAAATAAAAATACCGAACGGCAGACGAATGGTTACCGATGATCTAAGTGAACACCTTGAACACTTGATCTTCCCGGATGTTTTGCTTAACTGCTCTGTTCATGTCTGGAGGTCTAATTTACTATGTAAGCATACTGCGGTACATAGCCGAGTGTTCAGGGTTCAGAGGTCCCCCCTAATGCTATACATTACGAGAAGCGCCGGTACGAAAAAAGTTGTTCAAGATTCAGAGGTGTTCAGCGTTCGGGGTTGTTCAAAGTAGGAGGTTCCACTGTACTTACTACTCACGTCTGTAGTTCTATCACATGTACGCAATAATAATATTATGCAATGTAATATATTTGTATTTTTTATCCACACAATTATATCTGCCCCGATCCCAAGCGAATCTGCCCCGATCCCAAGGCATGA
Organism: Paramacrobiotus metropolitanus; assembly: GCF_019649055.1. NCBI lineage: Eukaryota > Metazoa > Tardigrada > Eutardigrada > Parachela > Macrobiotidae > Paramacrobiotus > Paramacrobiotus metropolitanus. Next base: position 987,356 of record NW_026570269.1, on the reverse strand, counting down.
TTTCGTAGGCTCGCCTAGCGAGCACAAACGGATACAGATTTCGAGCACTCAGCGGATCGCTTGGCGAATACGCAAAACTGTTTGATTCAAAATGGCTATAACTTTATTCTGCCATCATGCAAGACAACTTCTTTGGTATCAAAAATCTTCCCACAATTTTCCTCATCTTTTGACGCATTGGTTCGCAGACTTCATCCAGAACTAGATCCTGTTTTAACGGGATCTGGTTCTGGATGAAATCTTTTGTTATAACAGGATCTGATTCATGAAATCTGTCAACCAAAGCGTCAAAAGACGAAGAAACATTTGGGAAGATTTTTGATACCTGAGAAGTTGTCGTGTATGACGGCAGAATAAAGTTATAGCCATTTTGAATCAAACAGTTTTGTGTATTCGCCAAGCGATCCGCTGGGTGCTCGAAATCTGTATCCGCTTGTGCTCGCTAGGCGCGCGTACGAAATCAAGCCTTGGGATCGGGTGCCGGAGCATTCAAAAAGGTCAGCAGCCCATACAGCACGGCACGGTGTGCAATCATAACCGTCGGAATTCGGATTTTTCTGCTTTTAAAATGGACGATATGACAAGATGAGGCTGATGGCTCGTGGTGTCTTCGGGATCACTCCCGGTGATTCAGTTGTAGTCTCCACAGCCGTAAGGTCAACTGCCTGCTCAGGTCGGCGCTTAATCGGTTCGACGGTGCAGTTCCAAAAGCGACTCACACGCGATACCTTCAGCTGGTCTATGGTTTAGCGCATGGAGAAATGACACAACTTCCGATATTTTAGGTCCAGCGGCAGAAAGTCAACAGAATATTCCAAAAAATCGACGTAACCCTAAAATTTCAATCATTTAGGTATTGGACAATAGAAGGTTTAGCCGGAAAAGCTGCGGTCGTAGCAGTCAGCTGTGGCAGAAACAATCGCCATAGAAGTGTTGTGCCTACGATTAAATTAATGTTCCAGGCTCACTTCCAGCCATACTCATAGCCATATATTGCATTGGTGATAGTATGGTTAAAACTGCCAAACTTGACTGTTATACATTGTATGAGGTGACTGCTGTAAATTTTAGTTGTAGTTATAGAGGCTGCGTATAATACTCGTAATCCTATGGTTCTTTGAAATAATTCGAAATTAATAATATGTATATTATTTTAATCGTTTTACCAAATTATACGGCCGAGTTGGCACGTTCCTGGGAATAAGCTCGTCGTCATCATTTCGGACAGTAGATTTTCCTAACACAATAACAATACACTTGTGACTGAATTTATTTACTTGAACGTACCGTAATTACGAGTCTTTAAACCATCAGTAAAATTTATGGAAACCATACAGTAGTAATAAGTACGTAAATCAGATTTTAAACGTAAAAATACCAAAAATTATGCAATAAAACCAGCAAACCCCCTCTTACCCATGCAATTCCAGTTTCGTCAACATTTTTGCAGAGGACGAGATGTAAGTCCAGTGTCCTTCGTTTTTTCCCACACTGATGGTCTTTGTTGCTCGATACCATAACGAGCGAAAATTCTTTCTCGTTACCACAACCAGCAAGTCCTTGTTCGTTGGAAGCTCTACAGTGTGCTTTCGGAACTGATGCCGCCACTGCAATGTCGTCCAGGCAGCCGCCGGTAACACCTGCTCCCACTTTCTGACATCCAAAGTCCATTTTTTGCCGGCCTTGATCTTCGCCCCACATACGTCAGAGCCCATCGCAAGAACTTTAGGAGGATACTAACACCATGGCCGAGGCGGGCTGTCCTGCCACAGCGCCTGCACTGTCTCGCCGACATTTGCCCGGAAGCGACCCTTTCTGAATACTGAATCGACACATGTGCCAAAGGGAACACTTTCTGAGCGGCAGTGAAGGCAACCAAAATTAACCACAAAGCCGTTTTCGGGATCCACATAGATGACTACGCCGCGGCGTATACGTCGATTTAAGAACAAGGTCTGCTAGTTTGACATCAATTGCGCCATAATACCAAAGGTCACTACTCTGTTTAAGCATTTTTCACTATCGCTGTTTGAGGACCTAGAAGCAGTTTAACTAAGGTCACCTCCAACTCTTCAGGTATGCTGTTGCCGATGAAATTTAAGGCTCTGAAGGCCAGTAAACTGCCTAAATACCTTGCAAGTTTTGATTTAAATCAAATGGATTTAAATCAAGTTTTGGTTTTGATTTAATTTTTTGATTTGATTGGTCGCCAAATTTGGCGACCAATATGGCTTGTTCACATCCTTATTTTTACATACTGCCATAACGCGGCACCAAAGTTTTCCAACAAGTTGGATAATAACTTAAATGGATCCGGCATTTAAAACAAATACGAGGGTACTGGAATTATTTTTTTTTGTTGGCATGAAAAATAATGAAAGGTGTTTTTCATAAACTGCTGTAGTCATTATTACGATAGCTAGTTTTCAGCAGTTGTGTAAAGTCATACGCCATTCACTGCCCATCTTTGTGCAAGTCGTATCTACAGGACAACTCGTGCACTTGGCAAATAACTACAGTATGGATGCATAATAATATTTCACAAAACATTGAATTCCACTATGTATGTCAACAAGCATAAATTCGAACAAGCTTATCAAGTGGCCTGCACAAAGCCCTAAATCTGTCACGATGAGCCGATACCTTTTCGATTTTGATACCGCGTACGTAATATACAGAGTAGAACGTGAAACATGATATCGGAAAGGTCAACCATGGAAAATTTGATTTCAGATAATACTTTACCTTTCGCTATGCATATCGGTTTATCAATATGTTTTGCAATTACCATGGAGCAGCCGAAATTATTACTTCCTAATACGAGCATAACGAGATCGATGCCAATTTAAAAAACAATTTAAAAACCCCTATAAAAAATAATACCATTGCGCGAGTATTAAGGTCACATTCACTTCACTGGTGCTTGACTGGTTTATTACAAAATTTGCTAATTAAATGTCCATACCATCTTTCAAATTTGCAAACAAAATTAACGCGTTATATGGTTTGCAATACAGATATGTAGTACTAGTTATAAGTCATACTCCAAAACGGATTAACAGTATAAAGTAAAACCTGGCACCAGTTGTTACGCGCTGCTTTGTTGCTAACTGCAGGCAAGCCGTGAAGCATTCAGTCTACTAAATGTAAACTCACTCCTTGAATACTTTTGTTATAAGTGATTCTGCATCCAAACGTAATTAATTACAAATACTAAAATACAGTACGAGTTCATTTTGCACTGTGGCAAAGCGCTACAAACTGTCGAACTCCAAGATCTGATTAACTGTTTTGACAAATTAAATATTTTTCTGGCAGTTCCGTTGTACAGAGGACTACAGAGCGAACGAACAATCAATTCGCTGCATCTTCCTGTGCAGAGTGAAGCGGTGAATAATAGTTTTCTCAATGGTTACACTCAAATTGCGTGCACACTCGTATTCAAAAGAAGGAAGTTTTATTCATTTTATGCTTAAAGCCTTAATGCTAGCTGCAGCCTGCAGGTAATGTTTAAAAAAATTACCTTTTCACATTTTTAACATCATAACAGTTACCTGGTAAGTGGTAAAATTTTTTTGAGGTACTGTAATTACACGGTACATGCAAGCCTCTACAGATTCGTACAGAGTACGCCACTGTTTTAGCAAGTAAGTCGTGTTGTTACAGAATACAGTATGTATCACTTATTTAACTCGAATTATATCAGGTTCGGCTCCGGTTGGCGCATGTTCAGGTACCTGGATTATTTATCTAACGGTACTTATCTAAGCTTTTGAGATTATAATTCCCAACCGCAAACAATAAAGTTTAAATTTCGCACAACTAGCAGGTCATGCATTCAACGGATGGAGGCTGCTTTCGCAAAAATTAATCTAACGATTCCAGTACACATTTGTACCGTAGCTCAACACTGTTGATCGTTACCAATAATACTAGAGTTCGCAGTTGCTTTTAACAATGTGTTGGCTCTAACGTACACACAAGGTTTAGTCTTAACCATGGATTCGTCTTGTAAATTTCGTATTTTAGTGTTTATTCTTACGGTTTCAGTAATCATGATCTCGCGTTTTCGTATGGTGACTTCAGTACCGGTTGACCCGTGTACGAATACGAACCAAGAAGGAACGTATTTGGCGGAAATGTTAAGCGACGCTTGTATTTTATTCGATCAAATAAGGGAAGTGGACAACGCTCCGTACCATAGTATATTTTGCAACAACCTGTCCTACGATGACCTGAAGAATTCCTTCAGATTGTACAAAGATCGCCCATGTAAATTGCCGGTCAAACTGTACATTCCGCGGTTGAATTTCCTCATCGACCAGTACTTGTTTGAAGATGTGGCGGAATACATCCATACGCTGATCATTAAACACTGGAACCCGTTTCCGGAAGCTAACGGGACCAGACCGGCAAAACTGGATCTGGGAAGTCCGTTTATAAACATGAACAACCTCAAGTTACTGGACATAGCCTTTGACTACTTGGCCAGTTTCCCAAAAATCCCTAAGGAATTTTTAGACGGCTTAAATGGATTGGAAGCTGTTTTGTTTGAACACTTTCCCTCGGGCACAGTGCTCGAGCAGGGATTATTCGACCACGTCATGCGCACGGAGTCACTGCAATGTGTCGGGCTGCTCGGTTCCACCATTCCCTGTTCGTGCGATAACAATGATCCCGGTCACTGGCTACACACATGGCTACATCATCATCAAGAGTTATGGGGCTCTGCTGGGCGTGGCTTTGTTTCGTACTCCGATCGCACAACGTCCAACGGTGACTTTTTTCTTTGTGAAGTCAAGATCAAGTGTAAGGTCACCGATCTAACGGATTCGGACAACCCGACAAAAATAATTCCTTTTCATGATTTTCGCTGGAAGGAACGCTGCACCAAAACCACCACGGAAAGCATTACCCCTGAGATCCTGGAACTGACACACCTTCCGGTTCAGGAGCACGACTATCACATTCAGAACGAGAATGGCGAGATTGTCGTTATCGCACAGGCGGTTAGGTCAGCAGCGGTTCAAATGTTCGTTCCAACGGTTATGACCTTTATTGTTTATGGCATACACCATTTCCTTTAATTGATCGGTGGAGAATGTTGTCCAATTAGCAGCGGAATGTACAGCAATGATAAGGCGCTCTGAGAATGTGCATTACCTAGTCCTGAATGCGTCACGATCCATTGTGGAAGGATGCCGTATTCATTATGATCTCATGGTACAGCTGGACACTGTCCAGATTTATATTGGTGAATGAGGATAGTATTTTGGTAATATGGATTTTATTCCGTTTGTTCCGATATTTTGACTCTCATATTCCGAAGCAATAAAGTATTTCAATGTTTTGATTATGGTATACGTATTAATTATTCGTTTTTACTGCGTTCGAACAACAATAGTTTGTTTGAATACTGCACCGTTCTCTTCAATATATAGATATTTGTGGTACGTAAATGCAGAATATAAATAGTGCTTACAACTCCAAATACAAGACATTCATACACAAACCGTTTTTTTCAAGTAAAATCGTTCATTAGCTTTCAGATCAGAAATTAATTACAGCAAAGTTGGAGCATTATAACTACGTAGTTATATTGCCCTAACTTTGCTGTAATTAATTTTAATGCTGTATTAAATTGCAAACAGTCTCAGTATTATTTTGCACTGGCTGTAATCTTGACCCCGGAAGCTGTCGCGGACAAAGTGACCTTTGACAGCTTTTAGCTGTTTTCTGCATACATTATAGATTTTGAATAAGTTTGGTTGCACATATTGATTTACTCAACAGTCCAAAATCCACCAGCAACTCTTTGAAAATATTGTTATCAGCGAAAATTTATGAGCTTACGCAGTATTAGCGGATACTGATAGTCCCTAAGCGATACGTGTCACGAATCACGATGTACATACACAGTATCTACGTTTTCAATGCTGAGAACATACGAGCGCCTTAAATCAGACGAAATAATAAAACCGTATAGGCATGTCATACTAGGACCTACAATTGTTAGGTAGATAAGACTACGTTAAGCGCTACAAGAAAACATGCAAGGAAAAAAGGACTAAAACCTCTTCGTGTATGTAGTAGTCGCGGTTATTATTGTTTTAAAATTACGAGAAACATGCGCTTACAGTACTTTGAAATGTCTGCCAAATTTTTAATTGCTAAGTTCACTTGAGGCTTTCTCTCAACACTTCACGTACTAAGTTATAGTTTCCTTATAGCAAGCACAACAGTTACAAGTTCTTACGAGTAGCCTAAAATTTTGGTACGTATGCAAGTGTAACTTTTAAAGCAGAGTAAACGCCAAGGGACTAACGAAATGAAAGCTGCAAATTACAAGTGCCTTGCACCTTTTGTATTATAAATAAACATAGTACAACAACGACTGTGAGCGCTGCGGTATTTTCCACAACAGTCAGTAATTTGTTTAACACCTATGTGAGCCATCAACGATGCTTTAACGTGGTAGAACCAGATGTATTCACCAAATTTGCTCAATTCACCTGCCGGGGAGGCAGATTCCGCAGTTTTGTATGCAATACACCGATATGCCGACGACTTTCTCGAGTTCCTGGGTTAGTGAACATTGTGCTACAAACAGACAAAATTTACGTCACAAGGCATTAATTACAATGGAAAATATGTAAAATGTTATGAATTATATAGATATATAGTTTCGGCTTAGCGAATGAAAGCATAGGAACTAAATATCTTTGCCGTTGAATTATTTTGACGAGAAACGCACTAGAGCGTACTGCTAGGCGGAGCACTACGTAATGATCATCAGTTTGATTTGGATTAATGGTAAAGCGATACGTAAACCCAGGGTAAATCATAAAAATTATTTTTGGAGCAAATATGGGCCTTCTCTGTATGAAAAATGTAAAACGTTTACAGTAGCTATGCAGTGCAGTGCCGGATACTGACCACAGATGGAAGTTTGGCAGTTGGAAGGCACACCGCTACCACCAACCATCGGATCGACGCGAGAGGCAGCATTTCCGGTGCCTGCACTGGTACTACCTGATGGATTAGCACCGATAGAAGGGACTGGATTTGCAACTAAAACCCAAACGATTATAATTATACGGTTTCCAACATTGTAGGGTATATTGTCTGGTCCAGTACGTGGGAATCAAATGTACCGGTAGCACAATAAGCCCTTGCATGAACAGTACGTACTCATATCTACGAGTTGCGTTTAGGTACCTATCAGCGTAACTTACAGAACTCAAGATTGATTAAGTAAAGAAAGTGTAACATACAGAAAGCTTTAAAAACTTTCCCAACATAAAAATTAATATTTTCAAATATTTCTTACCCAGTACAGGAGTCGCACTGTTTGCGGGCAGTGGCACCGCATTAACCATCGTAGATTTTGTCATAGTCAGAATTACCATTGAGGGAACGATAAAATTCTTTACGATAGAAGTACTCATTCTAACGATTGGTTTTCAATAAGGAAGAAGTACTCACCACTCATATAAAAAGCGCAAAATAAAAGAGCTACGTTGCCTCTCAAAGTGAAATTTAATATTAGCGGAGCAGCTTTTGCTGTAAAAAAAACTTGATTCTACAGATTTTGTACGGGAACGTCATGTCAACGTGACGGACATCAAACCGCAGCAGTACCTTCGAATTCACTATCAGCATCATGACAAATTATAACTATGTCAAACATGTGGCACTCGTTTTCTTTGTTTACACAGACACTGGCGCCAGTGTCAAAAAATTTTTTGAAGAAGTTTTCATCGACCACTCACGTAATTACGTATGACCACGAGAAATATGCGGTGTTGCTACACAATAATAAGCCGTATTAGGTATAAATTACAGTTGCACACCGGGATTGACAACAATAGCGAGCAGTATGTACGGTATGTTCGTAAATTTCTATAGCACTTCACTTGTCCACATTGTATTACTCCAAACGAATTCGGTTTCTGTTTTTGAAATAATTGATGGCTACTCGCAGTTGATGGTATTATCGCGGCTCCGAACAAGTACGAGTATGTAATAACAGTGCGCTACACGCATTGAGTGTGTTAATTAGCTGCAAATCACTTAAAGAATTTGAACACAAAAACGAAATATCTCTACTTCAAGTACTTACTTGTAAAAGTAAAATATATAACGTAACATCGTCACGTCGCGCTCCTCGTGGTAAGTAAAGAAGTGAATCGGTACTGCGCCCCGGCACCGCCCACTGTAAACGTAGAACACACATGTATAAAAATGAAAAATCGGATATACAATTTACACTGTCCGAATATTGCACGCTTTATTGTTAAGCTCATCAGATAATATTTATACTCATACCCTACTACAGGGTGGTAATTTATCGTATAATTATTGAAACTATGCTTTTTTCTTTTTGTACACTTTCCCAGAGTGGCTTGCTTGGCCCCAGTGGCTGGACAGAAACAGCGTCCATTACTCGACGAATTGAGATTTTTTTAATAGCATACATGACTGCGTATTTGAGTTCACACGAATGCCTAGCCGAGACACTGAAATATCTACTGCAGATATCAACAAATCAAATTAACATCGACGGCAACACTGACCATAAATCTGGCCAGCTTAAAGCCAACCAACTGTAATTGTACAACAGATCCATGATAAAATTTCAAAGTGATGAGACATTTGATAAATATGTGCTACCTTAAAACGGAACACATTCCAGTCAGTAACAACCTAAGCATTCAAAATCAAAAACAGTTCCAAAACATTTATACCATTAAAACAAAAACAGAACACAAGCGAATATCATAATACGACGAATGAAAACGACTGGGGAATTACTGTACAAGAAAACTGCTAGAAAGAAAGCACCATCGAGGACTAATGGAAGAAATCCATTTCCAAGCATTACCAGAAGGATTCTGCGTGTAAGCGAACAGCAGCCAACGCATAAACGCAACAAAACCATATCACGACAAAGGAGAAGAGGCTGGTTTGGGAGCTTTAACAATAATTTGTATCACATATCCTGGTCGGATTTTAAACTCTGACAGTCGGGACCGATCCTGTAATAGTTTACCCCCGAAAAACCACCTAAAGACATAACAAACAGAGTCAACATTCATCCCAGTTTTCAAGAAAATTCCAGGCTATGTCATACCACATCCCCGAAAAAATATTGTTTCTTTTTGCAAACATCAGCTCTGAACATTCAAGGGCAAACAGCACAGAGTTTAATTAAAATCAATATCTCATGTTGCTGATATCGTGGCACTTCCAATAAGAACTACAGGTAGAGTATTGATACGAAAATGCACCAAACTACCGGTAATTGTGCAACAGGAGACCACCATTTAATTCAAAGCCATGTACTGTATTAGAACGTAAACGCTAGCACAACCACACACTAACAATACGATTACTGATTCAAAGTTTCTGTTTTAAAGTAGGGGTAAAAATAACCGATATCACACCATACTTTTTGTTGGATACAAATATTTTTTATAACTCTGATCCCATATCGGGTAAAACTGTCAGTAGAAAACGATATAGAAAATGATATGCTAACATGCCCCAGAAAATTTCACCAAAACAATCTGAATATCACGATCGTGTTCGTCATCACTTATACAGTTATTCCCATTAAAGCATCCAATGGCTTTATCTGCGTAATCGATATGTAATAAGCCAGCAACATTAGATCGATTAGTTTTCTGCTATGTATGTGTCACTAGTACTTGAATAAGGCGTCAAGCAGTAGTCTTACGTGTACAGAGATATGCCAGTGCACCACATCATGATTGCGCAATAAAATTCGTGACGGTGAAGATTTGACGCTGGCCCATAGACACATATGCTATAACTCAAATTTTCAAAAATTCATAACTTTGTTAATTTTCGCGTTAATGTTTTTGAATATGCTTTAAAATACAGAATAATATATACTAGTAGGCATAACAAATGTTTTTCGATTTTATTTTAGGGTTGCGCACTATGTGCCTACGTAATTAGCATGGCTGTCTATGGAGAAGTCATTTAATTTGATTTAAAGATTTCGTAGGCGGCTATGTTAACCACGCTCTCAGTGCCAAACCTTAAGACGGAAACAGAAAAAAATCGTTTTGCCTAATAGTAGATATTATTCTATATTTTTAAAGCATACTCACAAAACATTAACGCGAAAATTAACAAAGTTATGAATTTTTGAAAATTTAAGTTATAGCATATGTGTCTATGGGCCAGCGTCAAATCTTCACCGTCACGAATTTTATTGCGCAATCATGATGTGGTGCACTGGCATATCTCTGTACACGTCTTACCGCTGATCGAGTGGATCGACATTCCGTACAGACTGATGCACGCGTTTCTTCAACGACGCAATAGATTCTTCCGTATTAACGGGGAACTTCACATCTTTATCAGAATCGGAGAAGCGCAGCTTGATAGCCACATCTTTTCCTACAAAATAGAATTCTTCGAACTGGATTCCGCAATTCCCAAAACTCATACAGGGCATTCTTTACCAGTTTTAACGGGAGTGGATTTATTTTCATCTTTGCCGAGATCAGCGTCGGATATCAAATTAAGCGGAGATGAGAGACAATACGGAGGAATCTGGTAGCGAGTTCCCAACTCGTCATAGCAGTCCAAAAGCGTACCTACAAAAGACCAAACGCTATTAAGGTTATTAAGATACAAAATGCTGCACCGTACTGCCACGCGCGAAAACAGAAAACTATCAGCATTATGGATGTTCACTTAATCCCAGCATGACTGATTTTAACGCATGACGTTATGTTCCTGCTAAACGCGGCGCGATTGATTCAACAGGAAGTACACGATAAATAAAAGAAAAGGCTAATTACACACTGTGTACCGGTACAGTTCCTTTATGTGACATCGATCTAGTCCTGTTCAGACATGCTTGAATGCTCACCAGAAGGTATTGAAACTCCCACGCCATCGATAATTGCCTGTGCGAGAGCCCAGTCGTTGGCTGCAACAGACCGAAGATTACTGTACTGCACTTCCGCAACTATTCAGCCATTTCGCATAACGAAAGATCAAACTCCTAGCATGTCGTGTTCAATTTATTGCGAAATGTCCTACAAAATACTCATGAGGGAAAGTGGATCACGAAAAGGACAGAAAAACATCAACAGCAAAATGCCGATTTAATCCAGCGTTTTGTGCAAGTATTTTGAACAGGGAAAAGCTAAATAAATAGCAAAAATCGTTTGAGAAAAAATCAATTATTCATTCAGAAATGGACTTTTCTTAAAAAACTGATATTTTTCATATTTTCAAACTCACGTTTTAATTTTTTTGCGGAAAATCTTCTCAAAACTGCACAGGCATATACCCTAAATATCTGGCATAACAGGCTTACTTTCAGCAGCTTGGGCTGCGGCCCGGAGAGCGTCCCATACTTCTTTCTTTCCTTCGTAAGCTGGAGCCGTTTCCCAAAATATCTCACGCTTCTGCTTCAGTTGACCTTCCGTCATAGCCACTTGACTGCGCCACCGCAGACGCTCTTTCTTCAGAGACTGATTCTTACCAATAGCTACAGCTGCAAGATAAGATAAACCATGTACACGTACGCCATAAAAGAATGTCAACATGTTACATGCCCGGAAAGATCATAACAATGATCATACAGAAAATCAGAAATCAGAACAGATGTAGTGCATCGCAGCACCATAGATTCACAATGCACAATTTCACAAATAAAATTGCAGATCCATGAACCATTAAAAAAATCGGGAAAAATCAATTACGTCAAATAAAGTACGAACATGTTAAAATCAATTACGCACAGTAAATCCTGAAAAGGCAATCTGCTACCTCCGGCCATCAAAATTTAAAAGATCGAAAATCAAAAAGGTGTCTGATGATATCATGATTTGCAGAAAACAGTGCCCCCTTGATCTTAAAGCGTATGCTTCTTCGAAAATCATGAAAGCAGTAAGAAATCAGGATAGATTAAGTGGTTCATATTTGTGGAGGGGACATATTAATTATTACTCCCGAAATCTGAAGTTACCTCCTTCATAGCGACTTCCATTGGTGACTTCCCGACTTTCGGAGTTTGCGCTGAAGTTGTTGGCTGACTGAGATTCTGAGACTACTCGTCGAACAGGCTGAGGACTGCGTTCCCTTTGCGATGTTATACACCCACCCATAATCCAGCGAAAACAGTGCCCGCGATCCCTCTGGCTCGATGGGCCAGCTGCAGCATTAGCAATCGCCAGCTCGAATTCGCAACACAAACCAAAGGCTGCCTCAAAATCTCTTCACACCACCGTTCACCACAAACCAAATCGCGGGCAATCTCTCAGTGCACGTGTTTTGCAAGTGTGGTGTAATTGTCACTGATGAATAATCAGCACATGGCTACAATTAGACGGTCATTACAGTAACAACAAATGAAAATCAGCAAATCGCACACCCGTACCCAAAGGGCCACAAGCTAGCACCGTACTTCGTAGTGAAAGTTTAGAATCGTAATAGACGATAACAAAACCGTGCCATCAATCATAACAGGCACTTTCTTTCGACAGCAAGATAATACTGACAACTAACTAAACTGCTGATCTTGAAAATTTTCACGAGTTATGGACTTAATGGCGCTCATCTTTCAGATAAAATTAAAAATGTAAAATGCCACAAACTGGAAAAACTACCACTGCACTAGCTAGTGTGTAAAATAGTGTAAACCCTGGCAAGCAAGCCCGCTGGCAGCTGATAATGGTTATCCACACGTGAGTTTTGGCATGTGGTTGTACTGTACGTAAGTGGGGCTGTGTCTGTGGTCTGCCAGAAGGCTGTCGTTCCAGACTCCATGGCCAGTACGTGTACTTTGTACGAAGTTACGAATATGGCAGCAGGCGGCCTGTCAGGAGTAGGGAGTGTAGAGACACGCTGTCCTTATGGATAGTTGCTATCTAGTTTTTTAATTTAAGAATTTATTCATACATTTCACAAACTTAAATAATTTTTAAATTCTGAGGGAAAATTTGCATACTGTACCAATCCAATAGTTCACTGTTGTACAACGAGGCAGTACAAGTTGTGCAACCAATATTATTGGTGTCCATAATCTCTCTGGATTCTCTCAAGTACTGTACTTACAGTGTGAAGTTGCAATTCAACTTGTAATATGTTTTTTGTTGTTGTAATAGATAGCCTAATAGAATGTCAGTATAAAAGTAAAGTATAAAAGTACAGTTAGATTACTATATGCTCACAAGTCACAAAGCAAATGACACATCACAATTCTTAAGCCGATGTTATACTTCCATATGACGGCCAAAATGATGGCGCGTCATAAGCAGCATACGACATAATCATATTCAACATTTAAAACACGAAACCAAAAATGATTATGCCGTATGTTAAATGGCAATATGCTATCACCAGTAAAATGAAACGGAAGTATGAACCAACTCGTCAGAAATGTGTTAACAAACCGTTAACCGCCCGTGGTGGTGATATCGCCACCTACATGGGGCGACAGCTTTTACCTAGCATATTGTTGACATAAAAATATGTCGAAATGAGCAGGTTCATTATGACATTTTTTATGTAGCATAGTCAACATGCGAGCATCATGCGCTCATGTTAACATTTTTTATGCAAACGATTCATACTTTTATGTTCAGCATAAAAAATGTGCAGCATAAAAGTATGAATGCCGATCACATATATGACAGCGTATGCTAGACATATTGGCCGTCATGTGGAAGTATAACATGGGCTTTAGTATTGTAACAACGAATTTAAGCAATTAATTGTACTTAATTTGTATCGTACTTACCGGCGATGTGCCGCGTAGCACTAATAATATATTTTACACAGCAGATGAACTACCATCAAAATGCAGGTGGTGCAGTAGATAACTGCCCACGAAATTGGAATAAATTTAAGAATATTTTTATATGCCCGCAAAATTGGCACTGGAATACAATGAACTGGAATATATTTAGGCAAATTTAAAAATAAGTAATAAGAATAAAAACATAATAATAAGAATAAGATATACGTAATTTAAGAATAAGACATTAATTTAATCTGGCAAAGGGGGAGAAGATTCTCGCCACGACGAATGTCGCTTGGATGTTAAAGGTCGTAATAGTTCGTACCGGCGCAGGATGGGAGCTTCGTATGCTTGTGATTCGGCCATGGGATCAAATGAGCCCTGTAAACGTATCTCTATTCAGATTTCAAGCTATCGACAGAGTACAACCAATCCTGACCTCATCATCGTCTTCGTCAATGTGTACCAGAAATTTGCTTCCAATGGCTGTCGAATGGATTTTTTGAAATTTACCAAACTCCTCCCGCCAGGAAATGTATAGTAGAACAATTGTGTACACAATGGCGGCAAGTAACATAACTCCAGTGCCAACGTTTCCGACACGGATGGCAGTAAAAAATATCATCATGATCAGCTGTAGCAGCACACAAAATAAAAATATATTAACTGCACTCCGGTGGACGGGATTTGGTGTTTCGGAGCGCCGGTTAATGAAAAAGATGCTGTATCGTTCCGCGACATGGTTCATCATTAATGCCAACAATCCTATAAAGTGCACAGGATGTAAAACTGCATAATACGTTGCTGAATAAATACAGCTAACATAATTATTTCAAGAACTTGAGCGTTAAGAAAAATATTCTTTCTTCGATAGAAAAGACGACATTATTAATGTGTTGCCGTACCTAATGGCGAAACGTAAGGTGAAACAAAAGCAAAAACAATCGTGACGGCAAAGAGCACCAAATTTCGAGAGTATCCCGCCGTAAATGTGAATGGTTGTTTTCGTTGGGATAGAAGCCAACGTTCGGCGTTGAGCGAGCATTGCATCGCTTCAACACCAGTATTTGCAGTTCCAATATTCGGGAAAAAACCAGGCTGGAGCCGAATAGCGACTGGAATATAAGAAAGGTCACGAAAACCATCCCGTAATCAGGAAGGAACAAACAACTGCAAAATAACGAAGGGTACATGAATTGTTTTAATTTGAACAAAAATTATTAATCACTTTATATACAAGCACTTACGCCCAGTTGAACTGTCCGGAAGAACTGCTGGACTGTTTTAAATAGTCATAAAGGGCCTTCGCACTAGAAACAGACGGCACAATGTATCAATTTGATACGAAAATATTTGTTTTACAGACAACTCTGTAGAATATAGCTCACTTTTGGAACAAATTGAATACAGATACAACATTTAAATAATATATGCCACTAAGCTTGCTCGGTATATATCGTTTTAAAAATAAGAGAAGTTTGTTACCTTGTTAGACCAAACGTTGGCAGAAGAAGCTGCGCAATTAAGGTGTAGCTGAAGGTTCCTTTCAATGCAACCATAAATTCGCGAATTCTAAAATTCCAGAATGTTTTTGAAAGCCTTTAATTATTCTTGTATCTGGTACAATACAAATGTCGCAAACTGGTTATGGTCAAAGTTACAATACATATGGTTTACTTGTCATGGTAGCGGGTCTGCATAGTCACAGATTTCATAAGAGCGCCAATAATGAATCCCAGCTCCACCATTAAGATGCCCGGAATAACTTGATTCAAAATAACGAGCTGCAAAATAAAACGTTTAGTAAATTCATAAAAGTATACAAAATGATAAAGATACGGTATTTACTGCACAAACATCGTCAGCTAATGTAGTTTTAAGAATATTAATGAATCGGTCAATCGGCAATTAACTAACAAGTAAAGTGGGTTATTTATATATTCTGATCAAACTGAGACTACTATGCCCGAGAAAAGATGTGGATGTGTGCGAAAAGTGAACAAGTATGAAAAATCCTACAACAATCCTGGGCTCGATTAAGGACTTACATTCTTTGCCCACTGACTAACGCCAAGAGCATTTAGGATAATGATCGGGCTGGTAATGAAAAAGAGAAACAAGAACAGGAGAACGTTCAAAACAATCGCCCTAATCCACCAATGTAAGCCTCCAGTTTCCAAATTTTGCCTAGCGGCATCAAAGGAAACGCATAATTATAATTTACCACTTTTGTGTGCGCACTCTGTATAAACAGTTTAATGTAAGTTCCGGCTACCATTTTATTAGATCCGGAAAAGGTGCAAACTGAGCAGACCACGATTTAGTTTGCAATTCCTTGGAGAATTCCGTCCGTGGACTGTGCAGTGCTTTCATCGGGTTACGATATTGTTTTGCGACTCTGTCAGCATAAACAGGTTTGTGACCTTCTCAAATTACTGTACTTGAATGATGCGTTTTAAAAAAAATACTCGATAATTACCGGATTTTCACCTTAAGATTACTGCATATCACTTACTTTTCTGCCATTTCTTCTTCCTCGAAAGTAACAAAGAAAGTTGCGTTGGGAAGTCTGGGTCGATCAATCAGTTGTTCAATCCGTATTTCCAGCTCTGCAGCTCGATTTTTGTAATATTCAACAGCATCAATCTGTGGAAAAAATGGAAAATTAGCGTTCTTAAAAGCAGAGTTATTCCAGACGAGGCTTCTTACCGCAACGTCACAGCAGCAGCAACAACATCGCGTGCACAAGTTATCTCTAGAATATACCGGCGGCTCCGACCCCGGTCTTAAAGTTTTCTCATAGTACTTCGAACAAGAGATGCACAGTTGTCTGTAATTAACAGAAATATGCTTACTGGATCAAACGCATCGTATTAACAGCAAACAACAATTCTTTTCACCAGTAACTGGTACGCTTTCGAAAAGGTTCATGTAGTAAATTAAATAAATACTTGCGGTCGATATTGGTTAGGCTAGCGAAAATTCCCATAAAAACCTGACATATGGTGCGCACAATATGTGCCGGTTAAACTAAAAAACTTACAGTTCTTTATCCAACCGGTGAAGTTTATTAGTATGATAAGATAGGTTAATCTTGGAGACTTCAACGTCCGGATGACCCTCCCTAAACACAAAGCCCCTCTAAATATTAATACAAAACGTCTTACGTTTACTTGTACATGTTTAGCTATAGAGATGGTACTCGTACATAAGAACTGCAAAAGCAAACTCTAAATATAGGGAGTAGACTTACATGTTAGATCTAGCAAACTTACTCGAAATGTCTCCGGATTTTGTCTTCCGACGCGTACCGCGTTCCCAAGTTAGTTATCATCAATGTCTTTGTTGACCGATCCGGTTTACCGTACCCGCGAAACGTCTGAACGAACCTCGTGGCAAACAATAACGCCAGCGGAAACAAAAAGATCGAAAAGATCACATGGATCCATAAAATATTTGATCTGCAATTTCCCCATAAATAACATTACAGCAGTTTCGAGCATCCAGGTGCGATAGTTTGACACTTTTAACTCAACTAGCTTCTGATGTGGTTATCAAACTCACTGCGGATCAATGTTGATAATAGTTGTCCGGCCAAACTCCAACCTGGTGGTAATCAAGGATCCGTGAAGATTGATCGGGAGAATGATAAGCGTGGAAGCAATGACCACTAAGGATGCATAGGCAATCAAGTACTCCGAAAACCGAAGATACTGAGTTGCCGATTTGCCACAGCGTCGCTCCATCTCTTCAGTTCTCCAAAACCAAACTGCGGAACAAACGTTGAAACGATTAATATTCACTTTGCTAGCTTGTTGACTGAATGTTTCTTACAGACGGGAAGGAAAAATCCGAGTTCCGCTGAAGACGCATCATTGACAACATCGCTAGCAGATTCCGAGCTGGTTCTTGTCGATGTAGCTCGTGTCACCCCGGTTGGTTTCTCTTCTACCATCTTTTGAGAATAAAATGTTTTTACCCAGCTGCAAACAGAAATGATTAGTCTGAATAAGCCAAATTCGGATAATTTTTTTATTAATACTTATAACCATTAAGCATGGCGGATCGCTAGGAGTGGAAACGGAACTACTGTTACGGAAGATGACCTTTACTTTGTCCACTTACTCAGAGCCAGTGCTCATGCGTCGCTCCAGAAGCTGCTTTCGCTCTTGTTTATTGGCGCCTCTTGTTGCAAAATAAAATATAGCCATTCCAATCTGCAATAAATTTCTCAAGTTAAAAGCGTCACTAAGTTCAAAATGAAACACGTTTGTATGGATTTAATTTATCACCTACCAAAAATAAAACAAAGGACACCATTAAATTGTAGCCAATCATGGAAGTTCCGACGGTAGAACTGTGGCTCATGGAGCACTGCATTAATTCCTGGAGCGACTGTGAGGACTGTGTGGACATGTCCATTTTACTGGACATGGAGGTCGCATTTGGATTGTGTTTGTACAGGTCAGTTACAAAAGGGGACGACATCGCTGCCAGTGCTGGTAAAGCACCTTTCCACGTTTTATTCCCCCATGCAGCCGTGGCATCGGGGGGAGGATTTGGGTACTCGGTATACGCGTACGGCTGATACGCAGCTGCATCACCACCAGCCGATGCGGGAGAGACTGGTCGTTGGTCTGCCTCAGGTTCGGAGCGACGGGACTTTGCTCTTTCCGTATTCGAAGATTTCAAAGGGAAGAACGCTCCGCCGGCGAGTGGTGTTTTCGAATCAGCTTTTTGCGAGGGAGTCGCGTCTCGGTGTCTGCCGATCGCATCTTCATTGTTTGGCTTCGCTCGGCCACTATGACCTTTCACATCATCGCGGGGACTCACTCGGTTGTTCGGTGCAGTTTGAAACGCAGCGTCTGCCGTGCGGTCAAGATCTTGTCCTGATTGACGGTCATGAGTTAAACCGGCGCTGTCATCGCCCTGGAACGCGGAAACGATGGATGGATGTCCACCGAAATCTACCGGTTTAATTATTGGAGCTTGCGTCCAGGTAATTTTCTCATTGAAAGGTTGACGATACGGGTGGAATTTCGGATCAGGATTCCTTAGTACTGGGTTATCTTCTCCATACAATCTGTCCACATTCCCTTTATCCGGTAACATCCCATGACCTTCTAGTCCTGAAGCCCCTTTGGGCACCTCTGGATTCGGGTACTCTGCTTGCATGCCCGGACTCTGATATCCTGGTTCTCGATCGATATCTCGAAATTTGTTGTCCATAATATTCTTGGTATAGTCTGGAGAGGTGTGGCCAACGAAAACGTTTCTTGGATGATCCTGTGCCCAGTGTTCGTCTGACGGTGAGACGACGAATTTTCTATGGTCAGGCTCGAATGGCGGATGGCCGTTCTCTTCAGATATCGCAGTAGCACCATGCACGTCCCAAGGTCGAGCGGAGGGAGCAGTGTTCAGTCTTTGGTTTACGTGGTGCATTTCGTTATCGAAATAATTCGGGTTTTCCAGCGCAGGTTTGGCGTCTTGTGGTCCGCGTTGATTAACTGGCACATTTCCCGGCCTTGGCTGAAAATGTGGAAAATCTTCCTCCGAAAACAATGGCTCGGAATCTGCTTCACCAGCAGAAGGTGCGGCTGATTGCGGAAATACAATAGGCGCAAAAATTGTATTTCTTGTTTTTTCTGTTTTGCCGAAGGAGTCAGTAGGATAATCAGCAAAGTTCTCTCCCTGACCATGGTGCAAGTAAGGTGGTATATGTTGATATCCATATGAAAGAGACGCATCGAAGGCCCGTGGCTCGTGAGCGACCGCTGGCTGTTCTTCAAGTTTCCTGGGAGAAACTGGATAGCGTTGACCTGCCGGCAATTGAGGCGGGGTAATCGTCCTTCCCTGTTCGTGGTGAGAATTTGGATTAGCTCTTGGATGTTCCGAGTTATAAATGTTTGGTGGAAAGGCGGATAGTCCTGCTTTGTGAGTTGACAATGGGTAACCGTTAATGTGTGATGAACCGCCTTCCGGTTGGGTATTTTCATGTAACGAACTCTCCAAAAGTTGACCATGAGGACGATGTTTATAAGTGCCTGCAGCTGGATAATTGTTAGACGAGCCGATCTGCTGTAATTCTTCGTCAGCTGTCGGATCTGGTGAAAATCCCGCCGGCTGCGTAAAATGATTCGGTGTTCCTAAGTTTTCCATTCTTTCATCAGCTGCAGTATTGATGTTTTCGTCCCCACTGGGATTAGGTAGTCCCGTGTTCTGGAGCATGAAGTTGGACATTGGCTGGTGATGGTGATGCGGAGTTAGTGGTAGCTGATCAGGAGTTTCTTCTTCAGCCCTGTTCTCAGTTGCACCAGGCTTGTCAGGAAGTCTTTGGCCAGGAGGTACATTTTTTAACTGATCAGGAGCCATTTTAAAGGAACGATCCGGAGGAGCATGTGCGTTGCTGTAATCTGCAGGATATCTGGCTAGGTTGGCTAAATTATCAGGCTCGCTATACGGTTCATTGTTGGCTACGAAAGCAGGGTGGCTAGCGCCGCCATTGAGATTGCGCTTGTGCTGATAAGGGTCAGTCGGTGGACCCATATGTCGGGGTGGATGAAGAAGCTTCTGACCATGTTGCGCGTCCTTGTCGTTCTGGTTTTCATTGGGCAGCTTGAATATATCTGCTGTCTGGGGAACTGGCTGTACTGGGATCGCTTTCGCATCGCTGTAATTATCATTTTTGTTTGGAAAATGCCGTGATTGAGGATTTGGTGTGTGATATTCAGCGTTATCATTTCCACGAGGGAAAAGCGGCAAAGCCGACATGGAAACTAATGAACCTTGATCTTCAGATGCCTCAGGCATTGCTTCGGTATCTTCGCGATGCCCTGCTATCGGCCCAAACCGAAGTTGCTTATTTGCAGGAATCTCTTCGTAGTCCATTTCAGGAGCTTTCCAGCCAGTAATAGGTTTCGCATGCCGATGTCTATAATGATCAACTGGTTCATTTACATATGGCGAGTCGTTCATTTGCTCGATAGCCGGCATATATGCGATGGGAATTGGCAATACGACTGTCCCTTTTGGCCCGCTTTGACCCTTTCCATCCATTGTCGCATGGGAATTTTTGCTGTTGTCTCCTATCCCGTTGAATGGTTGCCTGTCACTTGCGACCGAACGGTGGTGATAGTGGTCGGCATTTGGCACGCTATATGCAGGGCGATCGAACTCATTGGAATTCATGTAACTATTGTCATTTGGTAAAGGTCGCGAAAAACTTAGTCGTTGCTGCTTGTATTCTGGAATAAAATTGGTAGTGCGATGGCCGTTACTCTGATTCCAATTCCCAAAGGATGTAATTGGCGGAGGCGGCGAAATTTCTTCTTCGTTAACTGACAGGTTTGGCTTGTAATTAGCACTCTGGCCGTGGGGTTTGTGCTGATACGCGTCTGCTCTGACTGCTGGAGTAAAAGCCCCTAAAAACGGACGGTTGCTTTCTTGGAATTCCTCGTCATTTCTCGCGAATTTTCTGGGTAGCTCATTGGTTGGTATCACACCAACCGTATCGTGCTCGCCTGCTGGTTCCGACGAAGCCAGATTTCGATGCCGATTCACGTTGCCGTTTTCGTTTGCCGGTAAAACAAGTGGCCGAGCTCCATCTTGTGGCATATTACTCAATCTTTTACTGAGTACGTTTTGGTTCATGGTACCAGTTTCCTTTGGCATATCTTTAAACTCTTCGTCACTGTGATCAAAATCAGCTTCCTCTGGTTGAATTCCTTGATCAGAGTCATAGCCGGTTAGTGTAGCACCAGGTACAACAGTCGGATGACTGTTGGCCAGCTTACGATTTTCAGTTCCAGTCCACGCTTCATTGGCCAAGCTGTTTTTAGCGTTACCTTTAGGCTCGAGATGAAAAGAGTCATCCCAGATGTTTGATGCAGATTCCTGCCCAAAGTTGTTGCCTTCGTTGTTGCCAATTACGCTTGATTCGGAAAATTGTGGTGGAGGAAAAGTCATCTCTGGAGCAGCCGCAAAATGTTTATTCGTTTGTCTTCCGGCCAGTGCTGCAGTATTTTTCTCACCTGCTCCAAACACATCGTGGTCGAGTTGGCTTCCTGACGGTGAGTTCGGTTTAATGCGATGACGATATAAATCGGGTTCGTCATGTATCGTATGCCCTAGCGGAAAACCCGTCTCATGCGGAATTTCGCCCTTTTTGCGCTGACTCAGATTTTTATCCGGAAAATACACAAATTCATTGTTGTACTGCTCGGTATCGCCACCAAATGGGCGATTCAGTTGTTCATGGTCCGATATGGTTGGGAAAATTGCTGCAGCGACATGTTGACCTTTCGCCCGCTCTTGATTTTTGGGATAATGAACCCTGACACTGTGCGGTCGTTCGTTCCATAATTCATCGTCCTGATTATTCTGCGCTCTGTGATGATGATCGTCGAAAAGCGGAACATTCTTCACCGATGCTAACTGCGTGCTTAATGTATTTTGAGCTTGGGGCCGACTGGGTACAACTGGGGAAATGCCAGCACTCCCGGTTGTGTCTCAGACTGCGGCTCAGCGGCAACAGGTTTCTTGTCGTGGCTTGGTTTGTGCTCTTGATCCATCGCAATCCCTTCATCGGATGGAAAATTTCTGGCCCTGTGATGATAGTGGTCGACAAAAGAAACTTCGGGTTTCGTTCGGGAAGGTCGCGCATTATTCTGCGGCATACTATCCGCTGTAGGATGGTCTGCGTTAAGATACGCTATACCTATTTCCCCTGGGAAATTTGAAAACTCTGCAGTTTGCTGATTTTGATTTGGAAAATCAGTATTATTGACTTTATGATGCGGTTTTTGCCCAGCAGCCGATGTAGCGTTATCAAATGGAGGGGATTTATGATGATGAGCAGTTTTGTCATTAATCTTCTTTTCCGGCCAGAAATTATCGTTTTCTAGCGGCGAAGTAAGTGACATCGGTAAAACTAGCGGTTTCGCAGACGGTGTCTGTTTGCCACTCTTACCGTAATCGGGTATCATTTCTCTTCCGCCTTGGGGCAACTTGTTTAAAAATTTGTTTTCATCTGGACGGCTATCATGTTGCGTGGTTTTAGGGGGAGCACGTTTTGCATCGAAAATTTGTGACATTCCGCCGTCGCCAATTTCTTTTCGTGATGGATTTTGGTCGATCTTTTCCTGATTACCGGTGCCCAGTGCATGATCGGCAAATTCATCGACAGCTGCTTCTCCAGGCGGGATATCAGGTGTGTTTCTGTCTAGCTCTACTTCATCGTGTTTTGGAAAATTTTGGGCATGTTCGTTGAATCCGTGGAGGTTTTTGTGGTGATAAGGATGGCGTTGCCTTGGAGGCTCAGAAATTTTGTTCCCATTGTTAGTATTTTCTGTATGCACTAGCGTTCCTACAGTTTGCACTGGAAACTCAGCAACAGGATGACTTATTGCATTTTCTCTCTCTGATAATCCCCCCTTCTGGACAGGTTTTTCTGGCTGCAGATTTGATGCACTGTTTTTGAAATCGTCCGATATCATATTCTTTCCTTCCGGCGGTAATTCGTGCGCTGTTAGTTTGCCGTTGTCGTAAGCTATACCATGTGTTGGATTCTTTGGAGGTATGGCATGGAATTGATCCCGATGGCCATGCCCTTTTACCGGTTCTGATTCAGATTTTGCTGGTTGGTTTGACGCATGCCAAGGCGCGTCCACTGCATTTTCTGGTATTTCTTTGTTTGTTACAGGAACCGGAAACGCTTTGCCGTTATCTTCACGAACATTTGCTGGCTTGACCAGTTCAGGCTGTGAACCATCGTGAGCAAACTGCGAAATGTTCCCAATTTTGCGCACTGCTTGCGGCTTTTCTAGAACTGACCGTTCTGTCATTATCGGCTTTGGCATATTTCCATGTTGGTTATTTTTAATTTCCACGCTGTTAGTGTCTTCCAGTGCTTCAGGTTTACCGCTAACGTAAGGAACAGCAGTCTCGTAGCGCTGAGAATATGGTGATTCCTGCTGGTTGGCATTCGCAGCAGTTGCCACTGTTGTCGGCCTCGCATTGCCAGGCTGGACTGCAGTATTTATGTTGTTTACATGGCCACCAATATCGCTCTCCTGCCCGAGGGCATTAGTGTTCCCGAAGCCTGCCGGCCTATCTCCACCCATATTTGGAATATTCATATGGTCGCGATAAAAAATCCTTGAACCGGGCGGTGGCTGTTGGTTCGAGATTTTAGGCGGATGCGCTGGGAAAGAGCTGGAAGCTTCTGAAGTCTCGGCGGCATTTTGAACAGGAGCGGAAATCGTGTGCTCTGTCGTTACCGCTTCCCCTTGAAAGTAGCCTTTTCTTTCCCCGGTTATCGCAGCAGGGACGCCAAAGAGTTGTGGAGCATTTTCAGGTGATGGAGCAAAATGTGGTGGAATTTCTGAACTGGCAGAAACTGCGCCCAGAAAACCATTCTTATTTGGTGAATTGGCTGATCCCACTGCAGAAAGAAATATTTGCGAAAAGGAGAATACTGCAAAATGCATGCGAGCATACGTATACTGTATAGTGTGTACTGATAATAACATGCATATTATATATTTGATAGTAACAAAATATTTTATCTATATACATAAATAAGTACGAGCAAATGAAGTAGTTTATTTAATATTTCATGATCTACAGATTTGTAATTATTAACAATATGAACAACATTTTGCGGAATTCAACGCCTGCATCAATAGAAAATACTAATCCTTTAGCCTTTTCATTACAGTATATTAACGGTTCTGGAAATACCGGGAACTTGCTCCTTTCGCGGCCCGTTGGTGTTTGCTCGATCTGGGACAGAGTGCCTCATTGGACTGTGTCCTGGCAGGAATACAACCGAAGGAAGGTTTACCACGTTCGGATTTTCTGTCTCCTTTTCGCTAGCCCCGGTATTCTTTTCAGCGGATGCATCTGTTCGAGGAAGTAATATTGTGTTACTTATTAATCTCAAGTTTTATCTTCAAAATGCGCAAGGAAATGAATACTACATGAGTACTTAGGGAGTTTATCAAGCGTTATTTGCGCCTTAAATTTGTAATACTGTATTTTTGGTCGCAACGTGCGTATTTAGTCGTCAGTTTAAGACTTGCAAGTGCTAGTAAGGGTTATATCTGTTTTTCTTGATTATCTCTTTACGCAGTTAACCGAAATTAGGATTTAATAGCTATTCCTCAGCCAACAGCTCACTGTATATCTTTTGCATTTGAAATCTCACCGCCAGGGTGCTGTCGTTCGTCTTCCCATGATGCAGCAACATCGTCTTCATGGCGTATGCCATTCTTTTCCGGTACCACATTCCCGATAATATTTCCCGGAACATTTTCAAAACTGCTTGCAGGAATAGTTCCGCCAACAAAAACCGGCGCTTGAGAAAGTCCTGGAGAGTTCAGTTGGTGATTATTCGGAGCAAGATAATCGTGTTTTCCGTGTACATCCGTATGCTGGACGGTGATGGAAGACGTGTCATTGTGTCCATTAATTATGGTGCTGTGTGACACCGTCTTCTCTATCGTGTCTACCTCAACCATTTTCTAATCTGCAAAAACCTGCAATTTCCACAACCGTAGTTCCTACATTGTAATCACTAACTTATCGAGGATCTGAACACGGAAAAATGCATTCTCGAATTCGAACTAAACCGGTCGATTATGATATCGCCCTAACAGTCCATGCGAGGATGCGCAACTTCCTAATACCACACAAAAATAAAACTGTAAAGAACGCAAAGCACTGCCTAAAGGTTTATGCTTCAGGGTCTCTGCCGTAGACGCAACTGCATTTTTCAGACATGATGCTAAATAAAATCATAGCGGCAACTGGCAAGCATAGCTGCAGGTATAAAACAACCGCTTTATGATATTCGAAAATAAACTAGGGAATATATAGTATATACCATTGTGGCACTATGTTACCGGCGGCAGTTGCGTCAGTTCAGCGCCTTATTGAAAATCTTGTTACATATACTATCCTAGTGGACCAGTAGTGGTGGTTGTTAACTATGTTAAATACTTTTGAAAGTGAAAATCGTTCCAGAACTATTTAAGTTCACAATCACAACCGACATTTGTATTAAATTTGGCAACTTTAAACTCACCAACATGAAACGGGGCAAACTAGAGTTTCTGTATGATGACACAGAATCGACTGTACAACCTACGTATTGTATAGTACATATAAATATTCAGTAATTCTCGATGTCGTTCCCGCGCATGTATGTAAGTACGGTACTCGTAGTAAATTACTGAAAAACTTTCACCTGCATGACATGTATTGTAATTCAACAAAACCGTTAGCAAACTCCGCTTTTTTTAGATACCATACACAATGATTGTGTTTTACTTGATAGATTACGGAGGCAATAAGACAATTAAAAAACTTTGAATACTCTTGCTTTAAATTAATATTGTGTGCATGAAACTTCCCTTTTACTATTGCAGATATGGCACCTATTACATATTTGATTGCAGTTTTGGTACTTACCCGTGCTTGGTATTTACTCAAACTGTCATTTACAATATGGAATGTGAACATACACGTATAGTGACAGCCCAAAGACGACGAATACGGTTCTATTATGTTATCCGGCACTAGGTTACAGTCCTTGCTTCTTGCGGTCACCTCTTACAATTTACCCAGGAATCTTTAAAAATCCATGATGAAATTTGAAGTGTTGCAATACCAGAGCTATCAGCAGTGCTCTCGCCAAACTTTTCCAGGCAGGGAAAATAAAGATCATGATAGCTTAATGTATAATCCTAATATTGCTTTGCCGTTTGCTTCTGGCCAACAGATGGAAGTGACAACAACGCTAATAGTTTTAGCGTTAGCGCAAATGGGAGGCTTCCACAATGATTTGCCGTAGCTGTGATTGTACAACAAATTGCCATTTACACAAGGAGCTGTATGTATGCATGATCTGAACATTCATGCATACTTCATCTCAGAATAAGTTTGTAGATACCAGCAAGTTCGAGCAAATTCGAAATGCAACATATAAACTTCAGATCTTCCTTACAAGTGCAATAATTTATTAAGATCAACATTCTAGTTTTATTGGTAATCGATCTTGTTGGGAGAACCGCTTACTTTACTACACCCTAATTTGTTTGTATGCGATGTGAATGCGGCAAACTGATACTGTCGAAATTATGCACACTAAATGCATTGATGTTCTCGTATGCTGTACAAACAAGCATAAATAGTTTACTGCTTAAATGGTTGCTGTGTTGTGAAAGTTAAGGAGAATGTCAAATGCGAATTTGTTATTTGGTGGAGATTTGTACGGCTACGAGTTTGAGTGGTTTGAAGATGTCGCGCAAGAAGAAACTGTTTCGGGATCTCGTTCTTCGTTGTGTATTCCGGCTGACATGGATCTGCCAATGAATAATAATCTGCAGGTACCGCTTCCTGTTAAATGGCCCGTTGGTGCACATTTCCTGGCATTTCTATCTCAAGCGTCAACGTTGTGAAGCCAGAAATTCGACATGGTGACGTAAAGGTCATCACTGCTCTACAGCAGCATTTGGCGCGCCATAATGCGCTGCAAGACGCGTTTGATAGCAGTTTAGTGCTAAACAGAAATCCTATTCCTTCCGGATTGAGAAGTAAGTTACTATGCGTATTATTAATAACTCGTACAGTACTTCACCATACAAACTAATGAGGTACAATCATCTTGATCTGATAACAGTTTCATTTTTAAAAAAGCGCTGAAGTTTGGTTTTCGGTAATCTTTAAAATATTGCATATTTTTTCTGCCCATTGTCTTCAGGTTAATCCTTTATGTGTCCAGTTCTAAACCCCCAAAAGGAATAAAATCAATAAATTTGAAAATTTAGGCAGTGTCTTTTATCCTATGTTTTACAATGGTGAGCGCACTGCAAGTGTAACAACATGTACAATACACATTGCGCCAGAGTAACCTCCTTACTGTCAAACCGTCTCCTCCTACGTAAACTTAATACGATTGCAAAAGTATATATATGCGCTTTGCACTTGCAATATTCTAATAAGTCGGCTGGTAAAATAGCAGATGAATTGTTTTACAGAGCATGGAGCATTTACAATACTCCCAAACACAAAACTGTCCACAATTACAGCGCTTGACGATCTTATGCTTCATACAAACTTGGAATATAGTTCAGAGTTAAATGATTCCGCTCAACATTTGTCGTCTCCAAAACACTGTCCAGGTAACGTTTCTTTTCAAAACACATGTACTATAAATTGCAGTCAAGAAACGCATGATACCCTAAGTAGTTATACAAATTAAACTCAACTGCGTTTTCTTTATTTATTAAACTAATCAAGAATCTGAGCTCAATCATTACATTTTAATAAAGTCAGACACATAAGGATCGAGCCGTAACATAACCGGTACGCGTATACTGTTTCTTTACCAGCGCACTCCAGCACTAACTACTACCTAGTAGTTGTAATGCTAAAATTGTAGGAACCGGGACGCACATAAGCTTTGAAAACTATAGCAGTTAAGTACATGAACTCTGTGTATCGAAATATTTTTTTTATGTAATTGCTAGTTTTCATGGCTTATGACTTATGTAGGTACTGGTTTCTACAATTTTTGCATAAAAATTACTAAATAGTTAGTGTCACCTTCGTTCTACAGCAGTTAATTTTTCGGGTACGGATAGTGTGTGCAAAGTTATAGTTTCAACGCTATTGGAAATAATTATTAGGAACGGTAATTTGTTTCCTTAGACTTAGTGCGGCCAGTGGTGACCTCAACGACTTCATGGACGCGCAATCCAATGTTATGGTCTAATAAAACACCAAAGCCCAGGCGTGGAATATCCCGCAGAGCGGTATTTTCTGATCTACAACGTCAGCGTCTGGAAGATCGATTTCAGACGCAAAAATATATCAGCAAACCAGACAGAAAAAAGCTATCCGAGACACTGGGGTTAAAAGATTCCCAGGTAAACCAATGTACAGTTTTAAATCCAATATAAACGTGTGCTACACAAACAAGAACTACTAACTCGAGCGCATTTTTTGTTTATCCTTTGGGCGTATGACAGGAGGCGCGTGTCCTTTGGGCGTGTACAGGAGTATAAAAAATATTTCATGCACGTACAGTTTACTAGTCATTGCTACAGAAAACTAAACAATTTTGCAGCCATTATTTTTGAAAGTAATATTAAGATACATACCAGTTAAAAATAAATTTCTGGAAATCGCATTTGTTGTTATTTAGCAGTTGCTCTGACGTAAAATAAGCGGACCAATTATTAATGTATTCCATCATGGCTTGCTTTTCTAGGTTAAAGTTTGGTTTCAAAACCGCCGAATGGTAAGATTAAATTATCGTGACTTCTGCATTCGGGTGTTCGGCAGCAAAAATTTGGTAAATACTTAATTAAATGTGTCT
This sequence comes from Paramacrobiotus metropolitanus, assembly GCF_019649055.1. Lineage (NCBI taxonomy): Eukaryota > Metazoa > Tardigrada > Eutardigrada > Parachela > Macrobiotidae > Paramacrobiotus > Paramacrobiotus metropolitanus. The sequence goes on along the minus strand of NW_026570269.1, from coordinate 958,185 downwards.
TTTCCTGCCAATTTTTGACTCAGAAGTGGAGAAATAGCCAAGAAAGGGAACTACTAATTTGCCGGTAAGAAAGCATTTAAAACCACTGCTTGCAATTTTTAAGGTCTTTTAGGTTGTTGCAGCCTCAACAATCAGTATTAAACAATAATATCGTCACCAAAACTGTGAACAGTTATTGGCTGCGCTATTCTAAAATTATATAATTATAATGACGGTATTCCCTTGTCCTTGCCGATAGGAAAGGAATCAATGACCAGCTACTGTAATTATGGCAAAGTAATTTCTGGCTATAGAAATCGTGCTAAAAACACTGACGAAAACACCAGAAAACTGCTAAAGAAAGGTCACCATGATTTTGAGGATCAACCACAATGGAACTGATAATACTTATGACCAAGTCTGGCTTTGGACCGTATTGAATGAATAGAAAGGAGGATAACCAGAAGAATCCAAGCTTTGAATTGCTACGGTGTTGCACTTGCCACTAACTTTGGAGTTTCAGGAAGAGGCCATAGTAACTTAATAATAAATAAAGCTAAGTTAGGATTTGGACCGTTTTGTGTTTATGTACTAACTCTCACAGTCAGTATAATATACTCTCCATACTACCATACTGTAGTTCTTCGCATATGTTCTTTTAAACTTTTTGTGATTAGTTTTCAGACTGGCTGGATAAACAAATAAATAAAACAACTTTGTTAAATACACGCGACTCGCCGCGTGTATTCGCTAAATTTCGAAAGACTGATAACACGATCTTTTGAATTTTCTATAGTGTTATACGTAATCAATTATAGTTTAACCACCACAAAGCAAAAAGGGCATAACAAAAGTTAACGCGGAACAAACAAGCGGTTCATTAAACGGTACTCCTTCTAGCTATACCAATATAATATTGCTCACTGCATCCTATAATAATTGTGTAATCAAATTGTACAGTAAGCATGCTTTACACGACGACAAGAACAGGAGCACGGTTTGATTCCTGCAACTTGTACAGTAATACGTACATACTACAGAGTACTAGATTTTCTGCGGTGCAGTAACTGAATACAGGGGCTTGAAACACGTTAATAACTGCTTTTTACACCAATGTTAATGTAGCAGTTAATACCGAATTTCATTTCGCTAAATATTTTCAAAAGCTTTTAACATAATAACCTTTACACCGTCAACTATTATTACGGTACTTACTTATATGAAAACTCATTATTAACTTAAGAAAACTGCTTAATTCCCTTAGTTTATGCATAGCAATTTCTGTGCCGTACGTTGTCCTTTCTTATGGCTTTCGTACCATGTTTAACAAAAAATTAGTCAGCAGAAATTATTGCTTTCCATGTCGATATGCAAAACGCGTGCTACGCAAAAATTTTGCAATATTAATTGGATTTCGCAAAGGTAAGGTCGAAACTTTCGTGTTATTAACTCTCGATAGAGCAAGGGTTAGTAGCATTATAGTATGGTTGTTGTACTCGGAGCGTTACAAGTCTTAAGCCAAAAAAATTCTGCTGCCATCGTTTATCGGGAGACAACGGGATTTACAATCGGATCTAAAAGTCAGCCGCCCAAAGTGTACAGATAATGGAGTTTCTCGCCTTCTACGCTGATTATAAGGGGCAAGTTGCTAGGTATGCCAAAAATACGTCTGCGATGCATATACGTGCTCTAAAGGTTTGGGAATCAATTCCTGTAAGAAAAAACAATTTATAATAAAAGACTAACAGCGGTTCTAAAATTTTTTTAGTTTCAGTTTTCGTGTAAATGGCGCACTATAGCGTTCATACCATAACAGAAGAATCTACTAACTTTAACACCGTCAACTGTTATTACGGTACTTGTCATACAGCTATGATTTTAAAAGTGCTACCAACAGTGCTACCACTGCATAGCAGCGTAAACCGTAGTCTAGAATGTCAATTTAGGAATTTGGGAAAGCTTTTTTGTTATTAGTATTAGGACTGCTTTTGACTTCCCGCTTTTTGGTTAATTGTACATACCGTTATAATCTTTTTTGTACTCCCTTTCCAGATTCTTTCGTATGATACCTGCTGTAAATCAATGTGTACTACGCATACTACCTTTAAGGTGACAGGGTGAATATGCCGGGTATTTAGAAGTGAAACGTTTATTCGGGTACAATAGTTTCATATTTCATTTCGAATGAGAAAATGGTAATGTAGTTATCTGAGTGAAAAGCTTATTCTGTTTGCAAATACAGCTGACAAAAATTTGTTATTGTTTATATGCACGTTGAAATTTAATTTTGAAAAACAATGAAAATATAAGTTATGCGAAGTGAACTAAATAGCGAAGTAAAACTACTGCGAAGTGAAATAAACAGCTGCGTCCGGTGTTGCAGGATCATAATCATTTTATTATGTGCGTCGTCTCTTCGTGCCCACACGTACCAACACGATCTGGAGAACTCCGAGAAGCTGAGACCGCAAGAACATAGCGTCCATGAGGACAAAGCAACACTGCGTAAAGTCCTTCGTTCCTTGCTGCGTGCGGCACCGGAATGGGTGGCGGCACAGAAGGTCCACGCACCAGCCACCGTGGACGATGCGGACACTCTCAGGATCCTCAGTGACCTTTCAAATCAGGAACGCTTTATGAATTATCTGAAACCGATCGCCATTCCGCGATTTTCTGGCAGTGCTAATAATGCAAAAGTACAAAGGTACGAGTACAATATTTACCAGAAAATATTTGCAACACACAAGTATTTAGCTCAATTAACATGTTTTTCACTAATCGAAAAACAATCGTAAAATCTAAATATAGAATCTAAGTTTTACTGCGAGATTAATTTGATTTAAGTGTATGTATCAAAACACTGTGCATGGTGCATACCACCTGTAAACTTGCGTGTATTACACTAAGAAAACGCTTTTGACAGTTTTTGATATCAACAATGGAAGGTTTAGGATACACTGTGGAGCAGCACAATTTCATGGCGAGTCCACCGGCATGGTTTGGTGGAGCTCGCAACATGACCAATATCTACGCGACACTGGATCCCAGTGCGCCGCGGCGTCTCGTTCTGGCTTGTCATTTCGACTCCAAATACGATCCATATTATCAGTTTATCGGAGCCACGGATTCCGCCGTGCCGTGTGCACAGATAATCGACACCGCGGCCGTTCTCCAACCGTTCCTGAAACAGCGCGATAAGAAACTCGATGTGACCTTACAGATACTGTTTCTCGACGGCGAAGAGGCGTTCGGCGAGTGGAGCGCCACTGATTCCCTGTACGGTGCCAGAAAGTTATCGGAAAAGCTGAAAAACACTCGTAACCGTTTTGCTCCGAATGATGCCAGCATGGACGAACTGGATAGCATGGATTTGCTAGTTTTGTTGGATTTGTTGGGTACAAAGGACACAACATTGCGGAATTTCTATTACAATGCTCGCGGACAGTTTGCCCGATTGAATGCGGCAGAGACACGGCTGACGCAATTGAGTTTGATAAAAACGTGGGGAAGAAAATCGGTGTATTTTGACACGACCCATTGCCGGCCAAGACCTGGGTGGACGACGATTATCGGCCGTTTGTGGAGAAGGGCGTAAGAGTATTGCACTTAATTTCGACACCATTTCCCAGCGTATGGCACAAGAACTCTGATAACCTGGCAAACATTCATTATGACACCATTAATGATTTGAATAAGATTTTCCGTGTTTATGTATGCGAATACCTACATTGTCAATTTATTAAGAAATTCTACTGAAGCAGCCTTTCGATTGACTTTTGGTAGCTGGACTGATTTATATGCGTTTTTCAACGCTACGGACTATGATATTAAACAGTTGTGTTATATGACTTCCATTAAAAAAATGGTTTTTGGTATCGTGAATCTCGCTTATTTGACATTCTTGATCCGATAATTCACAGAATTATTAGCATTCACATGCGATTATTGGGAACATGCAGAGTCTTACAATATTTCTTTATTGATGTTCATATCGCGACATAACAGTCGTAATTCATATCACTACCGCACAACCGCAGTAATGTCACTCATTTGTCATAATTATTACCTTTTAGCATTCTGTATTTCCACAAACACTGCATGCAGTATAACAATGTACATATTATATTCTACAGCTTCTCTCCTAATAAACATTCCTTATCCGAGACAATCTGGCCTACAGTAACATTATGACGCAAAATAAATTATACAACACGGCAGTGCTTGCAATTTTCACAAAGTCATATCACTGGAATCAGTCCACTTCCGCTTTCGGACATATAATTAAAGCGGCAATTACGTGACAATGGAGGAAGGGTAAACTTCATGCTGGTACTGTAGGTTCGAAGATGAGAGATATCCAGTTTTCAAATCCTTAACTGGACACACTGTTTAGTTTTACGTACTTTCTCGTGGTTTGAGCCATTCGACTGCCCATCGATACTAAAGCTAGTTTTGTTCGGAGAATTCTTCTAAATTTTAAATACAGCTTTTGTGGTGTATTAATTATATTTGATCAGTTACTGATCAGAATGTCGGCAATTAAAGTGATGATTCTTGGACTTACACTACAGCTGGCCACAGGTACTATAAGCTGTTACGTCTTCTAACTAATCCAGATGCATTATCTATGTTTCCAGCATTGGCTATCTAGTGATGCTATTTTGCCAAAACGCATCCATTTTTTGCTGACATTATTTACATTCCAGCAATTCGGTGTGAGGCTGGATGCGCACCTGCATTCGGGCTCCGCCATTGCACCGGATGGACTGTGGCTGGATGGGCATTACCCAGGGGATGCGAACAGCGAGGCTGCTGTTGGCAGAATTTCAGCCATCACATTCGCTGCTACCTCCCTACTTCCAAATAACTTGTTTCCAATTAGGCAGGGTGTTCACATACAATCTGGCGATGAAATTACAACTGCTTTATGACTTTCTAGTGCTTAATCTTAACAGCGTGCGCAACATCGTGACCTTTGTAACCAGCCTATTTCAGACATTCATAAATTCTTCCGTACCGTTCATTTAATTTTAATATTAACAATAGATAACAGCTACCTCGGTGTATTCTCAAAATGTTTATTCCTGCATTTTAAACAAAACTAATAATCTGTAAGTACAAGTATCTACAAAACAACAAAATACCCTGACACCAACTGAGCAGGACCGACTGAAACGGCAGAACCAGCTCGATCAAAACAGATCCTCACGTGTAGCAGGCAATACCATTGTGCAATAAGGCAGCAGGGTTATTCCTCCGTTTCAAAGGTATACTCCTCAAACCGCGCCAATTTCTTGATAATCTCCACGGTCGGCTTTTCCAGCATGGAGGTGTTAAACGTCAGAACCCCCTCCTTTTCGTCAACATTGAAGGCTCCTAGAGGGACTAACACGTCCACAATACTTTGAATCATTGTGCGATCAGTCAACTGGCTCAGCACCACCTGCAGCTTATACCGCTCCAACTCCTCAGCCGGCGACAGAGCCCGCGGCTTTATATCGTTCACCCTAACGGGGTCCAATGCTACATCGTCTCGTCCATCCACCGGACTGATGGGTTTATGATTAATCTGGACATCGCGTAAATCCGACTCCACTGCGCTGAGACTAACGGTTGCTGGTGTGGTTTTAGAAGAGTTCTTTTGTTTAGATTTCACCGGTGGTCGGTGTTGCGGGGACGGTTCAGGAGATGTGTCACTAGGATCGGATATACCGGAGATGAAGCCATCGTTGGTCAGATCGAGGAGATAACTGTCAGGATTATGAAGGGAAGAACCATCTTTTGGCAATCCTTGCGCGGGAGAGAAGCCCGTAGAATCGCGTCGAGGGCCTAAAAAATGCAGTGGCCTAAAGCTAAATAAAGCTCCATACGTATTTCTCTCAGTAAAAAAAAAAATTATAAAAAAGCTGCCATACTGAAGTATCAGCAACATTCTGTCGAACGGTCACGGGCAACTTACCAGGAGTCAGCGCTAAATCCTCATCCACGGATGAACCATCATTGGGATAGTCTTCCGGTGGCGATAACGGTGACAACATCCGCGGCACACTCGTCTGCTGCCGAATTTCGTCATTCATTTCATCGGACAAGTAGGGAGTGTGAGGTGTTAACGGTTGGCTGGAGCCCCTCGGTGTGGTTTTCCTACTTGGCGGAGTCATAATGCCCAGTAAGGAAGCGGATGCAGGATTAGCCACACTATCCGCTGAGGAAGCGGCAACGTTGTGTGGCGATGGTGATACATCGGATTCCGCGGGAATATTAACATTATTATCAGGCCGCGAATAACTGTTCGATGATGGTGCAGGCACTTGAGCAGTGTGAGAGTGATTGGAGGTGTTCGTATCAGGTTGCAGCAGTACGGACTTGGCAGTTCTGGTTGCGCTTGCTGCCGATGTGTTGATGCCTGAAGGAGATAATGCTGTTTTGTTACCCTTTCTATTGGATTTGCTGCTTAGCGGCTGGTCGGAACCGCTTATTGGACGCTGCACTTCACTTTTCGCTGGTAGTGCACCGATAGAACCTAAATTACAATTAAGAAGATTAGTGGCAAATTGACAAACAATAATAATTATTGGCGCGTCCAGGGCTGCGACGATACATAGCAAAACAACCGATGTGGCGTTCCGCATTGCTCATGGCCTCATATTCGCAATTAAACTTCACTTAAGACATTAAAGAACGTGCTTTAAACTAAAAACAAGTCCACGTTATGTACAACTATTTTGGCATTACCACAGCCTGCAAGTACAATTGTAATCGCATTTATTTACTTATTGGAAATAAAATTCAGCAAGCATGTCTGTTGATAATAAAATTCAATTCATTTTACCGAAGTTAATCAAAGAATGAAGACGTTCACGGTAAAGGAAACATGAAAACATCAACTTTCGAGAATCCTCACTAAAACATTTCTGATAAAGTTTTGTCACACTAGAATGCTATTACAACCATTTTGCACTAACTGCAATTTAAAAGAACAGATTTAAAGAAACGATCCATGAGCCTTTCAGTAATTATTGTACCATTTACGGGGCATTACAACAACATCGAAGTCAAATTTGACACAAACTAAACCTCGATAGTGCCCTATCAATAGCTACAACAGTGCGGGACGACTTAGATCGGAAGCGCGTATACGGAATATAGGCCTAATTCCATGTTAAATCGCAGCGCCATCGCATATCAGTACCTCTATCGTCAACTCATTATCGCAAACATTACCAGCCTGACTTCACAGATAAGCAATTGTTGCAGAACCATAATTATCCTATCAAATGTTTCCAACCGCGTTTTCCTTATGGAGAGTAAAACTTGAGTTAGGAGGGTCTCATTGAATCCCCATTCAATAAATTTGAAAGACTGATAGAGATAATTATTACGAATAAAAGAAAAATTCTTGAATCATTCTTGAACTTGGAAATTTAACAACCGATAAAATAAAACACAAAGCAAAACACTTTTTTCCACCCATTGGGAGCAAGCATAAGCAAACCAAAAAAGAGGATTTCCTAGCGCAAACCCCATTTAAAAATCACTGCTGTTGTTCGATCGCTAAATTACATGAAAAAAGGAAACTAATTCTGCGGAAAATTAATGTTCGTACAAGAATTGATTATCCACGTTTCGCTCACCTGGAGGACGATGATTTTCCCCCTTGGAAATCTTCACCGTTTTCCCCACTGACTCCAGCGCAGCAGCCTTTTTCTCTCCTTCGTTTTTCTTTTCAGCAACAGGCGCATTTGGCACCGGGCTTCGCACTGCCGCGGCCGTCGTCTCCACGTTCTTCTCCCTTTTCGCCTTTTCCTCCGCAGGCGCCAGCAGACGCTTGGCTTTCTCTCCCGCCGTCGAACTGGCACTCGACCCACTACTGGCCTTCCGTATGCGCTTTCCGTCGGCCGTCTTCGCTTGATTTTTCTGCGTGGAAGACAGCGTCATCTTGAAGAGCCGGGCAAACTCCTCAAACGACGGAATCCCTTCCAGCTTCCCGGCGTGCATCCCGTGTCCCGCGGCCGGATTCTTGAACATCTGCACCAACCGTTTGCCCGGCATCACGGCGTCCAGATCCGTCTCCAGTACCCCGCATCCCCCGCCTTCCAGCAGTTTCCTCCGAAAGTCCACCGAGGGATTGCGGAAGGTGATCTTCTCCGTCTGCAGACTGTTGATGGATTCGTTAGGCGGAATGGTTAGATCGTAATCGAAACGGATCCGGTACGGCATGTCATCGCTGCGTCCCTTGAAGTAGATATCAATGGGTAGGATGAAACCCGCATAACCGGATTCGCGGATCTCATACGGAGGTTTATCCACCACGCGGATCGGATTCTGGAATGACGGGTGCAGCGTGAAGACCACCTTGCGGATGATGGTCTGGATGGCGCTGGGATTCTCTTTTGGTCCGCGCAGAAATACCACCCAGTCGTGGGTCAAATGGCCTGCATTGGAGAGCAAAATTCAGTGCCTATCTAAGCGCGATAGGGAATTTCGTTTATCTGTTGATGCTTACAATTACCTTCTTGACGACACAGGGCTGTGTGGCCTAATTCCAAGACCACTTGAATGTTGTTTGTGGCCATAATAATCAGATTTTCCAAACGTACATGATCAGATAGTTTATCCAAAATCTGTGCTGATTTCAATGAAGTTACAAAATTATTAATATTATAAAAAACTGTCCACTCACGTTCGTCTTGTCAAAAGGTTTTGGAGTTCGCTCAGTAATAGTTCCTCTGCTTCTACAATGCCAAGGTGTCAACAGAGGATGAAATTCCTCAAAAATTAAATCAGCACACAATTAACCAACAAGTATAGAAGGTCGTAACCGCCCTTAGTGCAAGCGAGCGAGCGTGTAATTTTTTTGTTGTAAAAGACTTGGCAGGGTGAGACAACAACCTAACCAAGTAGTTGAGAGTCTACCTAGCTTTTTTGTATCTTTTGCATATGCCGAGTTATCAACAGATCTGCTCAGATATCTGCGGATGCAATTGCACAACGATTTACAAAAGAAGACGCGAATGCCGATGGAACCGCACTGGTTCTGAAACGCACCGGCGGAGATTTCAAATTTCTGTGTCCAATAATTTTCCACTAATTTGCTGCGGAAACGATTTATCGTTTCAGTACTTCATTCAGTGCTTGGTGGCAATAATCCAGGAATGGGAGTTTTACCAATTTTTCTTTTTTCGTGAAAAGTGACTATTAAATGCGACGCTTTCTATAATAATAAAAACCCTTGACATGGATCTTTATTATTTTTTCTCAGTAAAGAAAAAAAATTTTATCAATTAGGTTTATCTTATTAATTTTCAAAATAAACTGATATGCAATTCTATAAATGAGCTCATGTTAGAAGTTGAAAATTAATGGTGTAGCACAAAATGAGAAACTTTGATCAATCACTCAAAAAATTCCCATTTTATTTGCAAGAATTCAAGTTTGCACTTTGATAGAGTTATCTTTAAAATCTTGTTTTTTTTTAAAACAAAGGCTAAAAGAAAGCGAAAAGAAAAAGAAAAAATTCGTTACGTTTTACTTGCTGCTTTGCTTCCAGCGCCTAGTCTCTCTCGCGCTTACTTTTGCCGCTAGGCGTCGCTTCGGCCCCGCTTCCGATTTCTTTAGAAACAATTACTCGCTACTGTACAGTATCATGACGAAAAGTAAACATTTGAACTGAACTGTAGACAAAACCGTTTCCGAAGCCTTTGTTTTTATAAATAATAATCCTTTGTTTTACTTGCTTGCTGCTCCGCTCGCTGCTGCGCTATCACGCCGCAGCTCTGCGTCGCCTTCGGCTCCGCCTTCGATTCCCGTAGAAACGGTTATTCGCCTCTGTCCCATCGCTACAATGGAACGTTTGAACTACACCGTAAAATCTTTTGGAAGAAAGACTTTGGTTTTACTTGCCATCGCTCGCTGCGCTACGCTTGCTCACGCCGCAGCTCGGCGTCGCCTTCGGCTCCGCCTTCGATTTCCGTAGAAACGGTTATTCGCCTCTGTCCCATCGCTACAATGGAACGTTTGAACTACACCGTAAAAAATCTTTTTGGAAGAAAGACTTTGGTTTTACTTGCTGCTCCGCTCGCTGCGCTACGCTTGCTCACGCCGCAGCTCGGCGTCGCCTTCGGCTCCGCCTTCGATTTCCGTAGAAACGTCTATTCGCTTCTGTATCATCGCGATAATGAAACGTTCGAAATACACCATAAAAAATGTTTTTGGAAAAAGAAGAATCGAGCCGTTTGGTTTCACTTGTTGCTCCGCTCTCTACGCTGGGCTTGCTTAGGCCGCTGCTCGGCCATTGGCTACGCTTTCAGTTTCAACAGCAAGGGTAACGGCAATCCGCTAACAATAGTTGTTACGGTAGCCCTTACGGTAAAAGAAACTGAGATAGTTACGATAACATGTTATAGTTATGGTAGCGTAACGTTTATTATTGGTAACGCAACAATTAGAGTGGTGAAAGCTGGTAACGCGTTACCAGCTTTCACCACTCGAGTCATTACAAAATGAAGGCAGTTCAATTGGTCCTGTAAAGTCAGCGCTAATGTAGGTAAAAATTGCTAACGATAGTGGCGGTAGTAACGGTTCCTGACTTCGATTAGCATGGTTTGCTACGTCATCGTTTCAAGGTAATGTTACTCGGTATGATCTTATGGTGACGTTTGGCTTGAATGACCGGACTCAACTCCACTGGTCTACAAAGTTATATATTGGTTGAGGACCTTCGAGTATTTCCAACATTTGCTGAAGGCCTTATAATGTTGTGAATCATGTTACAAAGGTTTCCATCGCAGGAATGCGTTTCTTAGCCGTATCTCTACAACTACACACACAACATGCAGGCTTCGGCAGGGCGCAAGCCGCAAAATTCCCCTTTAATGAATACCGTGGTTGTACATTCAGTTAACTTTTTGGGTTTCGTATTAGTTTTTTAGAAACAAAATTTGCTAATGCCAGCGAAAAGAAATCAAATGTATTTCTAAAAAAGGAGAAACGAAGTGGTTCCGCTGTACTTACTGCGCCAGGTGCTTTGCTGCGCTTATTCATGTTTGGCGTCGCCTTGAGCCCTTTCTATAAAAACGGTCAATTCTTAAAGCATCAGCATTTTATCGCTGTATCTCCTTACGCTAACTGTAACAGTTACGGTAATACGTACGGTAAACCGTTACGGTAACGGTAACAGGTAACAGTATAGCGTATCAGGGTAACCGTAGAAACGGTTATCTCTTACGCTAGCAAAAAATCGTTACAACAATTTAGAAATGGTACTCCGTTGCGAATAGTGGTTGCCCGTTACAATGCACGATAATCCGCGGCAACTGCAAATGTACTGCGGATACGTTAGCGGTAGTGACTGAACCGCTACGGTAACAGCGATAAATAACTTTTCACGGGTACGATATTAGCAACAGTGTTTAGGTAATGATAATATAAATCCGTTACGCTAACTCTTATACTGAAAATGTACCGAGAGGGCCGGATAAATTTCCGGACAGGGTCCTAAATATCTGACGCCCTATTCATATGTACGGAAGGTTCGACAAAAATGCCCCGGTGGTTCCCCGCATGTCGGTTCCCCAAAAACGCACCAACCGGGGCGGGCAAAAATCCCGGACCGGGTTCTCAAAAACGGACCCACCATACTATATGTATGGCGGGTTCGTGAAAAATGCCGCGGTGGTTCCCCGCATGTCGGTTCCCCAAAAACGCACCAAGCAGGGAAGGCAAAATTCCCGGACCGGGTTCTAAAAAACGGACCCACCATACTATCTGTATGGCGGGTTCGTGAAAAATGCCCAGGTGGTTCCCCGCATGTCGGTTTCCAAAAAACGATCCACCCAGGCCGGTCTGTATGAGTGTACCGGGTCCAAATTTACGATCCCCTATGCATTTACTGCACCAGGTGCGTCAAAAATAACCCGGTTAGTTTTCGATTTTTCGACTACCTTCTCAATTGCTTCAGCGGGGGCTGCGCCCCCCCGCACCCCTGCTCATTGGGGCTCTGCCCCAAACCCCTGGACCCCGGGTACCCAGCTCTCCGCATGTCGCACCGCAAATTAAAAATGCTCGCTCGCTTCGCTCGCTCGCTTGATTACTACGGCGGGTTCGTCAATAATGACCGGGTTATAATTTACGTCACGGTTCCCCAAAATCGCTCCAATTGGGGCTCTAAAAAAATCCGGACCGGGTCCAAATTTCCGGACCCACCGTACATTACTACGGCGGGTTCGTCAAAAATGACCCGGTTGAAATTTACGTCACGGTTCCCCAAAACCGCTCCACCCGGGTGCCGCTAAAAAAATCCGGCTTGGGTCCAAATTTCCGGAACCCTTGTATATTACTACGGCGGGTTCGTTAATAATGACCGGGTTATAATTTACGTCACGGTTCCCCAAAACCGCTCCACCTGGAGGTCGCTCAAAGAATCCGCCCCGGGTCAAAATTTCCGGACGCCCCGTACATTACTACGGCGGGTTCGTCAAAAATGACCCGGTTAGGTTTTGAATTTTAAACTACCTTCTCAGTTGTTTCAGCGGGGGCTGCCTGCATATTGGGGCTCCGCCCCGACCCAACCAGGGGCTTTGCCCCTGGACCCCGGGAACCCGGCTCTTCGGTTCGTCACGTCACACATTTTAAATTAAAAAGGCTTCGCTCGCTCGCTTGACAAGAAGACGCTTTCGTAGCGCGTCGAGCAGTAAACTCTCGGCGGATTACCGAGGGGGTTAAAAGCGATATTACCCCCACTAAAAGTTACGTACGTAGCTCGAGGCGGCTGGCTACCGTACTGCAATTGAACGTACCGTACGAGAGCTCTCGCAAAATATCCTGACGGCGTTTCAACTTATTTACCATTAGGTAGGTGGCTGTAATAAGCGTAAGTACTGCATCGCACTTCGCGTTGGCTTCGCTTGCGCTATTTTTCGCCATTTGTTTGAGAAGCATTTAATTTGATCTCAATTTACAACTTCGGGCATCTGTAAACAAGGTTTCGGTTGTGGACGTTTTGCTGCATCCAAAAAACTTGCGGATTGTTGCTTCTTTTGAAGTTCAGTACGATCACTTTGACTCTGACCAATCAGTCAGTCATAAGCGAACGTTCCACTTTTTAGTCAACGAAATGGGAAATATTCACACCACAGGTAAGAACCGGCTGATGAAATTAATGCATTTTTTCTACGCGTATGTTTTGCCGCTTAATTTCTTACAATATCGAATGCTTGTTCATGTGGCTTTCTTGCAGGTCCTAACGAGCTCCTCGTTGTTTCTGGTATGTGACGCAAATTCGATTACACCATTTCCGGGCGTTTTTGCTCATCGATGCAGGCATTGGATTAGTGCCATACATAGTAACATACCTTTGAATGTGTTGTCCTACAGGTGGATGCTGCGGCGCTGAGCGGCGCACGGTTATTCGCGAAAGTGGATGGGCTTGGGCTTGGTGGTGGGTGTCAGGTAAAGTTGGCTTTGAATTAGCTCCGGAGATAAATTATCGTTAAAAATAATAAATTACTGCGATTTTCTCTGGGACACATTTGTATATCGGGTTTCGCGGCTGTTAAAATCATTAAATCACTGTGTAAATTTATGTCAGTTATTAGATTTCGCAGTTTTGTTTGGTTGCCTTTGTATTTCGACTCATTTTGATTTTTTTTATTCCATGCACTTGCAATATTATTAATATAGACGTTTCGCGTCTGACACTGGAAGTGATGACACTTAAACCCCAGTGTAACGCCGTGGAAACTAGCCAAGGTAAGTGCGACATGCATGCAGTCATTTTGTGCTCATCGATTGACGTCATTACGCAGTGATGTCAGATAGTTCTGAAAAGAGAGTAGCGGCAAGCTGTGTGGCTATGAATTGTAATCTGTCGCCTGAATTTCGGTAGTGACAAGCGGTTGGTTGAAATCTCTGTCGGTATTTGCACTGTTTGATCAGTTGTTATCAGATTAGATTGGATTCGGTTAACAACGTTTTCCAGGCCTTTTCCAAAGCGATCAATACTTCGTACATAATTATGTACTTTAACCATTATTTGCTGAAGGTTTTATCATTGGCAGTATTAAAAATGAGAATTATTACTTCCTTTTCAGTTGAATTTTTGCTTTGGTTCGAGCTTGTTATTTATTAACGGATATCACACTCTATTCAATGGGCGTAGAATTGTGAATTCCATAATATTTACAGTTTGTCTGGCTAACTGATAGTTTTACTTACTAAGAAGTTTAGTTTTAGTTTAGTCTAGTTTAGTTTAGTTTAGTTTAGTTTAGTCTGATAGTTTTTTAGTTGATAGTTTTTATAGTACTCTTAAGGTTGTGCTGGGACGGTCGCGCCACATTTGTGGCTTCGTTTTTGCAGAGTTTTGAGTGTTGATGTTGAGCTGCAGCAGATGCTGTGGTATTAACGCATACGATAGTGTTTGTAGCATTTATGACAAGCCGTACTTCAAGTAGATTGCCGGCACACTCCGCTTATTATGGTAAACAGAGAGTGTCGGTTACCCCAAAATTGGGGATCATAAGTTCCAAGCGATCGATAAAAACTGCTTGTGGCTTACGCGTTTTCGTGCCTGGTTGTAGGTGTCCAGCTGACAGTGACGGGCGTAGCGCAAGTCAAAGTAAGTACATACACACTGGCTTCCGCTCTGTTTTGTTAACGGATTAAATTTGGTAGCTAGAATGCTACGGGATAGAAACTGGAGCATGGTTTAATGAGTTTTCCCACACTGTACATATTCTGTATGTTATTTCCTGTTTGACAGGTTATGACGCGATCGGAAGAGCTTCTAGGAAACGCAAGTAAGACTCCCAGTCACTGTAACTATAAAAAATTAATAATATGGTCTGCAAAATTTTTCAAGTAGCGTCTATCAAATTTCGTGTCAAAATTATTGTGTTTCTGTGAAAAATAAATTTAAGTGTGCCCGGTTTCAGAAATATTTTTCCCTTTGCTTAAATCAGTGTTTTGCAGTTGTGCAGTTTTTGGGACGCTCTGTTGAGGAGATTAAAGAGGTCATTCTTCAGACTATGGAAGGTCATTTACGCGCTATCTTGGGTACGTTTTGCAAAACTTTTTTCACTTACCTGTAAACAAATATAGGTTTTGGTTTGTGAAACATGTTTTGTTCGTCTTTGTAGGTAGCTTAACCGTGGAAGCGATCTATCAAGACCGAGAAAGTTTTGCTGCCCAGGTCACGGAAGTAAGTAGCGCGCATAATTACTTAAAGCGCAAAGCGCGTTGAGCGTACATACGCAGATGGGAAACTGGGAGCACGGTGTTCTGGAATGCACGCTTTCTGTGAAGTTGGTTCTAGGAAGTTTCTATATTCTTAGGTAGCGGCCCCGGACGTGGCAAAAATGGGCATCGAAATCCTTTCTTTCACGATCAAAGGTAGATTAATACTTGTTGCCAGTTGTTGGCTGCGTATCAATTACGGCGACTGCAGAATTGTTTAACCCTTCCGTGTACCATCTCGTCATTTCATTTTAAAACTGCTGTTTTTAGAAATTTTCGATCACGTCAACTACCTGTCATCACTGGGTCGTGCGCAAACGGTAAGTTATCGTTGTGGCGATTAACTAACATTATTGTCTTTTTTTGTTGTGGCAGTTAATTAACATTATTGTCTTTTTTGTTGTGGCAATTAATTAACATAATATTGTCTTTTTTGTTGTGGCAATTAATTAACATTATGGTCTTTTTTTGTTGTGGCAATTAACTAACATTATTGTCTTTTTTGTTGTGGCAGTTAATTAACATTATTGTCTTTTTTGTTGTGGCAATTAACTAACATTATTGTCTTTTTTGTTGTGGCAATTAATTAACATTATTGTCTTTTTTGTTGTGGCAATTAACTAACATTACTGTCTTTTTTGTTGTGGCAATTAACTAACATTATTGTCTTTTTTGTTGTGGCAATTAATTAACATTATTGTCTTTTTTGTAGTGGCAATTAACTAACATTATTGTCTTTTTTGTTGTGGCAATTAATTAACATTATTGTCTTTTTTGTTGTGGCATTAACTAACTTTATTATTGTCTTTTTTGTTGTGGCAATTAACTAACATTATTGTCTTTTTTGTTGTGGCAATTAATTAACATTATTGTCTTTTTTTGTTGTGGCAATTAACTAACATTATTGTCTTTTTTGTTGTGGCAATTAAAGGCTATTGTGAAAAGGGATGCTAACATCGGTGTGGCGGAGGCGGAGAGGGACGCTGGTATCCAGGTGCGGGATAAAGCAGTATAATCCATATCGTTGGGGCCGATCTGATATATTTCTCATTAGGAAGCGGAAAACGAACGATTGGCATTGGACGTCAAATTCAAAGTACTCTGTTGTCTTCGTGTGCAAGATTGCGTGGTTATACGCGATGTTTTGTAATAGGCTAGCACGAATATTGAAAACGCCGGACGTCTGTACCAGCTGCAGAAGGCAGTCTTCGAACAGGAAGTTAACACGAAGGTCAGCAGCGCCTACTGTCTCGCAATCAGCCCAGAAATGAAAAAATGTTTGGTTGTCCGTCGTTCTCATGCGTGGGGGCTGTATAGTTAATAGTATCTATATATCTCTGCCGTTCTGCTCTGCGTCCATTTTATGCGTTCGTGTTTATTTTTTTGTTCAGATTGTTATAAGTCGTTGAAACTGAATTTTGATCGTTTCAGAAAGCCGAGTCTCAGCTGGCGTACGAATTGCAAGCGGCTCGTGAAAAGCAGAAGATTCGCTCGGAAGAAATCAACATTGAAGTGGTGGAACGTAGGAAGCAAATTGAAATCGAAGAAAAGGAAATTCTTCGTCGGGAAAAGGAGCTGAAAACGGTAGTCACGTTGCCCGCTGACTACGAAGCCAAACGGTTCGTTGTGACAACTACTAACATTAAATTAATTAATATTATATAATATATACTAACATAAATTAATTAATAAATATAATATTGTAATATACGTCCGAACTTTAGAGTGGCTTTAATCGCTGAAGGAGACCGTAACGGACGCTTTCGTGTAGCCGAAGCTGAAGCTCACCGGATTCGTGCTATTGGTAAAATATTATTTGTCAGAATGCAATCGCAAAGATCTGCAGAATTTCTCAATAACAACGCTCTTTCTTTTGTCAGGTGGGGCGGAAGCTTCCACAATTCATGCGAAAGGTCAAGCCGAGGCTGAAGCCATGAAGATGCGTGCCTACGCTTACAAAGAGTACGGAAATGCGGCTACAGTTAGTCTGATACTGGATGCACTGCCGAAGGTAAGCAGCGATACAGACAATTTGTTACGTGGTCGCCATTATTTTAAATCAACTGACTTTAATACTGGCTACATCAATCCTGAGCTGATGTTAAGGAACAAGCTGGTATGCTACCATGCATCTATCTTACCGTATCGTAGTGCAAGTAGCTTCGGTTCAGTCAGGGCCTGGTTAGTGGTGGACAACTTTGAGTTTTGTAGACACTATTCAAATAATTGTGAGACAGTGCTGTATTGAAAGCCTCTTCGAAAGTTGCAAAAAGAATTGTTTTACTGTTTCAAAAAATGTTTACGTAGCGCTCTATTTGCGGAACTGCCATCCGTATGTTTCGATGTTTTTTTTTCACTTTTGGACAATCCTCACAGTGTCCATGCAGCTCGACGACGAAAACTTACTTATGCTACCTCTTCGTAGAAATATACTCGGTGATTTTACGACCAATATTAAGTTTATGAGCCGTGATTCTGAGTTTTATTTGTAGATCGCGCACGAAATTGCCGCACCGCTGGCCAAAACCAATGAAATTGTGGTTCTGGGTGGTGCTAACGGGGATTTATTAACGGGTTTAACGAAGGCTATCGCCCAAATTCCACCGGCTATCCATGCCATCAACGGTATCGATTTGTCCCAGGTAATAACATGAAATTTATTTTCCCTTGGATACTCGTACAATTTGCTACGTTAAACTTTTACGACGCAGCCGAAAGTTTATTCACTTGGAATGCTGTTATTTGCAATAATTATTGGCATTTTAACCATGTGTAACACGATGAGTGTGTCTTGTTTCAGTTTACGCGATGATCCAAACTTACGCGATTATTATATAGAGATTATATAGTGCTTTCTCTCTTACAATGGCAGTTATCAATCGAGAGCAAAATTTTTGAAACCATTCCCAACCTACATTTTCTTGAAGGTGTATATTTATTTATTATCATCCCTGATATCGACGGATTGATTGGCTCGCAATAAAAACTTTATAGTATTTTTGTGACAAGTAACCAAGTATATGCAGTAACATCCATATTCGTTGCGACAACTATTATCATAAAATAATTAATATTCCATATACGTTCCGTTGTGACAACTATAAAACTTGCAGACTCTGGCGAAAGTCCCCGGCGCGAAGGTCAGCCCGCAACCCCACTGACGCTGAGTACGGTCAGGAGTTTGCTTTATGTCTTCTCCTACATGTCGGCGAGACGTAGTATCTTCAAAAATCAATTACAGTTTTGTTTTGTAGAAGTTTTGTTTTGATTTTTATGAGTATTCACTAGTGTGGCTGTCGTTGCGCACATTCAGTTAACTGGTCACTGCTGGCCTCGTCAGCATGTTTCCGGTGATTTTTCACGTTTTTTTCTTCTGCGTACAATCACTACAGCGTCATTGCCTAAAGGTTCGTTCCAAGTCTAAATTCATTGTTGCAGTTTTTTTGGATTTTTGCTGCTTGTATCTTTGTATTCTTCGTTTACAATCAGGCGCAGATAAACACTCTAAAAATGTTCTGCTATTCGTTTTAATAATGTTTTTTCACGAAATGTATTCCATATCACAAATTATAAATTCAAACAAACTTAAAAATTTTACGGTTGACTAAAGAGATATACATTCTGCAGATAAAGTTAACTCTAATCAGGCAAAATTATCCAGATCTGAAAAATAAAAGCTAAAAAGTATCGATTTAAGCCGAAAACGTCAGGTTGCACATTGTTATCTTAATCGTTTCGCAACCGTCACAATAAAACAGCTGTCTGAATTTGGAAAGACTGAATGAAACACATGAATAAATGATCTGAATAAACTCGAAGTTGATTCCATATGAAGCGCACTCATACCGGAACCGGATGGCAAGATTTAGGACTATAATACTGGCAGGTCGTACAACGCTCCGGAAGATAATAGGATGAATTTTTCCAAAGGAACACCGTCGAAGACAAGATATCCTTCAACTTTAAGCGCTCTTTAACATTCTTTTCCAGCATCCTGCAACAACAACGACGCATCAAGAGATCAGTTGCAACTATATCATCTCGAAAGTGCAAAAATTGCATCCTCCTCCCAAACAGTCTGTGACGAAAGGAAGATTCAGTGACGGCAATGGAATTTTAACAGAACAAAAACAAAGGCAATTACTAATTTTCCACAAGCTTGCAAGCTAGTATTAACGGGGACAGTATTAACAGAACTGCATAATTACTAATTAGCAATACTCATGATATTCAATCATCACTTCTCACCCTCTTAACAAAACACGGACATTCAGCGAGATGTGACAACATGTTTTGGTGGGAGTAACAACCGGGTCTTCCTGGATCATCCGGTAGAGTTCAAAGAGATTATCGTGATAGAAGGGCACCTGTCCAAACAGCAGTGCAAACAACGTGACACCCAACGCCCACATTTCCATGGCTCGTGCCGAATAGCCTTCCGGTAATTCTCCATCCAGACATTCCGGAGCAGTAAACGACGGCGTACCGTAGGGTAGACGAGTGATGTCATTTCCCTCTTCATGGACGAAACTCAATCCAAAATCGATTAACTTTACCCTCCCAAAGGAATTCAACAACATGTTTTCCGGTTTGAGATCGCGATGGATGATATTCTTCGAATGCAGATATTCCACGCCGTACAAAGCCTGAGAAAACAACCTCTTCACAACGGGAATCATGCAATGGAATTACGTATTTTTAATTAAAATGGAACTGACGTGATCCTCAATTAAAGGCCACTTCCATCGTCGGTATTGACGTTCGCAAGTAATTAACTCACGTGACTTTTGATAGGTATCAGCATGATCATGAAAAGTCACCCGGCTTACAACACGCCTCTGGCAAAGCCTAACGCTCGGTATTGCTCGCTCTAGGAGGAAAATCGTATGTGCTTTCGCGAAGTACACCATTAGTTTTCCACAAAATTATCTCAAATCCAGACGATTTTTGCCTACACTGACTTATAAAATTACAGCCAATCAAATCCACCCTGTCTCATGCAGTCATGCTAACCAGGCTGCACAACCACGGTCGATACTGGGATAATGTGACGCGTCACCTTGTCCCTTCGATATGCTAAAGCCCGCAAACTAAACAAGTAAATCGCCAAAATCGTATGACTTCCGGTGTGGCACTATCCACTACGTAAAAGATCCCTTTTAGTGAGTCTCTACAGAGAAGCACTTAAAATTCGAAATGCTGATCGTCCGACTTGGGAGGAAAAATCGATACCTCCGGCGATAGTAAAACATCAAATAAACTTTAGTTCCGCTAAAGAGGACTCACGCTCGCGTGAATGCAAATCTATCCCAAGCCGTAAACAATATCAAGCTGCTGCCAGCGACTTCTTAATAATATTTCTTTGTTAACCAGTTTCAAGTATCACTGTATCACTATTAATACCTGATGGCTGATGGCATCCAATACGATTACTGTAACTTAATTTAGGTACCACCATAATACCACTGTTTAGTAATATTACGGTACCACATAATCGCAAATATCATAACGGGTGTAATAAGTACTTACATCGCGCATGTACGATATGGCCACTGATTCTTTCAATGGAGTATCTATAAATACACCAAGGGAAGTTTATTGCTCTATATTAAATACTGAGAACACGTCTAACAACGTTTCCAGTTACCACCACTCGAACGCTTCCGCGAATACATCTGGTCCGCTGATCAGTGCTCGCTACAATGCGGCATGCATGCAATAGTTTAAGAAGCTTGCTTACCAGTTGGAATGGTTAAAATGCAACCACGGTCCATGTATTCGAATACAAAATACATATTGTCTTCTTCCGGATCGTCCATAATCTCGAATAGTTTGACGATGTTCGGATGATAGATTTTCTTTAGTATCGATGTTTCCCTCTCAATGTTCAAAAACGGATTTTTTGACTGTCTGAAAATTGGTCGTAATGAGTGACATGCATTCTTATCATAAAATGTCAGGCAATGCTTACTTGAATAGCATGGAGTTTTTCTGAGCTTTTCGTTTGGAAATTGACTTGATAGCATACAGCCCATGATCTTTTGTAGAAGATGCCAAACGAAACGTATAAAACGATCCACACCCTAAATCGCTATCCGGCTCAATAAGGAAATCATTAATCTGAATAGTTCCGACGTCAGCATCGCGGACCACAAGGCGATCCGTACAAATAACCCTACATTATAAATTTGATAAATTAAACAACACCAAAAATCAAAACATCCTCGCAGTCTAGTGACAGCTCATGTGACATTTCGCAGTAATTAACGGGCTGAAAAGAAATCTTTGTTTAACGATGTCATTCCTTAGGCGATAGATTCTGCGCACTGTGGTGTCATGGGCAAATTGCCCAGAAGTGTTTTTTTATTAATCGTGCTCAACGTCACATTCACATGACAGCGTAAAAACAAAATCCTTTTTCTTGCCGAACACATTGATGTTCCAACTAACAATACAACCATACAACACATTCAACAACCGTACTCGAAAAAGGTTTTAACATCCAAAATAATAAAGAAACCAGATGAACGCAGAAACTAATATCACAAAAAAATATGTAACTGGGTTCTTATAAAGCATCAAGCACATCAAGACAAGAAACATGCTCGATATGCAGTTCACATAACAACTTTCTCTTGATCACTAATGTTGTTTAGCACTTATTGTTAATTACGAAATTCAGCATGTCGAAGTCCAAAATACTTCACAAATTGTTGACAGAAGTTGCTTAACTTTGTTGTTACGTTACAACCTCATGCGTAAACAACGGAATTTCGGGAAAAATAAGTATCCCTTCAGGTAAATCCAATTTTAAAATGGAAGATTGCTCCATTTTTAACTTTTTTTGCTTGCAGTTTCGGCATCGTTAATGCACCCGTCTTAATACCAACACAGTCATAAATCAATATAAAACTCTAAATATTTTAAAAGTTTGCAAAAAGATATCTATCAAAAAACAAAGCGTACAAATTTGGCAATGTGTAACACTTCTTTAATAGCCTTAGCCATATCCCAGTATATTAGAGTGCAGTGTATGAATAGTTGGCGGCGTCAGCGCATTTACAATTTTGACACAAATTACCAAAATTAAATACCAAGAAATACGAGAGGAATTAAGTGTTTACGCCTACTTACTCGGGTTTTCTATCAACGAAAATCTGCACCTCCCATCCACAGGACTCAATGGCCACATCACCTCCAGCGGGCCCCGTAAAGATTTCCGTATCCGACGGCGCATCCTCATACACCTTATAGCGCGGACAAAGGAATTTCGCCACATGGGCCCGCGGCGTCGGTGAGGATGACGATTCCCTCGCGGACAGCCACGACGTCGGTCGCAGCATCTCCACTGCACTCAACACATTAGCCCCGTCCTCAAAGTCAACACCGTCAAAATTATCATCAAACTCTATACCATCGATATCCCCGTCAAAATCCACACCCTCAATATTCCCTTCAAATTCCACATAATCAAAGTGGTCGGTACCAGGCTGCGATGATCCCGACTCGTAGCCGGATTCCCCGTTGGAACAGTGGGGAACCGCGCGGCAGGCGCAACTGCCCCGCACTCGGACTGGACACTGGTATCGGCGGTCATTCTGCAGGGCGCACTGCCACTGCAGCCAGCATCGCTGCAGACCTGCTTCCGGGAGCACTGGCAACGATCGCCGTCGATACCCTTAACGGGACTATCCAAGCACATTTTTGAGCGCATGGACATCGGGAAATAGCTGTTACACTTTGCAAGACATCCTCCCGACTACACACGTCCGGTCGACTGAATCCCAGCCGAAAGCGCGTCGGTTGTGTTGCGGTGGTGAAGTTATTTCGGGAATAACTGGCTGGGTTATGAAACATCGATCGTCGCTGGTGGCGTGATTGGTGCGCCTTAACGCCGATGGGAAGGGTAATCGATCTTCGATGCGAAATCGCAAGGCAGCAATTAAACAATAATGTCCCTTATTTGCAAAAAGAACTGGTTTTGAAATAATAGCGGATGCATATTGGTTTAAGAAAAACATCTAGAAAACTGATTGTCTCTGATATTTAACTGATCTTATAAACCTGTGTTTACGCTTTTGTGGATGTACATTGTACACTCATATCGTACAAGTTAGAGTGCAGTGATCGATGCAGGGCGTAGCGTGACGTAATACGTGATGCGTACGCCCTAAGTTCCTAACGAAAATGTACAGCGAGACAATAGTTAGGCTCAAAATTCAGTTATGAAGATATCAGCGAAGGAAATCTGTGACACACGCTTAAAAAAATCGAACTTTGAACCTTAACAAACATCAAATAACTGCACGGCAATGATGCATCACATATCTGCATCGAGCGGGCAATTTTGGGAGCGCAAAACCGTGCGACATTTTGCTTTATGGTGTGTTTTCATTCCAGTCTGTAATTTTACTTTGCAGTTTGCACTTTACCTAT
Organism: Paramacrobiotus metropolitanus; assembly: GCF_019649055.1. Lineage (NCBI taxonomy): Eukaryota > Metazoa > Tardigrada > Eutardigrada > Parachela > Macrobiotidae > Paramacrobiotus > Paramacrobiotus metropolitanus. The sequence goes on along the minus strand of NW_026570269.1, from coordinate 934,542 downwards.
AAAATATGTATTGCCTACCGAATTCAGTGCTTCAAATTAATGAAAAAAATAAAAAAGTTCCTGTAATTAACGATTAATTTAAAACAGTTAATTAACGCTACAGTTGCAAGTTAATAAACGTCAGCCGGTCAGCGAATTAATCAATACTCTATACAGTGCACACCATTTATCTGCAAAATTTTAAATTCTAATGAGCCCGTTATTAATTAATTAATTTTAATTAGACATTTTAACATGTCGTGGTAACTTATAAGTTATGTTAGAGACTTATGCGCCCTACGCGCACTTTCTGGTTTACGCTACCAGAATGTGTTCGCATGAGCAATTAACACTAATTATAATGTTATTAATTACTTAGTTATTACGATTGTGGACGTAGCAATGCCGACGATACCCGATAGGCGTTAGAGTACTTATTAATGGATAATTACGGAGGTGTACGATTACGGAATATCGCGGTGAAATGTAAGCATTAAAATGTGTGCACAGGAGTCTGCATGAGAAATATCCAAATTGGCGACTTTGACGCTCGAATATTCTACTCTCGAGTAGCTTTTTCTAGAGCAACATTTACGAATATTTGCGGCGTGGATACAAACATGCAAAAGACACCTCATCGCAATTTGGACCAGTTATGAGCGCTTATCTTATCTCGTGCGTTACTCAGCTTTTGCAGAATTCTCACAATTGTCAGGATTTACTAAATTTCCGGTCTATTTTGAACCGGACTAATACCAAAAACAAAAATTTCTAGCCGGCTTTTATTGTTTTAATACTTACCGGATCGCCGTTCTTTTACTTTACTTTTTGTGTTTCTTTCTGTAAGGTTTGCTGTTTAATTTGCTGTTTACTGCTGATCCGATTCAGTAAACTTAGTATTACTTAGTAAACCCCTTAGGCTCCCAATTTCGCCGGCATGAGGCGATGAGAGTACTTTCACGGTGCTGATCGCCTCCACGCTCTTGCGCTTATCTCAATGGACAAATTGATGCTGATGGTTAAAACGGCGCTAGCTCAACTGTCGCGTTCATGTATTTTCTTATTATTGTATGTTACGGATGTTGCCCAACTGGACACTGCGTCTTGTAAAAATGGAATGAAATGAGTTAAGTGAAAAAGTGTGCAATTGGCAAGTAATCATCGTTGTGCTTGCTTTGTAAATTTTTGGGAGTTGAAAAAATTGTGCATGCAACGTTATTTAACGGACTGCAGCCGATATAGGGAGTTTGATTTTAGGGCTGGAATCGAACGTCAAACGGGATTCGTTTCCCTCTCTACGAGGACGGGAATCGGGCCGGTCGTGGCTTAGGCCATCATTGTGAGACTTGTAATTACGGCACACGGGCCGGGATATACCGGAAAGTGGGTCCCGCTATGGGACCGGCGGGGAATTCGAAGGACTCAGCCGTATTGTGTACAAACGGTGGCCGGCTGTTCACTTTTGGGAGAAACTCCTGAGCTAACTTGTAAGCTAACAATATATTTGAGAGTTTAGCCTTTTTAAGTACTGCTATCATTGTTGCGCCAATTAATAAAATTTTAAGCGTTGAGTATTATGAAGAGTCGAAGAGTCTTCGACTCGATGACTACAATTTATGTCGGCTTATATGCAAAACGGAACTCATATCTATATAGGTACATATATATAGGGTAACCTTTAATATAATCTCCGCCAAATCTTTGCATAACTTCGCTCCAATTAATTATACTTTGTTTATCGCAGTGAATTGTGAAAAAAAGCGCTTGCAGTTGTTAATCTAGTGAAGCTGGTCCGCAGTGCCTGTTGTTGTGGGAAACAAGTAAGTCCCATACGTCCGAGGCTCATTGTCAAGGTCATCTAGTCCACTGCGCACAAACATGGTTGTGGAAGCTGACGTGTTGAAGCCGGCATTGACTAGACTGGGATCTGGCTCGTACTTGATCAGTCCAGTCATCCGGAAGAGTGCCACGAGCACAATCGGACCTACGCCCACGATGACCAGTAGGGCGCACATGCACTGTGCCCACGTGGGGTACGCCGTGGAGTGCATTAAGCCCTACCATAAAAATTCATTGTTCAATCTGTGACGTTAGGTACTTGATTTGTACCCAGTTGTGTAAGCTTCCAACAGAAGGTTTATGTTTATGTGATTGTTGAGGATGACAGACTTACGTGTACAATAATAGTGATAGCACCTTATATTATAGGTATACCGCATGATTATTGAAATTACTGGCCAAAAGTGGTAACTCACATCTTCCGGACTGTATACCAAATACGAAACGCCGTTTATAAAACGCATGGCAATAGATGCTCCAAGCACGACAATTATCAATGCCGGGGCGATGAATCGAAGGGTTACGGACCAATACCAACTTAGTGCTTGACCGGTCATATCCTTTACGTCAGCAGCAAATCTGTCATAAAATATTTAATAGGTCACCAGCGTAGACAATAGTGCATCCATCGTAATCGAAGCAAATTGAACAGTCAATGTTGTTCTACAACTCTTAATTAATTTCCCAGTATACCATGCTGCATACCTTGAGTATTTAAAAATCCAACAAACTCCAATCATTTCCAATAAAGCAATAATAAGCAGCGAAAAGGATCCGACAAAACTGTCAAACAATCCGATCCAATACATACCGGCTCGGCTTACAAATATCAGTCCAATTAGAAAAGAGATCGCGCAACTGATGGCTGCAAAACAGTCGTTAGGATTATCTGTAGTGTTTATAATCAGGTTGCGTGTGCCAGTGCTAAAAAGCATAATCATACCTGATTTGACTTCTCTTCTCATCCACGGAAGCAGTTTGAGATCCTCAATACTGGCCTGGATACCGGCAACGTTGCCGAACATGGAGCCCATGCCCAGAGCCAGCAGCATCATAAAAAATATCACTGACCAGAAAGGGCCACCGGGTAGCTGGACCATTACTTCTGTAAAGACGATGAACGCTAAGCCCGTTCCTTCAGAAGCCTGCAAAACATTCACGAAATAAACAATCAATGCCGCTAGATTAATTATTGCGGTACCAGTAATATTTCACGGTGACACAGGTAAAAGACAAAGCTGTGTTTACTGTTGGAACACTCACCTCATTCAGAAACTTTTGTTGGTGCATGTAGCATTTGTAAATGAATCTTTGGAAATTCCGTAGGTAGCTGGATTCGATTCTAACAGATGGTAGTATTCGACACACAAATCTGAAGTGCTAATTATGTTCTGGTACTCGACGGCTGGCCACGGGGTCATCGTCAGCGATGGTCCAATATCGGAAAGAAATCTAAACAGACAACAAGATCGAGCGTGTGGTGAAAATCTTAGAACATTACGCTATGTCGCACCTCTCATGCGAAACGTACTATATTACAATGAGAGCAATTTAAGGTCTTATTCGTTCAAATTTAATCTATTAAGCGCAGACAATTTTAAATACTCGTACAATATATCCAATTTCTGTTTGCTTCGGAAACTTACCGGCAAGCACAGTTTTCAACGGATAATGCAGCTTTGAATCCCAACACAGCAAACACAACAAAACTAGCAAATATCCCAGTAAAGGCATTGGTCAGCGAAACAACCACCGCATCTTTAACAAAGTTGTTTTTGGTCGGATTGTATGAACCAAAAGCAATAAGAGAGCCAAATCCCAGTCCAAGACTGTAAAATATCTGCGTGGCAGCATCCAGCCACACGATGGGATCCTGCAGCTTATCCATTTGCGGGGTGACCAAATGCATAATTCCTTGCGATGCCCCTTTCAACGTAATGGCGCGCCCGAAAAAGATTAGTAAGACCAAATACGGAAATCCGGCAGTAAAGTACATGATCTGAAATTTTTTACAAAGTTGCTTAAGGTGTAATTTATTATTAACATTCTTTGTCAACAAAGCTCCGACGTAAGGTCACCACTATTTGCATGCAACTTAATATGCAAAAGCATCCATCGTTTGCAGAAGAAAGAATTAAGTCACGATTGTCACGCCACGATTATTGTAAATACTCGTGGCATATGCATGTTGAATTACATTACGAAGCGCACGTACGACATAGTCATTGCATAGAATGCCTGTATGGCTGCATGTACCTTGCCAGAATTTTCGATTCCCCTCGCCATACACGCCCATATCGTGATCCAGGATAAGGCTAGCGTTCCCACCAACTTCCATTGTATTCCTCCAAAGTCGTCGATCCCGTTGGTGATATTCAGTGCCTGGCGGTACCAAAAGTACGATGTCGGAGACGTTCGTTCGCATTCCGGCTCGATGGTGTTATTGGTACCGGGTACCACTGGGCACTCCGCCCACTGGAGATCCGTACGGAAAGAACTGAGGAAATAGAAGAAACACCAGCCGATAATACTGGTGTAGTACATTCCAACAAGGAAGGCCACGATCGCACTGGCTATGCCCAGCCCACCCAAGTACGGATGGATTTTGTTCCATACACCGATACTGCCCAACCGCAGACGCTGCCCGATGCCCAGTTCCAAAACGCACAACGGAATTCCCTATTACAAAATAAATTAACTGCAAGAAAACGATTTTGCGTCTGCTCGAGAAACATAATTTTCATATCATAAAAAGACATCCGGATCCTTATCTTTGGATATAGACAACCTGAGAAAAGTTTGACCTTTCTCTCCCTCAAAAACAGTGCCACGAACCTCGATAGCGAGCATGATGAAATAAGGTATCAGAAAAGCGCCTACAAATATAAAAAGTGCCAAATGCAAAATTTATAATGAATGTATAATAAATAGCAGCATATGGTAGAGATAGATCGCCGTGTGCAGATGATATTCTTACCGGCTGTTCAAAACCTTTCGTGACGGGCCATTTATTATTTATTACTTATAAGTATTGTACAATTGTACGTGTATTATGTCGTATGTGATCATCGATCTTGAACGTGATCTTTTAATCATGGCTCCCGTTCCCGCATAAACTACTTATAACACAATCTAAACGATTATGTTGAAAAACAGTATCGAAAACAGGACCTGCGAAGTTCAGTACAACACATAAACATGAAAGTTAATCGTATCTACTCCCAAAACATCCTTGCATAATCACATTCGATACACTAAACATCGTCTTAGTCATTTGGAGCGGCTTCTTCGCCGCGTGAATACAACTTATTTCTGTAGCGGAAGAGTTATTGTGAGTAAATTGGTTTTTTAATGTGTACTTTGGGGCATAAAGTACTGCTTTAAAAGGCTGTCAATTGAAATCTTTGTATGTTTAGCGGTATTGATTATCGCTCAAACACCTTTTTTACACTGTTTAATGTTGCACGCATCGCCGTTTGCCTTACCTCCTCCATTCTGTTGACAGAGGTACGGAAATCTCCAAACATTTCCCAAACCTGTGCATAAAAGTATACAGTATCAGCAAACAAACCAGAGTATAGAATGCATTACGTAATATGAAGCATTATTTATGATAATTAACTGCCCGCCTAATTTTCTTGATATGCTGTGCAAATCTGCGATCCCAGAAGTCAATTAACCGGATCTTTGGCTACAGTTCTCGAATACGTTCAGACACCGCGTGGTGCAATTGGAGCACATTTGTCATTGTTTTGACTGTCTCCGGTTGCATTAGCCGTCTCGCTGCCAGGGTTCGCATGCTTATGTCCCGACTCCCTTAAACATGCTGCGTTTTCCCGTTACTCCATATTTCAAAATGCCCTATAACGCCCTGGCTTGCTAAACCGAGCCGGGGGTTATCAGCGAAGCCGTCCAAATTTGGACAGCTTTGCTGTAATATTCCAAATCCAAAGCAAAAACGCACTCTACAATACAGTATTACTGTACTTATACTAGCCTTAAAATGCAGTCATATCAGCGACACAGGCTTTAAAAAAGTATCACCAGTTTATGTGGAGTATTCTACCTGTCTGGAGAATACCTTGTGTCCTTGTACATATATATGTATACCGAGACACCCAAAGTTTATATTTTATTCATAAACTATCTTTAAAAATAAGCGGTTAACGTTATATTCCGCTTATTTCACAAGCAAGAAGCTAGTTTAAATCGAATATCATGTATGTGCTTTTATTTTTGATTAAGCATACTTTTACAGGTAATCTAATCTTGATTACTCTTTGCAGGAAACAATATATTACAGAATAAAAAATTGGTTAGGCTCTGCTACAGCTATAACAGAAGATACCTGATTTAACACAAATTTTTCAGTAGGTGCATTTGACACAATATATATATGTGTATATATGCCGCAATCGTTATGGTCTGTTGTTATAATTATTCTACCATATAACTATTATACTCACCCACTGCATAGGCGATAACACTCAGCAGAAACTGCACTTTGCTGTCCCACCCTTCGCGGTCATCCTCACCCGGTGACCCTCCATTCTCCACCACATCCAGCTGTTGGGCCAGCACTGCTTTATCATCGACTGCGGTATTACTGAGTTGGAAATTCAGTCCATTGGCCTGTTTGAGGATATCGTTTTTCAGTGGCGTAATCTCCACCGGCGAGTGCTGATCCTCCTTAAGCCGCTGTTTCTTCCCCGTGGACGTCATGATCTCCCCAATAAAATAATTGGCCTATATCCGTACACTTATAACCAATCCTCCAAAAAGTACTGGTTTGGCTTTCCTCCGTCTACGTTAGCCGTATCCATAGACGTCCCTCACTCACGATCGCTCTCCTTCACTGCCCGACAAATAAGACGTTCGTTGCAGTAAAGTCACGGAAATGTATTTTATCGATCCCGCGAATATACCGTACAAAAGTTTTTTATAATGCTTTATGCGCGAAACGCGTCACCAGCAGCTGCTATAATGATGGATTGCAGTCGAGTCGGCAGCGACGTCCGACGTGGATATTAACGCTATTAAATGTGAATCAAAGTGCTGCCGTTCGCAGCATTTCTTTTGATTCGGCGGGAAGCAATTAAAGAAAATAATTTGCTGCGACGGGAAGTGGCGGCTTTAAGAGGATTCACTGCAAACCGGCAAAATACATTGGTTGCGTATTTCGTATGGAACGGTGATGCGTTGAGCAGTGCTTGCGCAATAATTGTCTCGCTATGTGCACTCAAGTGCATATTAAGTATAATTAAATTGGCTCACTTGGATATCCAACGGTAGACGATTCCTAATGTCAGACGCTGATAATGTTAATTGCTAATTAGATGGCGATGTCGCGCGTACGCGGTAGTTAATGTGTTACATCAGTTTAACTTTTTCTAACCTCGACGTTCCAAAGCCGATTAAAATTTCGTTACATTGTATGATTCTGGTATAATCCCGATGCTGCGTGAGCATTGTACAGCGTAAATAAGATTGGCATTTCGTGGGTTCGCCGTTACGAACACTTCCGCTAAGTGGGTTACTTGATACAGGAAATGCTCGATCACTTTTTTATTTTGTTGACTACCGCATGATAGGCGATTAGCATATGTTCATGTAATCAGCGGAATTGACCTTAATGACAAAAAATGCACCAGCGAAATGCGCGAGTGTTAAAGCAAGATTCAGAGAACACCGAAGCAGCTGTTTTCTCGTATATAATCAGCAACTTGTAAAATATCCGCGGAATTACTTAAAAAGATTGATCATCTCAGTGGACCAAGATTACTGCGGCAATATAATTCCGAAACGGCTGTGCTTTGCCGGTTTTGTTTTTTGCCGGACCTTTTTAATGTGTTAGCGAATATCAAAAGGCGGGTGTTCGTTGCCATTCGTGCTTTTAGAAGATTACTAAATCGCACAGTGCGCAGAATGGCATATAAATTGTCAACAAATTAATGAATTTATATGCTGTGCAAAAATGTTAAGCAAAGGACCTGGCACTGTTAAGTGTTAAGGACTAACTAAGATCGTGTTGTGCCTCACAGAACATTTCTGCATATACAGATGTAAAGAAGTATCCAAGAAACTAAAGCCTAACATTCAAATATGTATATTGTATATCTGCACAAAATCTAAAATATCCATTCTTTCGGAAATCTTTAGACTTTTGAAACGTAGAACTTACAGTATTGTGCACAGTTTCGTTGATCTGTGATTGCATTTCCCATTTATGTGTTTATACACAGCCTCTGAAGTTCTGAACATATTGAAATAATGAAAATGAGTAAAACGAACGTTACTTCACATTATCGCATTACCGTTTTGTGCCGGAAGATATGGGTCTAAAAAGTTATTCATCGGAAATAACCAATATAAGAAGAATAATGCTTTATCGTATTTGCACTGCGAAGTTAAATTACATGTATACAGATATCCGTAAATTAATTTTTTTGATTGCACATAGTTGTAGAAATAGCAAAAAAGCTTGAACTTCTACTACCACGATGCAACAATGCTGTATATGAAATTTAACGGCTACCCGAGTAGGTGATTTTATCGGACCGGAAAACTCATTCAACTACTCCCAAGTATTCCAGAAAAGAAAGTACTGGAAAACAGACAATCCCTAAATCTAGTAAAGGTTGTGCGTGACCTTTACTCTCGTACCCGTTCTCTGACGTCTACATCTGAAATGCACGCTGTGCGGAATCAGAATTTCGCCCACCTAGTTTAGTAGTATACAGAAGTTTCGTACACACGACATTTTTTCCAGATTATCACAATTTTATCGGGTTAGCTCATTCGCCATCGGTGGTCGGCTGTAATCTGTAATTATACGCATACATTCAAGCGCTATAAATCTAGTCTGCAATTTTCCATGCTGAGTTAAATAACGGTAACTAGACAATAAGAGCAACAATATGTGAAGTGAATCACGAAAAAGCATTCAAAATTCAAAATTATGGCAAACGATTAAAACATTAGTTACGACGAACGGTTAACAATAATTAGCTTAAAAATCCACTCTGAATAACTATTTAGCACCGCTAATTAAAAAGGAAACGAAGCGAACTAAAAAAATAAACCAAACCGCGCCGCCAGTCAAACCAAACAAACAGTACTGGAATATATAACCAAAATCCAACCCATCCTCCCCATAAACACCAAGAAAAAATGATCCATTATCAGCATCTCACGATGGCCGGTATCCTCCCTGCTGCTGACCTTGCTGCCAGTGTTCCATTCCCGGTTGGGCCGGGGGGTAACCCGGTGGATAAGGGTTTTGGTAAGGATACGCCGGCGCCGGTGGATAAGGATAGGCCTGTCCGCCCGCTCCCGGATACGTCATATTATACGCCATATTCGGATTGAAAGAAGGCGGATTATACGCGCCAAAAGCCGGATAGGGCGCTCCAGGAGCCCCGGCGTAGGGATTGTAACCCTGATTGGGATAGTTCTGTGGCGGATAGCCTGGCGGCATACCGCCCTGATGAGGTGGATATGAGGGAGGTGAGCTTGTGGCGTTTGGTGGTGGATTAGTGGGCTGGCCAGGAGCCGAGGCGCCGGGGCCGCTGCTGGGCGGAGGAGGTCGTGGCGGTGGAGCAGTTTTTGGCTGACCTCCGTCCCTGTTGACAGAAGCAAACGTTTATTGGTTAAAATATGAAAATCATTCTAAAAAATTTAAAATGTGAACGAACGATGAAGCATAACTAAAACAAGGCAATGGTCGATGTCGCCAGAAATATAAACAGGCGAACGCAAAAATCTCGCATCCATCATTTGGCATGTATTTCATAATAATCTTCATCACTAAATGATAAGCACTTAACCCAACCTTAGAACTTGGTCGGAACTGCATGAAGCCATCAACATTTCATACTGGATTTATTACAGGGCTATTCCAACAAGCTTGAAGGAGTTTTGTTTACCTTCATGGAACGATGGCGCTTTAGGAACGCCTGAATCACTTGTGGGCTTGTTGATGATATTAGCCTGCACTGCCCGCAGCAGTTCCTCTTTCTCGGCATTCCGCGCAAAGCAGAAATCACCAATCTTGCTTTGGAATTTCAGCAACAATTCGGTCAAGTCACCGTAAAACTGTAACAAGTCCATTAACATTCGTCATGGATAAAGTAAACATTACTGACAAGTTAGTTAATCCCCACTCAACATACTTTGGCTCCTTCATTCAGGTTGGCCTTCAACTCCATAAATGCATCGTAAGCGGCAGCCAGGTCCTTGAGTACGGTCTCGCGCTGTTCAGCGCTTTTGTTGGCGCTCTTCTGTTGACAGAATTCAGCATTCAGTTGTTGTATTTCCGGCATTATTGTCTGCTGTAGGGTGAAGGTCTCGTGGATGCTCTTTTGAATAGGCCCCAGGACACGGTTCAACTCCTCCACCGACAAAGCATATACGGCATCTGCCGGCATACTGGGCTCTTGAAGAAGACGTGGTTCTGCAATACAACGGGATTATCATCATGATTATAATTTATAGCGATAGTTTATTTTTCTGCACCATCCATTACCGTGCAACCTGCTAGATAGTGAAGCCACATTATTGACCTGTTGAACACTGCTCCACAAGTTGACAAAAGAAATTACAAACAGAACCACTGAACTCCACATAGAGCAACAAGCGCATTACTCATAGGTGCGTTACAGACTATGACTCACATTTTCCAATGAAAAATTAACTTGCGGCGCGCAAGCCATTTTTCTTATGACTAACCCAATTCGCGCCGACTTCGACTGCGTTTCTGTAACCATTGTTTGCACAAAAAATACACCTAACAAGGCAGCAACTACTGATGCAAGACCTCTACCGAACAACTAGTAATTAAAAAGATCGATGACGAAAGCCATTCAAAGTATTGCAGAATTCTTAGTAAACATGATACTTTTGCTCAACTTCTTAACCGGTCAACTTACTGATTTCAACAACAGCAGCCTTTAGATCGTTCTCCGCATTCTCCCGCGTCAATTTAATAGCATCGACAGTGTCCAACAATAGGCGCAGTTTACTGACCACCGGGCTACTCAGCAGGCCCTTAACGGGATTGGCCGATGGAACATTCTGCACCAGCTCTTGATCTGAGCAACTCAACAAGTACATGGCGCGTTCGTGCTTTTGAAATTTGTCTCGCACAATGGCATCGGCTTTCTCCGCATTGGAAACGATGGCGCGATACTTGGCTGATTCCGTTCGCAGTGGTTCACTCAACTGGCTCGATGGCATTCGATTCCAACGTTGACCAAACTGCGATTTGAGCTGTTCATCGGAAGTCAGTTCCTCTTGCAGAAGACGATCACACTAAAAAAAATCGTTAAATTACTGTTTACATCCCAATTCCATATTAAACGCGCCACCATCAGCATTACAAACCTCATTTAGTATATCCTTGTTACGCTGCAGCATATCAGGTAAAGAGTTCATGGTGGCCTTTAGTGTATCCAATCCGCCTTCTTGTTTGATATTAGCCGCCTTCTGACGAACACTTTCGGGTACATCAACACCTGAAGAGTCCTCCAACGCAGCCGGCAAGTTCAACGAAGCCAACAAACTGTGACGTCGAACATGGGTCCGTTACATCACTGACTACGAGGTGTAAAATGGTCAGTCACTTACGCATTCATCAACTGCGTTTGTTCGCGCAAGTTAGCCACTTCGCGGTTAACCAGCTCCTGCTTTCGCGTGTTATGTGCGGTAGTAGCTTGCTGAATTGCCACTGGCACCAAAGCGCCAAATAAATCTAGAACAGAATTTTGTCAATACCGACACTGGCAAAGTATATATTCAGAAAACGAAAGCTCACCAACAAATTTATCTGAAAGCGGAAAAGAAGGAAGAATTGGTTTCGCCAGTGGAGCACGGCCAATCGGCTGCAGGCTTTTCATATCAGGAACACGTGCATGGTAAATGAAATCGTTATCCTTGCGCGCCGCATCGTAATCCCGCTGAATGATTGTTTCAGCGTACTTAAAGGGAAAAGCCGGTGTGTCGTACTTCTTCCGTGCATATTGAATCAATTCCAGCGCTTGCTGCATAAAACATAAATCAACTGCCACAGATTTCAATGGAACATTAGAAAACACTTTCAAATGCCGCTCAAAAATGAACAATTCCTTAGTCATATTTTTATCACACAACAATACACGACTATCTGTTCGCCTATTGTAGAATGAGCAAACGTGACAAAGTGACATATCGCACATGTAGAATCCATTTCACGGTTCACTGATTATACTAACGGAACTGATGCGTAATTCATGTTCATCGTCTGACAGACTTACTTTCAAACGTGCTACCTCCTCGCCGACTTCCTTGTTGGCTTTGTGGACCAGAGCCTGATAATACTCGGCAATGGCGTGATATCCAGCTTGTTTGCAAGCGATAATGTTCAACCAGTCCTGTGGCGACGCAAACTGTCAGTGTGTAGTGTACTTGTCACATTCCATAAACTTCCTATAAAATTGTCATTAATTTTAATACCTTCTCCCAGCACATACGAATGCTTTCCCGTTGCATCAGTTTCATGGCATCGGCATAATAATCCTCTGTCTGTGCCGCGACCTTGGCAATTACACCATCCTTCATCTTCTCTGTAACATTATCAACAAATGCTGAAATTTTAGTGATAAAATTATACAGTAACAAAAAATTATTACCAGAGTATATATTATGACTTTACTGCGGAATCGCTGATACCTTTAGTGGCCTTCATGAACAGGACTTCTTGTGCTTGAGCGGTCATTAGAGTGATCAAAGCACTCAGGCAATCTGGGTACAGATCTGGAGTGGGATCCTGCTGAATGGCAGCCAACACATGATCTTTCACGTAGTTGAATACTCCAGCCGCCTGCTGGAAATATTTGGTGGCAGTTTTAAGACCGTCATCGAATTCCACATTTTGATTCGCCCCAATCTGACTCAACATGGCTCCGATGTTGAACATAACACAGATTTTTTCAAATCCCAGAGACGCCTGAGCTGTAAAACCATGAGAATAAAAAGATTAAAATATGTAAATTAATAACAACTCCTTTCAAAATGTTTATAAAAACCACATCTTCCTTTATCAGAAATAATAATTTTAAATAAGATAAAGACCCAAACAGTGTCATTTTTAAGGCAGTTTCAGCCAGAAGCTAATTAGTCCTCATGAAAACAGATTCAGTATTTTCGATATTATCATTAAAATTTTATTTAGTCATCATAACTAGTCAAAATATCCGTCCACAGACCAGAATAAGTTTGGACTTCTGCTAAATGTCACACCAACAGATGTATGCGACACGATCAGGTCAAGGTACTGTTTACTGATCGCGACCTGGCACAGATTATCCTGATCAGACTATCAGAGGCCCGTTCCACCTACTCAGCGACATCCGGCCGACAAACAATCCTCCCTTATCGAACGCATCCTTCCACTTAAAGGGTATCTGATGCTCCGCTGATGGGAGTTTCATCTCCAGTGAATGTAACTGATCATAATACCTACAACCATAATAATTTTTTACTGTTTACAAGTACACGTTATTCACACAGTTAATTAGTAAACATTAATACACTACACATCACACAATTAATTAACAAACATTCCGCAATTCGATATACCGTGCATATGTGGAAAAAGTATGCTGCTAATTAAGTTTATACACTATCTGAAGCATACTCTTAATGAGAGGACAAAACAATTTGCACAATTTGAATTGTTTAACTGCCACAACAGTTTGTTTCTCTCCACGTTAACTAACCGCTAATCCTAGGAAATCTTGGAAACGTAACGTTATGTGTAAAATCATCACATATTATTTGTAAGTTAACTTATTCATATCATTTGCGTGTAAAGTAAAAGGTATTTAAAATATACAATCGTATGTACAAAAAAATTAATAAGCAATGATCTGTGATCATGTTTTTACCCCTTGCTTACTTGTACAAGATTTCAAGGGATGACTCATGGCGGTCCAGAATGCGACACACAGCATTTTTCCTCAGTTTATCCAGTTCATCCAAGGACTGGTTTATATCCTGGATACTCTCGCCAGAATACACTGCTGTTATGGCATTAGATAGAGGTTTTTTCAGCTCCGCTTCTATCGTCGGCTTGGTTGGAATGGTGATGAAGCATTTATCCACCATCGTAGTTGTTGAACTGTAACAACAGGTGAAGACGGACGAGGAACAGCTCTACTGTAAGACAATCGCTGATAGCCGCGAACTAACCACAAAAACAATATCTATCACGCGATCACTGTTTTCAGACACACTGAACGTTTGGAATCCAGAAGCAACTATAAACCTTTTCACCTTGTTCGCTCTCGAGCAAAATCAAAAACGACGAAAGAAATCAAATCAGCACCTCATCGGGTTTATAAACCCCGAAGCATACGTAGTGGCGGCACTGCTAAACTGGGCTGGAAAATCTCGTCATCGTTCGAATCGGCGCTTGGTGCGGTGGCTGTACTGCCTGTACATGTAGATCACGCCTCACGGCACGTACACTACAATAATGAGTACATACGCGCTCTACCGTACCATAACGTCGAAGTACGCGCTCCTTCGGCTTTACTGATCAATATTTTTCGCCCAAGTAGAGTCTACCTACGGTGCAAATTATTTGTTGGTAAAGCACACCTACAGGACAGATACAAAAACCGCGGAAAACCGGTTATGATAATTTTGTTTGATTCATAAATAACTACGAGTCTGTGACTGTGACTTGTGAAAACGCAGAAAATTGTGGAATTATCATGCGCCGTCGGTCGGTGTTATTTTCAGGTGACTCAGTGGTATGACTCATCATCTATATAGTATACTCTGTATGCGCAATATGCTCTGCTAGAATGGACAGAAGGAATGAATTAACATTCATTCATCCATTCATTCATTCCTTTTGTATTCCTAGAGCGCGGTTCTGGGCCTGTACTAGCAATAAGTATAATATAAAGTCTTTTTACTACCCATTGTATTAATAAATAAATAAAATATACCATAAGCCATAAGGCATAAGTGCAGACTGCAGAGTAGAGAATATTATTATCAATAGAGGAATAGGCTAAACCATTTCTAATTTTTTTGCGCACCGGAAGTTCAGCATCCTGGCGGGAAACTTTCGGCTGTTCTGACGAGAACGGATAACAATGAATGAAACTATTTAAACGTTGTGACGTCATCGCGAAATCCACCAAGCAAAGGCAGGTATTCACCTGGTAGTATAATAATGCAGTCAATGCTTTTCGGTCTTCCGGTTCGTAGTTCAACGGCAGGCACTTTCAAGTCTGTTGGTTTTACTGAGAGCGCTGAATTATACCAGCATGCGTCTGCAGCATCGCTCGCACGAGTGTTTTTCCTGATCGATTAGCATTCCGTGTTAAAATTAATGAAAGAAAGATGATGTTATTGTTATGATTGTTAGAGGTTGGGTTGCTTGTGTTTTGCATCAAATTCGCTAGTGTTGTTGCAGCGTTAAAACGTTCTGGCTCAGTAATCCACAATGGGAGCCATATTATCTAGAACTTCCAGAAATCCCGAAAGCAGCGATCCTGGATCTTTGGCTAATGCTTTCCGTTATCCACCAAAAGCTGGTAAGCAGAAGCAATACTTTCCAGCAAGCTGCAATTCGTTTGTACGAAAGTTGGTTATTCTGCTGTGCCTTAACGTTTGTTGGTTTGCTTGTAGGCTCATACTTTGCTACGCAGTTCATAATGGGAGGGGAACGGTTTGACTCTCCCCAGCCAGAAGCATACTTGTTTGGAGATAACAACGATTTGAATTTTCTAAATACAAAACCAGTGCCAGTAGGTTTTCGCTTTGAAATACGGATAAGCATGCTTTTTCTGGTATTGGCCGTATCGCTCCGAAACGAAAGATGCAGTTTTTACTTATTTGCTAGTTTCCTTATGTGATGCCATCGACTAACGATCTTGCGAAACCGTTGAAATGCGTCGTGAATATCCGACGGGAAAGTTTACGTCTTGTGAGGTAAGCGCTCACAATTATCAATGATAAATAATAACTGCTCAGTTGATTTCAAAACCTGATTTCTGGTACAAACTGCGGTCAGATACATAGTAGTTATTATTGAAAATTGTTCAGAAATTTGTGGTACAGTTGTTTTAGTTTGGCATTCTAAAAAAAGTGCCAAATTAAAAACTAGCACAAATTAAAATTTAGATTTTCATTTCCTAGTACAGTTGTATACTTTAAACATTTACGATGAAATGCAGCCATGTCGTCTATATTTTTTATTAGAGCAGGTTGCAGTGATAATGATGTCTGTGTGTTTTATTCTTTTAATCATTTTTGGAATTTCTGAAAATGTCTTTGGTTTTCAGAATTCTTAATGATTACGGCATGGGAACTGGATACAACTTGGAATTCAATTTCGATGTGGATGTTCCCTGTTATGTGCGGATTATGTATTTTGCCAAAGAGGACGCCACGAATCATTCGCTATCGTACGTTCGTATTTCCTTTGAATCCAGCGTCAAGTTGATATTTTCGATTGCTTGTCTTTGCAGTTACACATCCCGTGATACGTCGCTGAATTCCGAGAAGTTTTACTATAAAGCCGGAGCTAACCAGCTGTTCAACCAAGTATCCCACGTTTTTGATCCGAGTAGATTTTCGGAAGATGAGGTGCGCTTCAAGTGGGCTACTAAAGAGCCAGTCTGTCGTAGTTTGTCCGATGTACAGTTGTCTGTTGTTCCGTTTAGCTGCTCTATAACGAGGAAACAGAGGTTATTCCTGTGGTAATTCAATGCGCAACTGAGGATGAAGAAGGTACGCACCGCTACAACTGTTTCAGTGATCGGCGATTAGCACAAAGCTGTTCAACTTAAAAGGAGCCTATGCACTCTGATGATTGATGATTGAAAAAACATCTTCTCTGATCTAGATGGGCGGCAGTGCCATGCAACTCTTGCCGTCATTGAGAAATCTTCGGACGGAACATATTCGTTGAAGGCCTTAAAGCAAAAGTTGTACATCCAAGGCTTAGTTTATCTTCTACAGGAAGTTTATGGAATTGAGAATAAAACTGCTGGCAGCACTGAGGTATGTAAGTTTTATGGCAGTTGGTACGGCGTATGCGATGGGACCACAAAATATTTCTGAAAGTACAGATCGATCCGATCAGCAGGCGGAATTAATAGCGCATGCCAGTTGCACTTTCACTGATATATTTTACTGGATCAGAATTTCGATGTTTTATGCGCTGGTGTTTGTTTTTGTAGTATGACTCTGGTGATGAGGAATACGAAGACAGCAGTGGAGATTGTGTGGTGTGCATGTCGGACACAAGAGATACGTTAATTCTTCCCTGTCGACATCTGTGCTTGTGTAATGGGTGCGCAGAATCTTTGCGATATCAAGCCAACAATTGTCCAATATGCCGAGCGCCTTTCCGAGCGCTCTTACAGATAAGAGCCTTGCAGAAGAAAGAATTGGGCGCAGGTGATCACGGAGATGCCGATGAGAACGTCCCTTCGGGTTACGAAGTGGTCTCCTTGATTGAAGCTTTAAATGGCCCCAACGCAGTGCACCCTACCAGACATCAGCGCAGCTCTCTGGATTCGCCGACCCTGTCACCGAAAGGCAGTGGACCACGGCACCGAAAAAGATCGAAAAAGTATAATGTCGTTTATCGTGTCCAGTAATAATTGCTGTGTTTACTCGCATCTTTTAAAACGAAGAATTCCCTTTCGGTATAGCTTTAATTTTAATTCCTGCACATGAACGCCACTTTGTTTACCAGACGACTTCTGTTTTTCTAGGCCATCTATTCCGAAAATTGTGGCAGCTGGCCCATCGGGCGATGCTGGTGGACCGGTTTCACCTGGTGCATCGAGTTTGAAGTCCAGTGGTGGGAAACATGTTACTGTTGTGCACGAGACGGAGCCTCAGTTGGAACCAGGCAGTCCGACACAGCCTCAACGACTGCGTGATCATATCGAAGTTATTACGGAGGTATTATTACATCGGCGTTGTTATAACAAATTTCTTTCGGGTAGACGATTCGCGTTCAGCACGATCATTTGTTGCAGATTCCAAGTAGAAGCATCATTCCTGTTCGGCATATGGACGATGAGGAAGACAACGGAAAAGATTCTGATCAGACGACTGACAGTAATTCCAGTGCACGGAGTTTCAATACTCTTCTCCGGCATGGCTCACGGGAATCCATTAATGAACCGGATGACGACAAAGATCAACCGGATGATGAAAAAGAAACTGAGAATCTCCCGAAGATATCCTCTCCCGTAGCAAAGAAAGGGGATAAAGATCTGTGAAAACCTGGTTGTGAGGTTTGATCAATGAAATTTGAAATGCTGCTTGATTCTGATCTAACATTGCTTACAGCATCTCATACTCTGTGCTTGGCTTTCAGTTTATTCCAGTTCTGTATTAATGGGCACTTTATGGCAGCTGTTTTATTATTATGGATTTCATTCAGGTGCGCGCTGGTTACATCGCAGTGTACAAAAGTTTAATGCGTGGAATATCCGTCCGGTTTTTAGTAAACATACAGAATATGTCACTTGTTTGTCGACAGTTTTTGAGCATCACACCGCTATGTAAGGTAACAGATATGTGATTATGGCATTTCCTACATATAACTAATGTGTACTCTAGTCTCTAGGAAATGAATAATTGAGTGGAATATTAAAGGAAGTCCAAGTCGCTTAATTAGTGAGTGTACACTGTTAATTTTGAACGTTAAAAACAGCCAATCGTTTGTACGATAAATAAATGGAGCGAGTCTTTTAGGTCAGCGTTGAAATTAACGTGGTCGGTCAGTTGGTTTCTAGCCGATTCTGTGAAGTCGTGACATTATGAGTATGAGTACATGCAACCTCAGTACATTATGAGTTGATTGTTCTGCTACAACCAGAAATTTTTGAATGTTATCGAGCGTTAACGCAAAACCCGCCACACACGCAGGATGCGTTCGTTCTAATAAAGGGCACATTTTAAATTGAAATTCTCTCTGAACAAGGATGCTGCGATTTGGCAATTATCGAGGATTAATCGCAAGATGAATTGTCGGCAAAATGGAGCTAAAATTTATCAGTCTGTTGCATGTTTACTGACGGTATCGTTTTCTTTGGTTTTTGTTAATGCATCATATAAAACCGTGTGCTATTATGAATCCTGGGCGGTGTATCGCCGAGTCGATTCCAGACTGGGTGCAGAGTTTTCCCTCAGCCCACCACCATGCACGCACTTAATTTATGCTTTCGCCATTATTAAAGACGGAGAAATTATTTCTTTTGATCCACAAGTTGACCTGGATGGGACGGGTCAGTATGGCGGATACCAGAAGTTTAATCAAATTAACGTAAGTGAATGCTGCAACAAAACTGGTGGTTATTCTATTGAGTAGGCTAAATGAGCCTAAATCCCCATTTGAGAGTGAATGTTAACTTCAGAGAGGGTCAAAACCGATAAAAACATTACTGGCGGTGGGCGGGTGGAATGCCGGCTCGAAAGAGTTTTCCGACATGGCCAGTTCGTCTGACACGCGCGAAGCTTTTGCTCAACAAGCTATTACGTTTCTGCGGAAGTACGGCTTTCAAGGATTAGATCTCGACTGGGAATATCCGGCTGACCGTGAAGGATCGCGTCCGGAAGATAAGGATAACTTTTCTGATCTGCTGCAAGTGGGTTTTTCTACAAAGTTCCAGGGGAAGTGCCCTTCCCACGGCACAATAATATCATACCATTTGTACACAGGATTTGCGCAATGCTTTTGATGCCGAGCAGCTGGAGAATGGACAAGAACGACTTCTCCTAACAGCAGCCATTTCGCCACATCCGGATAAATTTGACAAATCTTACGATTTGAAATCTCTCGGAAAGTAAGTTTGATACCGCTATAATGCTATCTCACGTTGTTTTTATTAACGTATGCAAGGTACTCTTTTGTTTTATGTACCTGTAGCTTTGTATTAGTTTTGGTTTTATTGTATTCTGTACCTTGTACAACTTTGATTTATTTTGTTAAGTTTAATTAACCCTTCCACATATTAAAAAGTTCAGTGAATACGTATTATATTTATTCAACACTAAAACTACTCTAGAGTTTTAGCGTTGAACCAAATGGTAAATAACAGAAATATATCTGTGTAATGATAATTCAGTCATGAAAACGAACATAAACCTTGTGACCTTTGTGTTAGGTACGTAGACTTTGTGAATTTAATGACGTATGACTACGCGCGAGCGTCGTGGTCATCGGAAATCAAGCCCCATAATCCACTGACGAAACGACCGGAAGATACATCGTGGCAGTCGCAGCTGAACGCGGTAAGGCTTATATCTGGGAAGAAGCACGAGGGATAATTTTATTTGTCGTGTTTGTCTTGTGACTGCGGTTGGTAAAACAGGATTATCCTTTCGATGCGCTAGGAATGGGCGTGCCAGCGTATGCTGCAGGAGGGAGTACCCAGTGAAAAGATAATTTTGGGAATTCCCACATATGCCGTTACATTTCGAGTGTCACGCGATGCAGCGCCCGTCGTGCACGGCTCACACGAGGGATCTGGCGATGCCGGACCGGTCACCAAGGAGAAGGGTTATTTGGCGTTTTATGAGGTGCGTACTCAGCAGTCTTAAAACCCTAATCACTGTCCTTGTCGCGACTCGCTGCAAGTCTGTAACAACAATTACTTTTAAGTGTATCATAAAGTTAAGAAATGTATGAATTTTAATTCACTTTTGATACCGTTGGTAAAGGATTAATGTCGGCAAAATTCTTGTTGCCTTCGACATGAGACGTATATAGCTGCCTTTTATGATAAGGTCAATTTGAACCAAACGGAACCGTAAAAGCACCCATATAAAAGTAGCTACCAAATTTTTTAGAGTGTTTCAGTGGATTTTGTATATTATGCTTTATGAAAGGCATCCAGATATTTTTAACAACATGGATTATTGTAGATATGCAGAAGAATGAAATTGGAAAAGGGTTGGATTAGTGCCATGGATCCATCGGGTGTGCCTGTTTGTTACCGAAAAAATGAGTGGGTCTCGTATGAAAACCCGAAATCAGCCCGCTCTAAGGTATAACTCTATAATTATGTTGTAGCGTTAAGCAGTTTACAGGATTTCTACATTGCCAATGGTCAGACAACTATATTGTACAGAAAATGTATCATTTTGCACTTGACATTTTAGTACACACTGTGCATGACAGTGGTATAAGTATTAAGTGTCGGTCGTTTTTTGTGTAGGCTCTGTATATCATGCGGAACAAACTGGGCGGAGGTACGGCAAGGCACACATAGATTCTAACCGTTCTACTTTCTATTCAGATCAAACTGTTTTCCGGTTTGACCACTGTCACTTTTCATAGCTATGATATGGTCATTAACGACTGATGATTTCAATGGATTCTGTTATGGAAAGAAGTTCCCGCTGGTTCAAACGTTACGTGATACATTCGATGCCGGCTCGAAATTAATGAATCGTGCTTATGGGAATGCGTATGATTATTCCGAAACATCGAGCAGCCAAAATATTCCGCAGTACTGTGTTGCGGATATTACAAAAAAGAAGGCAACTAGTGCGCCGGAAACAGGCGCATGTACAACGCAGGTCTACTGCCCAAAAATCAAGAAGCCGTTCCTTCCTTACGAATATTCATGTGTTCAGGTAAACTACGGTCTACATACTCACAGTATGCTGACGAGATACAGACAGCGGTTTTAACGATCTGTTTTTTGGACTTGCTTTTATGTGTTTACGTGATATTTGCATAAGTACTTTTAGGGAAAGGGGATGCATCGAAAATGTTTAAAACTGCTTTCTCGTATCTTCAGTTTTCAAAAAATCTGCAGTTAATTTTGTCGATTTTTTTTCACTTTAGACTTTCCATACTATTATGCAAAACAAATGAAATATTTCTGCACGTACATATATCCATTTACCGCTAGGGTTTTATTTCATTTCCAGGTATTAGGAAAGTGTTCGTATCCTAAAATGCAAATTTGTGATGTACCGCGACTTGCAGCGTCAACTGCGCCTAAATACGCTTTATATCTGGACACCGGGAAGCCTGTAAATATTACTTGCCGCATTAGTGCATCGACCACTCCTAGCGCAGAGGTCACTGCAGTGACTGTAGTTGAAAAGTGCGGGAAGCGGAACTTTGTCTGCGAATCCAATCAGCTCGGTGGTTTTAACATCATCGATTATTTCTGTCCTCCGTATTCCGACTTTGACACGACTTTGCGAGTATGCAAACTATCCGAATCAGCAGACCCCGATATGGAAGATGATTCGTGCCAACTCCGCGGAAAGCATTACGCCACCTGTTGTCAAGCCCAAGTACAAAGAAGTGATTCCGCCAAAATCTGGATATTACGGTTATGCTGCTATGATGGATAAGAGCCGGTATCGAACGACGACCGGTATGTCCGTGTTGCCGCCACAACAGCGACTAATATTCAAAGGTGACCGCAATGATGATGCATTTTCGAAACTAAATGGCAACGATAACGGTGACAACCGATTGCAACAAACTGGAGATGATGAGCTCGGCCCAAAACAGCTTCCACCGGCAAAGATCGTACCATCTACAGTTGTGAAAAGTGTACAAAGAATTCCCATTACGCCACCACCAGTACCGTTCATGAAGAAGAATGTAAGAGCTCAAGCCGCAATATGCATAAATTACAAAGGACTGAAAATTTAAAATTGTTATTATTACTAAATTTGAAGATTAGTGTATAAATCATAATAAATTAATTATGTAGTTTAGTTGTTTACCAAGTGATGGAATTACGTTCAATTAACGATTTTGTAAAAGCTGTCTAGACTGAGATTAATTAGCTGTAGTGTACTGAAGTATATATATTCAAGTACTCTGAATCTAATTTTATTTCTTGTTTTCAAGCACTGCTTAATTAAAGTCGCGTTTTTTCTAATAGAATGTCATAAGCCTCGAAGAACAACTGCGCCGCAGTAATCTAGAAGACCAGCTTCAAGGAAACAGTGCATCCATACCTCAACTGCCACCACCGGAGACCGCTACCGAAGCGGCAGATTCTGCACCTGTAATTCCGGAGACTTTAGAACCTCCATTGCTTCCGCCGCCACCGCGGAAGTCTGTACCGAAACTTTTCCTCCGCGAAAAGTCGCAGCGCGTGCAGTACGTGAAAGCACCCGGCAGTAAACAACAATCCTTCGGTACCTGCTCTCCCATCGGCAGCCGACTACAGAATCCAGCCAAACCATGCAGTTCCAGTTTCCTGCTGTGCTTGACGCCTTTCACTCAGCTAGAGTTTAACTGTGCTAAAGGTTTGATATTTGACCAGAGTCAGCAGATTTGTGTTCCTAAAGGTTTGGTGCCTTGTTAATTTTTGAAGAAGAATACCGTACTTGTTTTCTCACATTATAAAGGCCGTTCGTGTTTATAAACATTTGATAATTTATAGTTTCAAACAGCCAACAAAATACAGCAGTCTGATTTTATTTGTTTTCATTCGGCACATTATATGACTGTGCAATATGCATAAACCTTTTTACTGCCCCAGACCGACCCCGCTTTATATAAATCCACATCACAGTACACCAAGAATATGGTCAAAGCGAATAAAGTATAGTATAATTGTAATTTCGATAAAGAGTTAAGTTAAATTCTGTAAGTGCAAATATAAATTCTCTCGCAGCATTTTATACAGCAGTCAAGTTAATCATAAGGCATGACATAATAATTATGGTTTAGCGCAAGTTTTATTCTCAGGCACAAATTAAAAACCGCCAAATAAAAGTAATTAAAAATCGGGTACTCAGTAGTTTAGGGCTTGGACACGCTTGATGTTGCAGTTGTGGCACAACACTTGTCCATCCATGGGATAACATCCACGGCCTTCTTCTTCCGAACTCAGAGTTGTCTTGCAGTCCACACAACGATAACACCTACAACGAATTTGGCAATCTGTTTAATATACAGACACAGACCCCATACAGTCAAGGTAAAATAAGTGATCCATGCTTACTTGGGATGGAAATTACGATCCATACAAACTATCCTCACGGTCTCTTCTTGACCTTGTTCCGGTACGATTGGATCACTGCATACTGAACATCGCGGAGCAAATTTTCTGCAGCAAAGGAAACGTAAGCCCATTTTATTTCTCTAATACTATAACTCTGTAAGATCACATTATTTACTACCAGGTTCAATATTTTTACTGTAATCAACTTATACATTTTTTACCCAGCGTGCAGTTTAGGTTCATATATTATTATTTTAGGTTAATACTATGTGTATTTAATTCTATGTAATAATGTCTCGTGAAATTATTACACTTACCGATGGAAATCGTCTATGCAATGAATCTGGTTGTTGGCATCAACCTGTTGTTAACAAACAAATCAAAGATATACTGTACCCGCGAACACCAATAAATATTGACACAAACTGGAATGTGTCTGTACACAACACAACATAGAATATAATTGTACTGTAGCTATTACAATCGATCTCGCAGTTGTAGCATACGCTACTGTAGTGGTATTTGAGCAACAAATACCAATTGTCATGCAACTTGTCTTAACGATAGTCAATTCGTCATCCATAAATTAACCAGTGAAAAAAAGCTGAAGACTGATCGCCTGCCAATAACTCACCGTAAACGGTATGCCATCCAAGCACTGCTTGCACGCAACGCACACAAAACACTTCGGATGAAAGGGCTTCCCGGTAGCGCGAAGAATCTAAATCAACCGGCAAAGGCGCTTAGCGGGCAACATTTCTCCTTTAGTATAACTAAAAGAGACTCACGAAATGTGCTTCCGTTTTCATTTTAACAACACTACAGTACCCAATATAGCCACGCTTTCAAAAACCAGCTGGCAACTTTTCTCACGCCATTCCGCCGGTTGCACAGGCGACAATTTTAGCCTTATGTTTGCTCTATTTACTATCTGTTTAAATTTGCTGTTCCTTTGCTGACGTCGTCGGATGAGAGAAGTTCACCCCAAGATATATCTCTTGCGCAATCGCTGATGTTCATCACAAAGGCAGTTATTGTAAACGTTCATTAGAATATTTTAACGATTTCTAAATGGCCATAATTGGTTTCAAAATAGCGCTGATTGTTTATGTAATTATGTAAGAGATGCATATGTTTGTTTGAAGATGCACTTACGCGCTCTGTAATGGGCTTTTTGCAGGCTGCACACTTTTCAAGGCTGTCCTGTGGATATTTAAGAAATTCAGTAAACAAATGGCTACATTAGCTTACACAGCAGATCTATAATCTTAAGAAGTTCATGATCAAGGGCAACTTAAGACAGGAAATCGACTTCGAAAATACTTTTAGTGACTATTCCTTACCATGTAGTCAGCTTCGCACATAGCCTTCCCATCGATCACATAAAAACTACTTCCTCTAAGGGCTTTTCCTGCAACATACGACGTAAATATTACTAAAAGAATCGCTACAATAAGCAATACATCTCCCATCCCCTTGAAAATGGTCAAAATAGATCGTTGAAATAAAGGTCACAGAAACAGCAAATCACGGTAGGTGTACTTGCAAGTCGCACCAAAAGCATGACTACCCTGCTCACACGCATTTCAAGCTGTGGACAAAGGCGCAACCCGGTGCAAACTTACATATGCATAGTAATCGAAAATTTGCGAGGGTAAAGTGACGCGGAAAAATTTACACACGGGAAACTGTACATTTTGAATTTCAACGAAAGAAGAACCATAAACGTCAATTTGTTCAACTGTTCGCTGCATTAAGTTTCAGGCACAGAATAAAACATATTAATTGTCATGCAGTAGAGGCGGCGCGTTTTCGGGAAAATAGAAACGTCTCCCAAACAAACTGTATCTCGGGTGAGCAGTGCCCTCCGGCACCGCTAAGTGAGCGGTGAGTGGTCTCTCGACTAAAAAAACACTACACTCCAATAAACCGCGCTATCCCCTCGTAGAACACATTATTATGGTAATTCCCGTCCCTGGGCAGTCGTGCGTCATCAGTGGAATAAACTGATAATCTACATGCAAATTAGCCCGGCAACCCGATAAAGACGCGTAACCATCCATAATTAAAAACCTTCATGCGACTCACCACACTTTTCACAGCAGAAGCAGCGGGTATGGTATAACGACTCCAGTGCCGTACATCCTTCCTCTTCGAATCTAACCGATCGCAGACACTTTGTGCACAGACCTACAAAAACACACACGGTGTCGCGGTTTAAATAGTGCAATGGAACAACACCGGACACGCCAAGTGAACATTGATCATTGGGCACCTAATAATTAGCGCATCATGCGCTACTGCGCTGTGTTACGTCTAGAGGCGGATAATGTGTAATTATTCGGGCGCACCGTAAGAGTTGGGATCCAGTGGGATGTTCATCTTCGTGACCATAAGATTGGTCAATGCATTCACTTCCGCTTCTTTCTCAAACACCGACCGTTCCAGTTGTTTTTTCTTCGTACCGGGCGCCGGTAGTGAGACGGGCCCGATAGTTGGTGTACTGCGTGAGTACGCCGTACGAATGTCGGAGATTTTTTGTGGGGTTCTAATTCCGCCTTGCAGACCTACAAATCATATTTAATTACTACTGTAATCTCACCAGCATGCTTGTAAGGCGGTTCAGTCACTGATTTACATTTTACATACTGACGCAGTCGCGATCGGATACTTTGCGTTGCCATAAACATGCTATCAAATATTACATATATAGTATAACAGTGCACTTTCGGTAAAATGACGATAAATTAAAATTAATGTAGCACGCAATACCTAAAAGAGTTTTTATATAATGCCATCATTTCAGTATCTACCGAATGTGCGCGGACCCTGTTCTACAGATATAAGCAATTTACCTGAACTGTATTCAGAAACTTCCGTAACTTCGGAATAATACATTTTTCAAATGATTAGTGGAATAACTGGACTTTTGAAAGCACAGATCGAGCGTCGGCAGAATGAATTAGAGTATATTTTAGCAATTAATAAGGAAACCAAGATTCCGACGAAACCACGGTATATCAAACACGTATTAAACTATACAGCTACAAAGGATCAACATTTAAAAGCGACCAAATTTAATGGAAAACGTTGGGGCGGATTCAGTAACGACCACAGAAAACTGTACAATGTCTGTTGGATTTTGTATAACGTACACATCGAGCGTCGTAATAGAATTACAACCGCAGTATTGTTCATTTGTTTTTGCTCGGAGCCGTGCAGGAGTAAACAATAAACATATAAGGAAATGTTTTGGCGCGAGCGCAGGGTACATAAATTAGCACTCGAAAGCGACATGTGCGGTTACTTCTTATTACAGAAATAAAGCGTCGGTTACTGTATCTTGCGGTCACAGGTTTAACATAATTACGACAACTGTTAAAAGCGCAATATATATTCTGTCATTAATTGTACCAGGCATAAATGTTTTTTTGCAAGAGTTTTTAAATAATGTTTTTATAATTCTAAGAAAACGACTGTTATCAATTGGGTTGAATTCTTTTATGCAATAGTAGAAACCCTATCCTAATTCATAATCGGCAACTACAATTTCACAAGCCAAATCGCTCCATTT
Organism: Paramacrobiotus metropolitanus; assembly: GCF_019649055.1. NCBI lineage: Eukaryota > Metazoa > Tardigrada > Eutardigrada > Parachela > Macrobiotidae > Paramacrobiotus > Paramacrobiotus metropolitanus. Next base: position 907,146 of record NW_026570269.1, on the reverse strand, counting down.
TGATATTGACGCAATTATGCAAAATAGTGGCACATTGGTAAAATCAATTACACCCTAATCCACGCTAAGCAGCGGCATTAAAAAACTCACTTGTCCCATTTCCGGCTGGATAGACATTCCGCCGGGTGGTGCGTTCCGTTTCCCATCGTTCAATATTCCGTTCCAATCGTTCGCGATCCGTGGCAGAGCGATTAGATCCTGTCGGTGATGGACTGGCCGGAATGGAGAAATACTCGTACGTTAATCCATTCTGCGACGGTGATCGGGCCATCTCCCGATTAGCCGCGACATTATTGCCCAATACCATGGTCATCGTGGCTGGATTAGGGTGATAATCGTCGTCCGCGGAATTATATTGCGATATTGGTCCTGGGGAAAAAAGCCCGTGTGAGCATAAAAACGCTTGAGTTTGACTGCCGCTTAGTAGGTGGTCCCCGTATAGATGGCAAGTGCATAAACACACACAAAGTCAAAAACCTCTTCAGTCTTTACTATGCAGCCACAGGTCTATTTTTGGCTTTTGTGTTTTTTTGGCACTTTCTTTTTATTATATGGTAACGTAACGTCAAGCGAGCAAAAAGTGGGCTGGGAAGCCGTGGTTACGCTACACTCATCGGCACTACCGCTGTTTTTTAAATATACCATCGTTGTCGCCGTACGCGTGAGTCATCGCTATCCAGCCAATAAAACTGTAGCAAATTCTAACTAATATTTTAAAGCCAGTATATAAATGCTAAACGATTTGGACACAGTGCACAGTTCACAGATACAAAAATGTATTTTAAAACGTTTAAGAATAGCTCTACGGAAACTGTTTAGATGTTTCCATTCCGATCTAATTTCACGCATACTACTAGCCTACTAGCTGGTCCACGCATCCTTTTTTACGGATGTCGGTCAATCGCATAACTGACGATTGATATTACGCGCAATGACAGGAACATCCCGCTAATGTGAAGCGATGAAATTCTCTTCCCGCTCACAAACAAATCGACAAGTTTCGTGCGTAGATCTACTTTACCTGGACCCGTCCGCGGCGCAGAGGGATTCCTGTTGGATGCGGTCATGGTTTGATTGGTGAAGACGGGAAAACAGTCCGGCTGCTTTGTACGAATGATAGAGAATGAGGCGGCCGTTGGTGGCGGTTTTACATTGCCGCTATAAACAGCCATGATAATTATTTCATCAACTCAAGCGCAAACAAAATCACTGGAGAGAAAAATCTTGAAGAAAAACGCCAACGACAAGAACCTCTCAAGCGCGCACTGCCGCGGTTTATACTTTATAGTGCAGTATGCAGTTGTGTTTGTGTCGAGGAATGTACGCTGGCGATTACTGCTGTCTTGAATACAAAAGCCAAAAGGGAAGAACAAGTGTGCGTCCATAGCCATGAGGCAGATAACCGCGGCAGTCTTGCGCAGCAGTCTTTTACGGCCAAATTTGTACTATTTTGTAAGCATTGTCTTGCAGCTGCCCGGGCGCCGGGCCGTACACATGTACAGCGACATTCATAATTATCATTCTGACTCTTGAAAGACGTTTACGCGCATTTCATGCACTCTTTGCTATAACTTTTCATTTTATAGTAGCCAGTTGCTGTGCTATCCACAATACGAGATAACATAATTATGCGAGATTCTTTTTACTGTGTACGAGATTCTGGTATTCTGTTTATTACGATTTACTGAGATTTGTACGATCCTATTGTCAACTGTGGCACTGTCACAGGAACAGATCCATCATTTATTTGCAGTCATTTCGACTATTTCTACGAAAATTGCTGTGGGATGCACAGCATTTATGGGTTATTTGCTCACCGATGTGTAGGCGAATACTCTTTAATTTTCGCATTACCAGGCTACTTGAATGTCGCAGTTCACGCTCTAGTTGTGGCTTTTAGCACTTTTCTCAATGGAGAAAGAATGGTCAATAAGCGGATATCATCGTGTCATAATCGAATAACATTTTAAAACTGATTACCCGGCATCAGAGAATAACTGACAATATGCACAGCAGTCCAACAGACGCAACATTAAATGACATGAAATGTGTACCGACCGCAAAACGCGGAAGGTCGGTTCCCTAAAACTCTATTAGGATAATACTATATGTATTGTACTCTAAACCGTACAGTGGTATAAACTATAAAGCATAGCAATGTTCCATTAATTTTGACAAATTCAACACTATCTTCCTGTACAACTGACCGGCTTTCGATATTACTAAACCTTCATTTAGTATCTTAGGCGAAAAATATCGCAGTTACTTCATATGACAAAAACGCACAAAAAATACAGAATGACGTAATTATTGGTCTCTAACGCAAAACACACCGTTAATACCAATAAAGTGTTGTTGGAAGAACAAAAACTTTCTTTTGCCACTTTATTCATTATTTGTCAGCATCGATATCATTCCAAAGCTTGTGGTGCAGTACCCGCGAAGTTTTATTTTCAGTATGCCGTATTTGAGCAAAGATGTCCTGTGAGAACCAAGATATATAAAACTTATTTTGTAATACTTGCCGTGAAAAAAAGAAAAATCCTGCAAACTTTGAAACATGTGATAATTTTATTACTGCACAGATTATCAAACAAAAGTTTACAACACAAGTTCATGGCTAACATGAAAGCCGGAAACCAATATAGTTGTATATTTGTACATAAGCATAATATAGATATATCTACGTATAGCAGTATAGTGCACTTCCAGACACGCACCGTTTATAATTCACTACGGCTCAAATGCTGTATGTTTGCCTAAGCAATTTTGTCATTTCGCAATCTTTGGCGAAGTCCATCGATTATTGTCTAGTGATATGAGTCGAGCAGCTCAACTTGCTGAAATCGAAAAACAAATCAAAAAAGGAATACGGAACCGGTGATTTGATTTCCGTTTGACATCTCACCAATGGCTGACGTATCAGTCAGCCCACGCGACACTTCCGAACACTTGTCACGCATAATCCACTCATTCCGCTCAGCAGTTTTTAGCGGACCTTTTTATTCCCACTTGGAATGTGAACAATTCGGGTGCATTACTTCATGGCAATGATTCTTGTACAGCAAAAATGATACCACAGAAAACCAAAATTTCTATCATAGCTCAAGTACTGGGTAAAACAACCAAATAGCGGAATTAATAATGTCTTTTTAGTAATACTATAAGTGAATCAATGACAAAATAAAAGACTGAAAAAATAAAATTTATACACTTTTGGAGCAATTGATTGGCATGCAGTATGAGTACTTCAGTATACGTGTTAATTAACTGCAGCGACCTTTTCTGGCGCAGCTGTTTTGTTCTCTGCATCCGATTTTTCAGCTAGCTTATCCAATCCAAGCTTTGGGATCGCCAGTTCCGTCAAACGGAATTTCTTCACCTTTCCGGTAACGGTCATGGGAATATCCTCATTTGATTTGAAAAATACGAAGTATTTTGGCGTTTTGTAATTCGCCAGCTGCAACATCACGAACAAAATTAAAAGAAATTTATCATAAGTCTCGGAAAAAAACAACTCACGTGTTTCTGACAGAAGCACCGCATCTCGTGTTCAATAATTTCTCGGTTTTTGGGATCGTGTTGATATTCACCCGGTGTCAGTCGGATCCATGCACAAATTTCTTCGCCCATTCGCTCGTCCGGCACACCGCACACATGCACATCGTCCACGAGACCACACTCGTGAAGAACATTTTCGATTTCCACAGGGTAGACGTTCTCTCCTCCGCGAATAATCATATCTTTTACTCGACCAACGATTTTCAAATATCCGTCCACGGTAAGGGTTGCCAAATCCCTGCAAGAATAATTACGTACACTTCGATAATGCAGTACAGTTCGATGATCAGGAGAATAAATAAACTTACACCAGGTAGAATCGTGAGAATAAATTGATCACCAGGTATAACCGCGAAAATAAACTGACCCCCAGGTATAATTGCATAACATGGAGACTCATTTCTCGTGTCTGCTACCGTATTCAATAAAACATTTAAAATAAATTATAGGCTGTTTACCCGGAATACATCCATCTATCAGGCCGTATGGTCTCACTAGTTTTTTCTTGATCCCCCCAGTAACCCAGCATTGTGCCGAACGACCGTGTGAGAAGTTCTCCAGTCATACCAATAGGCACAACTTTTCCATCGGCATCCACAACTTTCGCCTAGACAAAAATTGTCACATTATCGTTTGTTCCTTTCTTGAAAATACAACAAAAATATTTCACAGTGTCAGTGGCGTTGTCGCTTTTACTTGTGGCTCCTGTAGTATGGTTTCGTGAACTCACCTCAACGTGGTCTAAGGGAAAGCCTGTCGTGGTTGTGTACACTTCCGGTGGATCTCCCAAGTAACCAACGAAAGTCGACAGTCCTTGTTCGGTTGAGCCATAACCACACTTTGAAGTGGGTAAATAAGCAGAAAGCAAACGACTGAATTTCATGCTTTCATAAAACATAAAACTGATCAAACTTACCGTAAAATGTTCAATGCCCATTTTCTGCTTAGCTTCCCTAACCAACTCAGGAGGACAAGGGGCACCGCCCATAACGCCAAATTTCAAAGACGTTAAATCCAATTTCGCTAATTCCGGATGGTCCAACATATCACGCCACATTGTTGGGACACCTGCAATAATAAAAACTCATTTATCCCAAGGCCACATCCTGGCACCCACTACAAAGTGTATCTGATACTAACTCAGGGGCTCCACGAGACCCCTGACGACCTCGGGACATTTTTTTAGAGCAAATCTGACCTCGGGATAATTTTCAGCGCATTTTTCTGATATAGAAACCATTTCTCAAAATTTTTTTCGGAAGAAAAAATTTCTGACTGCCGGGGCCCCACACGCCCCTCAAATACCTTGGGCGGTTGCAATGGCGGCACAAAAACATCTTTTATTTTGGCCTTTTGAACACTTTTTCTAGGTAAATCGATATCGCTGATTCTGAATATGTTGTCAGAAAAATTGTTTTAGTTATACGAAAGAAGAATTTTAAGTTTTAAAATTTTTGGATTGATTTCGCAAAATTTTGTTTTTATCGAAAAAATATTATTTTCTTCGAATTAAACCATTTTTCTGATAGCATATTCAGAATCAGCGATATCGATTTAAATAGAAAAAGTGTTCAGAAGGCCAAAATAAAAGATATTTTTGTGGCGCCATTGCAACCGCCCAAGGTATTTGAGGGGCGTGTGGGGCCCCGGCAGTCAGAAATTTTTTCTTCCGAAAAAAATTTTGAGAAATGGTTTCTATATCAGAAAAATGCGCTGAAAATTATCCCGAGGTCAGATTTGCTCTAAAAAAATGTCCCGAGGTCGTCAGGGGTCTCGTGGAGCCCCTGTACTAACTCACCAAAATGAAGACTGCAAATGAGCAGCCACTGAAAGCTATGATTACCGTATTAAATATTTATCAACTAGTGTTCTGGAGTTACCAGTGTATATTTTCAACCCCTCAAGTATGGGACCCTATTTAGATCTTCCAAATAGGGGACCCTCGTGAGGGTAGTTTTTGCAGACCCTATTCGAATGGAAGGGGGAAACTATTTGATAAAGTACGGGGTCAATGCCGTTAAAGGTGACCCGCTTATGCAACTAATGCGCTGACCGGTGTGCATACAGTCCAGTCTGTAGCCGCGGTTTACAGCAGCAAGAAAACGTTCATATCTGCCGCACTGGCCGAACATAGGGTAGTAAGTTAGTAACGGTAAATACTAAATACCACTATACAACAAATTGTAAACTGAAAAATAATAATGACATTTCATTACCTGAAACCGTGTTTCCTTCCTGATCCTGAATGGCTTTCAGTGTTGCGCCTGCTTCAAATTTTTCAGTAGGGAACACAACTTTTACTCCAAATATTGTCGCCAATACCAGATTCCCAACACAGCCAAACACGTGATACAACGGTAGGGGGCAGACAATTGAGCGCGACTGAAAACATTAACATAAATCTATCGCAAAATAAGCAATCAAAATACAATTATGTACGTTAATACGGAACCCACAAAATAACTTTACCTCAGTTCCAGCACCGAGGCGATGACCGGAAAAATATGCAGCATTCATCAAGCCGAACGAAGATAATGTAGCGCCTTTCGGTGATCCTGTCGTCCCGGAAGTGAATTGAACGTTGAATGCAGCATCAGGCTGCAGTTCCTGATTGATTTTATGCACCACTTGCGTATATTCGTGCGTTGCCATCTTCTGAACTTCGGAGTAAGGAATCGTTCCCGGGAAGTCCCTTGGACGGTTGGTCATCATGATGACGTGTTTAAGATGAGGAGCTCTACCAATATAAAATACAATCCGTATTCTATACGGCGTATGCATTTGGTTATTATGAACTTACGGACGAAAGCAAAGAAGCCTTTACAAATTTATCCTCGAATCAGCATTCTTCTATATTCAACGTTTTCGTGAAAGATACACGACAAAATTTCGCTAGACAGCTATATTTGTCATTATCTGCAAATGATCAATCTATCCTTTTGTACATTACATTCTGCCTGACAATATGGCCATGAAGGCATTCCTGCTTGAACCGTTAACACGTCGCTTGTAAGAGATCACTGCTCCCGGTTTTTACCTCGTGCTTCGTAACTTGTGAGGATCACTTTTTTCAATATCGGGGAAGATTTTTTTCAAATGATCGTAATACTTTAGTGTGGCCACACCTTCTGCCGCGACAATAGCTTTCACTTGGACCTTGTTCAAGCAGTACTCCAACTCGGAGACTTTGTACGCTGGATTAATGTTGACTAATATCAAACCGGCTTTGGATGCCGCAAACATCGTAACGATCCATTCGTACGAATTGGGACCCCAGATGCCTGACAACATAAATAATTATAATCAATCAGCACTTCAGCAGTCAGCTGCAATAAAGTCAACTACACTTGACCGATAAGCAGCGTATCTGTATGTGCGATACTGCGATAGCGTAATACAACGTATACAAACTACCGGTAGTGTATTTCGGTCAAAGCTATACAACTCAAAAAATTTTGCGAGTCATGCAGAATTAATTGTAAAGTAGTTGTTTTTGGTAAAGCAAACATCACGGAATAATGCAGAAACCCCATACGCGTTCCAGTGTGCAATTGTGACTTGTTTACCGAACCATGCGCTCTTTACTCAGAAGGCAAACGATTCGTTGGCACATGAAATTACTTTTCGTAGAGGTGTTTTAATATTTCAACGGTAATTAAAATCGCAAACGCTAGCCCACTCTGAACGGGGCATCATGTAAAGTTTTATAATATCGAAAGAAATAAGATTAAAATTCTATACAACGCAAGTACGTATGTAAATAATTATAACAACATCATTAACACCATTTCAGCGCAATTAAGTACTCTATAGTGATAACCAAAACAATGAGCAAACAGCATGAAATTGCATTAAAAATTAGAAACATGCTTTACATGACTTGATATAAACACCTGTTTTACTTACCCAGTCGATCGCCTGGGCTGAGCCCCAGCGCAAGCAGTCCACTGGCCAGCTGTTCTGCATCCTGTTGCAACTGGGCGTAGGTCCTTTCCACGTTCTGGTAACTCACGACATAACCAATCTGATCTCCGATTTTTTCCGCTTGATAATCAATTAATCGACCCAATGTAGTCGCCAGGTAAGGAATTTCAGAGGGCTGATGAATATAGCTCTCTTTCAGCTTGATGTCAGGACGCTTTTTGTATTCTTGTGGAATGCAAATATGGAGAGAGCTACAATTATGAAAAAGATTTGCACTACACTTAAAATCTCCAACTGCCCTGTGGAATCTAGAAATCCAATGCAATACATAAGCATGCAATACATAGTTATTAGTAACTGTTATGCACCTGTTGCGTTGCGAACTCGTTACGATGATTAGCACAGTTACTTTAGGCTTGCTTCACATTAAATGTATTTCTTACCGAGCTTGAGGTATCAGCTGGGCTCTGTGTTGGTTCCAGATCAAATCCGCGGTTCTAAATACTCTCAGCACGCTTGACTGCCGCATTTCTTTGTGTCCACTTTAACTTGGAAATGACCAAATTTCGGTTGGATTGGGCCTGAAATAATTAGAAGCGCAACTGGAGTAAGAATTGTGATCCGCGAAAAACTGCCCAAATCCTAAACCAACGAGTAAAGCTAATGCGTGCCTGCATACCGTGGTGGATCCTGTGGGTAGGATTTGTACGATGAATGCTGGACACAGTAATAATATAACAACGGAAAATGAAACTATGAAATATTAAAGAAATGAGTGTACATCATCAAAAAAGTATGAGCAAAAGCCAGGAAATTACATTTCTGTCTTTAACCTAAAAGATAAAACAATTTTATCGTAATCTTATCGTAGCGCAAACAAAAAAGTGTCGTACATACCTGCAGCTAGAGAAGAATGACACGTTCACAAAATTGTTATCGTAGCGCATTCTATGGATGCAAGCTACGGTATGATACAAGCAGAGCAGCTGTTTCATATTTATTTTGTACAATATGTTAAGTGTATTGTGTATGCGCTGCGGGTAGGTGTGTCTCACTCACTGTCCCAGCACCGCGATATTATTACAATAGTTAACAAAGCGTGCTTATTGGCGGTTTCCAACTTTTCAAATACACAAAATCTGGTATTATTACAGCTTATGGTTAGTTAATTGAGCTCAAAGGGTTTGCCCAGCAGGATATATTTTTGCAAAGATTTCCGCAAGGAAAATAAGTACTTCGTAAAGTAAGTGTAATCGAAAGAATGCTTGCGATTATGGCCCTTCCGGCATGCTGCTGTAAGTACTTATGGCATATCGTAAAGCGACCTGTCAAAATTTTCACCTTATTTTATTCTGTTGAATGCATCCGGTGTCGTATTAGTTGCAGTTGGTACATGTACTCGTACTATTATTCGATCTTTGAAGTTTGAGCCATAGCGGCATATTATTAAGGGTTACACTTCACAGGAAGTGAATCGAAACAGCTGATCTGTCTCATCGACTTCTTGGCTGCCGCGCTGTAGTCGAGCGGCGCATGCAATTCACAACTTAAACGAATAGGTACGAGTACTGAAATTTTGAGTAAGTAGTATTAGGCGCGAATTCTCGCATTTTTCTACTAGTAATCTGATTACCTGCTACCTGCATTAGGTATGGTTCTACGTTCCTTGAAGTAAGAAAAGCGTCAACGTTTTATGAAGTAAATCTTGTGATTATACGGGATACCGGGATAGCATAATTTGCCAGAGAAATTAAGTAAGTGCTTAGTAAGTCAACAGCTTGTTGCACTCACTTGTCAAGTATTTTTGACGGATCCGATTCAGTGCATTCGTGCTTATCCTGCAAAGTATTCCAGGTCTTCCCTTTTTTCGACAATTCTTGTCGCTGCTTAAAATGCGATGCTTCGTTGCGATGAACGACCGACTCGCATTGTCGATGCGAGATTCTGTCACGGCAGTCACGCTAATTCCTTATTTCGTTACTGTGTTAAAGTGTGTTTTCCTTTCAGTGTCTGCTTAGCTCTGCATTCTGCAGTTTTAGATACCGGTGACGGCTGAAATGACTCGACCACGGAAAGATCGCGGCGATGAAGCAGCACTGCCAGCAGACCGACAGCCGACTTCGTCAAATCGTCGAACATCCAGCAGTCACTCGGATGAGTCTTGCTTGGTAATCGGAGGCTGCGGATTTCTCGGGAGGCATCTCGTAGAGGAGCTGAAGGAGCGCGGCTGGCATGTGCGCGTATTTGACATTGTGCAGTCCTTTGAGGACGATAAAGTGGAGTTCCACGTGGGAGATCTCTGTGATAAGGCCCTTCTCGTGCATGCCATGCACGGCTGCTCCGTCGTTTTTCACTGCGCGTCTCCTTCTCCGGCCAGTAATAACGAGGAGTTGTTCAGGAAGGTTAATGTTGAAGGAACGATTTCGGTGATCGCGGCTTGCGAAGCAGCACAGGTACGACGGCTATGTAGATAAAATTTGATAGCTATGTGCTGTGGATTTTAATTTAGTGGTATTAGAATCCGCGCACTTTTATGCGCGCTCGAACATGAGTGTTTAAGTTTTTTATTAATGTTTGACGAATTTACATTTGGTAGATTCACCTTGTCCTTGATTAAAATACAGATATATGGAAAAAATTGTTAGTTGTTAATTAAAAACGAGTAGTGAAAATTGCAGAAATTCAACTTTTATTTTCCTTCTGTTTTTGATACAATTTTTATTCCGTAAAGTTGAAGGCTGAAAATTGATTTCTTATGAGTGAATCGAAATTGTTTGCTAACTTTGCTCAACAAACAGATAATTCTGTTTTTGCGACTTGAAATGCGATCTGAAATTTTCGCCTGTAAACCACAGGTTAGTCGACTCGTCCTTACGAGCAGTGCTAGCGTCGTGTACGAAGGAAAAGATATCCTCGGGGATGATGAAGATACTCCCTACGCCGTCCATCCCATTGACGCCTATACAGCAACCAAAATTCACCAGGAACAGTTGATTTTGCGAGCGAACATGTACAACTACGGTCGTCTTTTGACGATCGCCGTCCGACCGCATGGAATTTTCGGTCCACGGGATCCCAATCTTGTTCCGGTGCTGATTAATGCGGCAAAAGCCGGGAAAATGAAATATATAGTTGGGGATGGGCATAATGTTGTGGATTTTACTTATGTGAAGAATGTGGTGCATGGATTAGTTCTGGCCGCGGAAAAGTTGCGGGAAAATCCTTCCTTGGGTAATTATGAGACTTGAGAATTACTCTCTTCGCTTCTTGAATATTTATCGTTTGATGAATTAACTTCCTTTATCTCAGATCTCCGTAAAATTCTAAATGTATCACTTTTGGAAATCTGGTTTAGTAAACAGTAAACCTTTTCCGTAGTCATTCGTTCATAATATCCATACATATTTTCATAATCATTACCCTGAGTACGTTACATCGGTACAATAACCTATTGTTCAGCACTATATTTACTTGATAAAAATTTAAAATTGTGTGCCGTGTGGGGTATTCATTATTCATAGCTTCGCATTTCGTTCCTTTCTCCTTGTAATATTCTCTGATAGTTTTCTTTTTGTGTCGATGTTGTTTAATTTTTATATTTGTTATATTTTGTTTTTTTAACTTGTTAGGTGGCCACGCATTCCATATAACAAATGACGAGCCGATCCTGTTTTGGGAGTTCATGTCGCGCATTTTAAATGGCCTTGGGTATGAATCGCCAAAGCTGTGCATTCCCCGGTGGATCGTGTATTTTATTGCTACGATTCTGTCGTTCTTCAGCCGGCTGATCAGTCCTTTCGTCAGCTGGCAGCCCACCTTTACGCCTATGCGAGTGGCACTTATTAGCACCCACCATACTTATTCATGCGAAAAAGCGAAGACACTACTGGGATACCAGCCAGTGTATACCTTGGACCAAGGAATAAAGTTGACTCTAGACCATTTTTCTTATTTGAAAAAGCTTTTATGACCTTTTTGTGTTTTTTTCTTAAGGTTCCTGCTTTGCTCAAAAATTGCATACTTGATACTGAGCGACACTTACAGTTGTAGTTCCATTTGGTTCAAAATGACATTTTAAACGAAGCTTGAAGTACGGATTAAATTTTTACGCTAAAGAAAAAGGTTAAACAGCAGGGGAACCATCGTTCTTTATGGTAGTACAGCAACAAATAACGAAAGAATCACTTATTATAGAACTGAATACTTAATAGATGTAAATACTTCAGGAATGATACTTACTTACAATTTAATTACTGTAACCAGCAAGTGCCAGAAACCCAGTAGTCTTAAAAGACTGGAACTTCTCAATTTAAACTCCGAAGGTCAGAAGTCCGATAAAAAGAAATTGGGAAAGTTATTCAAAGTGGCAGTATGTTTCGTAGCTTTGCCTAAAGAAAATGACGGGAATAAGCGCAAATTCTCTTTATTACCGTACTTGTGCAGTCATTACGATGGAGTATGTAAAAAATATAATAATACTAAGGATTGTTTGGGATTTTACGTGAACGGTTTCGTTCCGGCCATGGAGGCATTGATCAAGGGAAAGCAGTATTCTGTGATCCGGTGGAATTCACAGGCTTGCTTGTTCCGGAAAATTGCGATAAAAATTTATACAAGTCGCAGAAATGAATCTGTTTTAAAATTAATGGACTTCTTTCACTGTGGCATGATTGTGTTCTTGATGTATTAGCTCTTCATACTACTATTCGATCCGAGTGGGCAGTGCTGTGCATGGAAGTTTGGCAGATGAACGCGTCTTGTTGCCAGTTGTTGGTATCCATGGAATCCATGGCATGGCATGGATGTTGCCAATCCTGAAGCCGGTGGTGATCCATCCAATATTGCGGATGTTACTGACATTTTAAAACATCGCCGCGATCTGTAATCCGATCATAAAAGGAAACTGGACAGTACGGAGTTTAAGACGCCACCACCGGCGATGCCACTGCCTGTAACTGTAAGTACCGTCTCTAATTTCAGTTCCGTTACCGATAAGTTATGTTAACATGCCATAGTCGGTCATCTCATCATAGGCACCTTTGACGCCGGCGTCGTCGTGCAGTGCTCTGGAACGGGGCGAAGCTGAAGAGCCCACAAAGACACCAGCTCTGACCTCCGCTGTCGATCTCGAGCAAACTGAACAGTTTGTTTACAGGCTGTATGCCCGCTATGGTTTTACGCGTAATATTTCTCTATTCAGAATTCGGTATTCTTTTTCGTCCTTGTTGGGATGATGTGCTTTAAATTTACTTTCCCAGTTTTTTAAATGAGTTTTTGGTTTCCGTGTAACTTCAGTAAACTGCCACCCTTTGGGTGTGTGGATTATTACTGTATTTACAAGGATTATTCGGCACCATGCGGTAATGAACGTTGAGGCGGTTGTGCAAATTATAGAGCGCATTCACATCAGCACCTGTATTTTCCAGAATGCATCAGGAGCCGGTAAGGAAATCTTTTCACAAAAAACACGGACCACAGAAATTGTGACAGAATCACAGATACGACTGTTTGGACCGTGCTTTGTGCAGCGTTTGTGTCGTTTGTGAACTCACTGAACTGCCTCGGCTTTCTGTTTCGTCCTTACAGTCCTGGGTGAAATAAATTGAACATACAAATATATTGTTAAATATACGTTTTGTGCTGCTTTTAGCCTTGCCTTTTGCAACAATAGAATTCTTCTTTCTGGTATTTTATTAAGAGGCAGTTCACTGCTGGACAGGTTTTGTCACATTTTCCCATCTTCACATGGATACCTTGATTGTGGACGTCAAGCAGTGGTCGGGAGTTTCAGAGTTTCAGAAAGAATGTTACCGCGAAGGAACCCTCCATGACTTAATCATTGTTGCAAACACCAGAAAGACTCAAGGGGAATATGGCAGTGCAGCTGACGATGCGCCGATGACCACGGAGATCTTGTGTCACAAGTAAGCCGTAAGCAGACGCAACCTCAAGCTGCACCAGAATGCACTCATTATATAATTTATATTGATGCAGAATACCGCGCATTGGGATCTCAGACAATCAACAACCTCATCTTCGCATGTTTTTCATCCAACGACTGCTTGTGTTCTAGGTTGGTTGTTGCGTCCTGCTCGAAGTACTTGAAACCCTTTTGTCGTTCGACGCTATCACGAACCGTGGACTTGGACGATCACGTTCCGTATGAGCAGGCTAGATCGTGGATCGATGCCATGTATTTTGGATTTCTACGTGCCAAATATGCCGATATACCGCTGTTGATTAATGCTGCTAAGTTTTTAGAGGTGGGTAGGCCGATTTTTGAATTTATTTAGGCGGCGAGTGTTGTCACTAAAGGTAGAACTTTCTCTGGTTCTATGCATAATCAGTACACTGCTCAGTATCATTTGTAGGCATTATTATTACGACAGTGCTATGCGGCATATGCGCCCCAAAATTTTAAGGCGCATAGTTAATTTGCTATATGCCCCAAAAATTGCAGTTAGAATTTGTTATTTCATTGTTTACCTTTTTGTTACCTCTGTTAGTAAAAAAAATTAATTTTGCCGCTGGAATCTATTTTTGGAATTTTTTGTTACTGTGTTTAAGTTTTCCGCGAAATTTGATGCATTTTTTCAGATTCAGTTTATTAATCGTGGTTAGTATGTCGTTAACTGAGATTTACCAAACTTACTGGCACATTTCGGATTCATGCTACTGTATTAGTGGTACACCGTTGACATCTTCTGACTGAACTTTAACCGGTACGATTACATTTCGTTTTACGCGAATGTTATAAGTTTCTTTTGTTGTTACTATTATTGATGATTTTCTGAGTCCTGAGATCAGGTTTTTCGTGGTTATTTGGGACGCGCTTTCGACTCCGAGGCGGTTTCCGTATTTATTCAGCGTGAATGATCTCGCTGGTACACTGCCGCAACTATAGAGGTTTATTCAGTCAAGTGTTTTCTGGTTTTGGGGAAATTAATTGTAGCAATCTCCGCACCGATTTCGTTTCCTCTGCTGTTGTATCTGATCGTGAAAGAACAGTTTTCCCTGCTGTCAGCTTTATTGGTTTTCGCGAAACCCAAACTGGTCTGCAAAATACAGGAATTTTTAAGACTAAGCCATTTATGGTGTAGGTAATTAACTGGCGGAGTGGTTGATCACCCTTTCAGTATAAAATTTGATTCATTTTGTAATTTGCGCATGCATATTACAAAATTTTAACATAGAGATTGAGTGAAATTTCATGGTCATCGCGGAAAATTAAAGCATTTGTATGTTTTGTTAAAAAAAGTAAGCGTTTTCTCTTTTTGTTTTCCTTAATGCGGCAGTAAACCTCGCAAATTCACTCAATAATCGTGGAACATTACGATTTTCTTGCCTTGTATCAGATTAACTAAGAAATACTGCAGTAATTTCTATTGAATTAAAAACGTATTACGCCTGGCTAGTGGGCCATACTAATTATAATGTTTTGCACTGCATTGTACTAGTACAAGATTTGTCATTTTGCAATGCAGAGTACTTGCTTCGTCTGTACTTCTATCACGTTTACACCAACATTACGGATTCGTTGCTACTATGTTTTACCGTACTATAACACTTTAAATTATTGACCATTTTATTTAGACCGGAAATTTTTGGGGCGCATAGAAGTGACTTTATTATTATTGTTCCTTGATTTAGTTTGGTTTGATTATTCATGTGCCGAAATGCCCTTTGGCATTCCACCCCTGGTTTATGGCTTCGTGATTACCGTTGATAAGTTATATTTTTGTAAATGCTGCCAACTTTCATTTTAGATTGATGATGAAGTTCTTGTTGCATTTGCGGTATCTTTGGGCAATTATCGAGCCAGAGCCTGTTCTCCTTTGGAATATCCTGCACTGATCCAAGTTTTGGACTTATTGGACACTTTAGCTACGGACGACGCGAAAGGACAGTTTGGACTCGCTTGCAAAACAGCCGCCTACGGCGTCGCTGTGGAATTGGCCAGTGTTTTAGCTGTAAGAGGATGCAGTCAAATTGAACTTGTACTTTATGCTGTCGTTTGGGGTGGAATGATTTGACGAAAAAGTCTTATCGCACATTTGCTTACCATGAATGTGTTTTGGAATTTAGTGAAATTTTGTGATTTTAGGCCCAGGAGAAACATGTGCTGAGCGATCTGAACAGCGTATCCTGGAAATACATTCTGGAAGTATTTAGTGAAAATTTCCCTACGAAAGGGGCACTGCCCGTTGCTTTGGCTGAAGCATTTCCTTACACCGTGAAGGACGAAGGAGCCGTGCGAACATTCAGTGTCGGCGATTCTGCTTCGAAAAACGCGGAAACCGCCAGTGTCAGCACCGATGGCGGCTTGGTGGATGATACGTGGACGTTTTCCTGTTCCCCTGGCATCATCCTGTTAAAGTTTGCAAAATGGACCCTGGCGCAGGTACGTGCATGCTAATTGCAAAGACTTCAAAAATTACGGAACTTTTTTTGTAGTCTGATGAGGTTTCATTTTTGTCAGTTTTTTGTTTATTACGTAGTTTATTGCAGCTATAGAATTATAGTTTGGACTGAACTGAAGTTTTGCAGAGCCTGGAGGACGAAAAAGTTGTGGAGTGCTTGCAATACGCAGTGCAAAAACTCGCGGTTTCACCAGAAGAAAAACTTGCGGCTTTTGGTATTTATAAACAGCATTGGTTTTGACTCGGTCACGTGTTAAACGCTAAATGGTTTGTAGAAGCCTATTCGCAACGACCTGGTCTGGGGCCGAATTTAGTGTGGGCTGCAAGTTTTAAAAAGGTTGGTGAAGTTTCGGCCAATAAGAAATTAATTCCGGACAACACATTATCATTATCCACCGTCTCACCGTCGTCTCGTGGCACAGTGGATTCGCGGGAGGATGTCACTGTCACACCGGCTGAACGGGAAAACAAGCGGAAGCGGTCTGCACCTGCTGAAGTGCCGGTAGCCTTGAATCCCAGAAAGCGTCTGACACTCGGAAGCGGTTCGCCTGCCGTAGTACAACGCTTTCATTCCGTTGCTTCCAGTATTCCGCTGCGGTCTACGAACATGAAAAGCGAGAGTGTTCCGACTGAAGTAGTTAGCGCGCGGCCAGTTCGTCGAGCCAAAGAGCAAGCCTTGAAAGTGAACAAAGTTAGTCTGCGAGCGACTGGACGCAAGACGATGGCTTAAAAAGCAACTTCCTTGTTTTGGTTGACGTGAGGGAAATAGAGGGTTCGATTGCCTTTGATGATTTCTGACTACCCAGTAGTAATTTTTATACCTGATGCGAAAGTTAATTTCGGCTCATGTGGATAGGCTTTTTATTAGAGTTTCTAATTTTACGGACAGTGAATTGAGTGATAATTAGGATCTTGCGTTTACAGTATTTTTTATGGCGAATCTTTTACAAATCATGGATATCTTCAGTTCATTTTCTTTTATAATTTTTATGGTGCTATTGGTATTCGGTTTTTTTTAAATGCGAGAATGGTATACTGGCAAGAAATAATAAAAACAATGATCTGATTTTTGAAGTGGTTTTTATTTTTTAAGGTAGAAGATAGCGAATTAAATGATCTCGGCGTTGTTGTTTGAACTTGTTTCCACATTGTCGCGTCGCCCGCTCGGGTTACCGGAAATCTAGTGAACACTACTGTCTACAGTATTGTAACAGTGGCCTATCTGGCTACTGTTCTAGTGGGGTGGCGATCAGCCTTTACCACGATTAAACGGCTGTTGGTGTGAAAGGTGGCACGGCCGGCAACGATGCTGGCCGAGGACGCTCTTACTGATGTACACAATTACACAGGTGGCTCCGATTGGGATGACGCTAGTTCATCCCAAGCGGTCAAACGCAACAACGTAACTCAAGGCATGTTTAATGACAAGGGAATCAAGAACACAGCAAGGTTGTAAGCAAGGGTTTCAGCAAGAGGAACAATCAAGTAGATGCAAGCTGTAGCAAGCTGAGCACAAGACTGAATTCTAGAAGTCCATGAGAAAGGAAACTAGCCGGTAAAGTGGACAAATTCATAACGCGATGGAATGATTCATCATAACTGGGCGGTCTTATCGTTCGTACAAATACTATCGCTACATCCCTCACGGTAGCGATGAGATATACCTGTCTCATCAAGACAACAAAACAAAAGAATAAGAAAACAGGAAAATAAAGCGTTAGGAATTAGTAAGTATACAACACAATGGTCCGGGATGATCCTTAACGTACGGCGTGGTGGTCCCTCACGTTGAACTACCACGAGAATCCATCCGGCGATCGGAAGAATCCTACAATCAGGTTCCGCTGGATATGTCCGGGATTGGGAAGGGGTCCCTCACGGTATCCGGAAATTTTCCGCGTTTATCCGGTGCTGTGGGGAAGTAGTGGAGGTTTCGTGCGATGTCGGTGCAGTTGCGTTTGGGAAAATAATATGCGTTTGTCTCATTAATCGCTGGTAAAATGAAGACAAGCGAATACTTTGTATTATGGAAACCATTTCCTTTAATTTTTCTTTTAATATCATTGGTGGCGAATATTTAATGTTTGGCACTTCTTGCAGAACGGAAGTGTGTGTTGACTGCGAAGATGCTTTAGTCTCGGTTGTCGGTTGTAATGTAGGCGTTAACAGTTCCGTTAAAATTTCACTCAGTAATGTCTCACATAATTCCACCTTCTGCGGAATTCGTCGAATGTGATACATTTTGGTTTAATTTTGTGATGTAGGGTGTCCGCGGTTTTAACAGATCAGGTTTGTTCATTTCTGCTTTTTGTTCGGCTAACAATTTTCTGCAGCGAGATGCCGGGTTATCTGAGCGGCTGCTGTAGAGATTAATTTCCGTAACACTGTAAAACACGGGAGGTACATAGTCATATCCGTACGTTTCTCCTTTCCTGTAGGTGTTCATTCTTTCCACTGCCTACTAAATAGAAATGAAGTTCCTTTGCGTTCCACCGTGCAGTTAATGTAATCGTCATATTCTCCTTGAACATTAACTTTAATGTCATCAGGGCATATACGCGGTATGGTATATTTGTCATTGGTGCTGTAGTTGGTGCATTCTCCATACGAATGGAAGAAATCCAGACATTTAGGACAAAACAATTTTCCATTATTTAATCTGTAGCTGTCGAAGTCAATAAATTTAGGATGTATTCTCTTTTCCGCATTGTAATTTTTTCGATTACAGTATTTTGTGTAGTCACGTTTGGGCGAAGGACTACGGTGCTGGTCACGATAATGTGTGTAACGACGATCACTCTCGAGTGTGTGGTTGTGGTGTTCCCGGTAATGTGTACGGCGATTATCAGCGCTGTAATCGCTGTCGGGCGAGCAGGGACGGCGCTGAGCACGGTAATTCGGGGAACGTGAGCGGCGGCGGTGCGCACTGGGTGACCGGTTGCCATTAGTATTTCTACGGCTGTGATAGGAATCAGCACGTACAAGATGCCGTCTCGGGCTGGATGACCGATGGTCATCTGAAGCATTATAATGTTCCTGGCGAGTACGGTGTCGCTGGGCGTCGGTAACCCTGTTGTCACTGTGACGGTTACAAGTGTCGGAGAGTTTAATTTCAGTCTGATCGGATTGTACAGTAATGTTTACTGCGGTGTCGGCAGCAGCTACTTTTTCAAGTACAGAACGAGCTTCAGAGAAGGTAACTGCGCGAGAAACTATAAGATATTTCCTGTATTCTGGCATACTGTAAAATGCGCGGTGAAGTTCAACAAGTTTATGCGAATCAGACATTTGAGGATCTATTTCGTTAAACAGAATTTCCAAATCAATCAGAAATGTCTTTATATCCGACCCTTTCTTAAACACCTTTTTTGATAATTCAATGCGTTTCTTCATTAAGTAATCTATAGGGAAAAAGCGGTCAATTAATTTGCATTTCCACTCTTCATAATTTAATTTCGAACATGTGGGCCAACTGCGCTCAAAATACAGACGTGCTTTATCACCAAAGTATGTAGGTAAGATACAAATTCTATCTTCTGAACTCCATCCAATTGCGTCAGCAGCTCTTTCGAATTGTTGAAAGAACGCAGTGATAATATAATCAGGAGTATCATTAAAGACTTTAATATTGAAATCTTTTGCAGTATATCCGTAACGCGACTGTAACGCGAGCACTTGTACCAAGCGGTTAATATCAAGCGGCAGTTGTACAGTAGTAATGTTTGTATCGGTATGAGCGGATGCGGCGTGCTGCGCGGCTGTGTGCGCGGCATGCTCTCTCTGTGCGGTTGCTAACGGAGCGCTGTGCAAAGCAGTTTGAGTGAGTGACTCATCGGAAGGCTCATCATCTGAAAAGGTAATTATTGTTTCTTCCTGTTTATAACGTTGCTCCAGTCTGTCGTGTCGAAGCACCGGTTCTGTGTGGCTGATGTGAGTGCATGCTGTATTCCCACGCACTGCGCTCTGTCCACTGTTTTCCCTTGACGGTGCATGTGTAAGGCTGCGGGCCGGTTGGGCAGAGGACCAAGACTGGACAGCAGACGTTGACGCTGCGTGTAATGTCGACAGGAAAGCGCGTTAATCTTTCCAGTGTTATCATTGTTGATACAAGTGTTCGGCAAAGTAATGTTGTGCTTTAACATGTAGGAAGATAATTTATCAACATAACCTGACCTAGAGACTTTCCGATTAATGTACACGTTTAGACTGTTGCTGATGTCCTGCAACTGCGCCTTGGTGAGTTCACCAAGCTGAGACTGCAAATTTATTTCCTCAGATTCCATTGAACTGGTGGACCATGACAGTTAATGTTGTGCTCTCAGAGCATCTAGACCAGTGTTTACGATACACAAGGAAGTTTTGGCGCGAACCAGACCACGGCGGCACAGCGGCGCCGGGTGAACAACGGTAATATAACGGTTAGCCAAAGCGCGAACAAATAATGCAGCAAAAATTATTTTTCTATATTTGCAGTTTTAATATATTCTGATAAAATGGCATCGCAACAGGAACAGTGATGTTAATTAATTTAGCGTTCGGAAAATTAATATAAACTTTGATGTTATTAATGTATCAAGACCAAACAAAGCAAATTTCACGGCTTTAACTGTCACTGTAACACTCACGAAACGGCTATCCGTTCCGGGACTTCCGCTGGTTGGTGTCGGAAGTGGCGATGTTACGAAAATCGCTGGTACAGGCTGCAGGCGTCCAGGTGGAATGGTTCTTTACAGGAGCGCCATGTAACAGTGGCCTATCTGGCTACTGTTCTAGTGGGGTGGCGATCAGCCTTTACCACGATTAAACGGCTGTTGGTGTGAAAGGTGGCACGGCCGGCAACGATGCTGGCCGAGGACGCTCTTACTGATGTACACAATTACACAGGTGGCTCCGATTGGGATGACGCTAGTTCATCCCAAGCGGTCAAACGCAACAACGTAACTCAAGGCATGTTTAATGACAAGGGAATCAAGAACACAGCAAGGTTGTAAGCAAGGGTTTCAGCAAGAGGAACAATCAAGTAGATGCAAGCTGTAGCAAGCTGAGCACAAGACTGAATTCTAGAAGTCCATGAGAAAGGAAACTAGCCGGTAAAGTGGACAAATTCATAACGCGATGGAATGATTCATCATAACTGGGCGGTCTTATCGTTCGTACAAATACTATCGCTACAGTATGTACTGTAGAGTTTCATTTTATGGACTACTAACCATGGTAAAGTACGTTTTTCACTAAAACTGAAAATTTTAATCATCGGATGAAACACGAGTAACTACCACGGATTCACATTATATAATTTGTTGATTTGATGATCCTTATTTCGCATTTTTATGCGCAAATCTTTTGAACTGATTAGTGGTTGGTTGCCGTAATTTGTATGCATCCTAACAACGCTGCGATGGTTGCTCGTGCCTCGTTTGGAGTGTCTGTATGCCAAAACTTCCGTGCCTCACGAAATGCATTCACGAACTCTCGCAGATTGCATTATGCACGGATGTCGGAGACCTTCCAGCCGTGCATTGCTCCAGAATACGGAAAATCCCTTGAAAGTGCTCCGGGTGGTATGGTTTCCAAAAGTCAGAAGGTAGTCAGAGACTCAGAGGGCTGCAGTAAATTGTCCTGGGTGTGCATTGTGCAGTATTGGTAACTACAGTTGCAGTTCTGGTAATCTGGTTTCTCACAGCTTTTACTGGAGACCGGCATGATCTGTCCCGCGCATTCAACCGGAACTTTCAATCTGCTACCATTATTTATGAGATCGTTGGAGAAGCTCATTCGTATCATCGATGAGGAGATGCGCGCGATTGGATGCCAGAAATTGTGGATGCCTTGTCTGCAGGATGCCTCCATTTGGAAAACGTCTGGTTGGTTGGGATAATGTGGAGCGCCGAAGAGTGATTTTGGATTATTTGCTTGTGATTCTGCAGGCAGGTGGCAGACGTTTGGTGGGGAGCTTTTCCGAGCGAAGGATCGTGTAGGAAGGGATTTGTGTGTAGCACCTGTAAGTAAATTAATAATGGATGTTTCTTAAGTAACACATTTGTGTCACTTGCTTTGCTACTGTATTTTTATTTGGAAAAATCGGTCATTATTCTTACAATTACGGGCTTGAGTTCACCTTCCTTTACGTCAATGATAGCGCTTTTTAACGTACATTATCAGATTTAATTTTGTGTGCTAACCAGATTTTGACGGAAATTTGACACTTGATTCAGTAATCAGTAAAATTCCCTTGAAAATTATATCGTTAATTGTTTTTGACTTTAAATATTTAGCTGAGATTTAATGCGAGTATTCGAATAAAATGCTCCGTGTGTTTTATGATTTTTACGATGTCTTATATCTGCATTGCAGACACACGAGGAATGCATCACTTCACTTGTTGCTTCTAGCTTGCACCATCCATCGCGAAAGCGCTTCCCATTACGTCTGTATCAGGTATTGTGGCTGGCTTTATTGATGATGACTTCAGTGGTCCAACAAATGTGATAGATTTCCACAAAATTCCGAGATGAAATGAAGCCCAAGCATGGGGTTTTGCGAGCGCGAGAGTTTTTGATGAAAGGTGTGCTGGTTCAAAGTTTTCGTAGATTTTCTGGAAGTACCCCATTGTGTATTATTTTTTGTATTCTTTTTCTAGATTTATATACTTTTGATACGTCCGAAACCAGCGCAAGGGAAAGTTATAACGCAGTTTGTTCTGCCTATGAAAGGATTTTGAAAACATTGAGTGTCCAGTATATTAAAGGTTGGCGAGCGGATTTTCGTTTTTTGCTGGCTGCATGTGCGCTCCATACATATGTTTTGTAGCTTCCGCCAGCACCGGTGCCATGGGGGGTTCGGAGTCCCACGAATTCCTTCTTCCCTGTGAGTCTGTCGGCGAAGATCTGCTTTGGATCTGTCAGAGGTGCAATGCGGCATGCAACGAAGAAATTGTCATAGGTGGGACTGTACGAGCATGTTTTGCTCTGGAATAACTACGTAGCTTGTAAAACCATTGAACGCTGAACATTTTACATTATTTTTTAACAATAGATTCCGCTAAATCAGGCCCCGTGAAATGCCCCTCTTGTTCCATTGAGAACAGCTTTAACAAAGTGCACGCAATGGAGGTAGCCCATGCTTTCCTCTTGGGCGAACGGTACTCGAAAGCATTCAAAGCTAATTTCGTCGACGTCGACGGAAAATCCCGGTATCATTTCCCATGCTGTGCGGTTACGAAAGAAAATTTACACGGACTGCTTTTCTTTTCTCTGTTTAGGCCGCTTATTATGGGATGCTTTGGGATCGGTGTTACGCGGTTAGTGGCTAGTGCGGTGGAATGTCTTTCGTCGGCGGAACAGGTCCGATGGCCACTACGCATTGCGCCGTATAAAGTGTGCGTTGTTTCGCCTAAAGTACGCACGCGCGTTCGCTTAGACAGTGTTGACAAACATCGATTACCAGATCTTGTTGTCTTAGTCCGGCAGTAAAGAAGCAAGTGCCATTGGCCCATTGACTCAAATCTTGTGCGATACTTTGAGCGAATTGCCGGAAATCGCCGGAGATGTTCTATGTGATGATCGGGATGATTTGACCATTGGACGGCGTTTGAATGATGCTAATAAAACGGGATATCCGGTTGTTGTTATTGTTGGCAAAGAGGTGAGTGGCTGATTCGTTGCCACTGCATTTTGTTAATTAAATTTTTGTCACAGATTTCTGGCCTGATCATTGGGTATTATCCTTACAGGCAATGGCGCAGCAGCCAAAATTTGAGGTTCATTGTGGTCACGATCCGCGACAAAGATTTACGTTTCTCTTGCAGGAACTGATTAGTTTTCTGCGATACAGTAGTGATCTCACCAACCATGGTGCGGCAGAACGCGCAAATGAGCCGGTTAATTTTAGTAAAATAAGGTAGAGGTCACCAGCTCTTTTGTGATGTTTACAACTGATTGTTGACTTTCGGGGATTTTTTATCTGTATAAAATGCTTTTTCACAGCAAAACATGTCGAACACTCGTTACCTGATTGAGCAAATATGAAAGGGTTTGTGTGTAAAACGGTTTGCGACGATTTAAATAATGTTCGTCGAAAAGCCCAGCGTGTTGTTGCATTTGAAAGTAAAAAACATAAAAAACCGTTTATCGTCGGCGTCGATACTGGCTTCGCGATCCACCGTAGTCGCTGCGACGGCCGCTGTATCCTTGTTGCTCACCATATCCGCCTTGTTCGTAGTTCTGCGATCCATAACTGTTTCCGTTGTAACTGTACTCCTCTTTGTATAAGGGCATGCAAGTGCGGTCAATCTGTTGAAAGAGAAAAAGCGTGTCGAATATTGAAAATTTGGAAACACATTTGCTTTAAATTATTGTGAATATGGCGATGCGTACAGTTCATCCCTAAAATTTCATATTTACGAGCCACGGTTTTCTCAGACCACGAGAAAAAAACTATCTGTACAGATAAGTATGCGTATGCGAGCACCCATCCGTTGTATCCTTACCAATTAGAGCCGTAAAATAAAATTAACTTATTATTATGAATGTATTGGGAATACAATAGAAATTCCTACGTTTACTCCGTACCTTGTCTTCCCAATCGCACACGCCGAGGTAATTATTGAAACGGGTCTTTTTCGGACAGTACAAGGTGTCTTGGCGTCCATCAGCTTGGCACACATGGAAGATGCGGCAATCGTAATTCCCATCACCATACAGCGCCGGTGCTCGTCCATAACAATTAAATCCGTAAGCGAGAGGGGATGATTCGTAACCTCTAAATACATTCCACTTTGGAGTTTTTCATGACAGGTTGCAGACTCGGATATCATTTGTTTATACTACGACTGATATTTGTAACATCTGCATGAGCGTACCCATTTCCACCGTAGCTGTCAGAATTTCCGCCATAATTCTGCAGGGAACCGTAATTCTGCATGCTGTACCCTCCAGATCTGAAATATTTTATATGCACGTTTCCATATTTTAGCCTCATAACCTTTACGTTCGGCAGAATTTTAATCAAATCCACACACAAAAGGTCAAGCCACTAGCTATCAAAATGAGATATGATAAATAAAATAAATACCTAGCAGAAATACTGTTAGTATGGGCTTCCTCAAGTGAAAGTCTACAGGGATATTTCTAATGAAAAACTCGTTAAGTGCTTAAATTAAGGTAAATAGCACTACAATACCTCAGCTGTTTGGA
This sequence comes from Paramacrobiotus metropolitanus, assembly GCF_019649055.1. NCBI lineage: Eukaryota > Metazoa > Tardigrada > Eutardigrada > Parachela > Macrobiotidae > Paramacrobiotus > Paramacrobiotus metropolitanus. The sequence continues at coordinate 882,047 of NW_026570269.1, read as the reverse complement.
ATGGCTGCTGGCCGCTGCCTGTAGAGGTATCTCCATATTGGGCTGCGCCGACCCCGCATTGCCGTTGCTGGTTTTACCTTCCGACCGTACACTGGACATAGTCGCCAGGCATAACGTGAGCACTATAATGGACCGCATCTTCTAAAAATCTACGAACCGTTGCGACGGAAGCTGCACTACCGAAAACGTTTGCAACGAAATAGTTATGCTGATAAGACAACGGTGGCGAGACATTCTAACCGGCCCCCGGTTTAAGTACTTCCTGGTTGTGCGTAATGCTAACCAGGTGTTGACTAAACAAATTCTAAAATTGATATATGGACATTGTCAAGAGGCTGACGAGTGTTAAGTTGTGCTAATGCGCAACAGCTTAATGCCCATTCGAGGAGAGCTACGGTCGTCGGAATAAACAGTTTGTATATATGGTTAAACCGTGCAGATACTCATAATCATAATTGACGTAAAATTCATTGGCTCATCAGTAAGGTAACTTTTGTTTTGCGGTCCTACGGGGTGCGCTTACAATGACACCTAAATATATAACAGACCGTGCAAGGATAAGGACGTTGTCTTAAAGATTATTCGTCCGTTCTAACCAGTTAGACTTTACTGCGGTCGCATCCATGCTCACAGTCTCAGATGATCATGGCCAGCATTGTTTTGTATAAAAGCTGGCATCTGTTTTGGATTGAATTAGTGGCTTATTTAGTTTATAATGCTACTACCCGAGTCGACATCTTGCATATCTAACTTAGCCAATTTAATGCAAAACTGAATGGCAAGGATAAGTTAGTACACAGGTGCATGGATATAATGCGATCTTCCGCAGTGACCTTTTTCATATGTCACAGAACAATTTCACAGTTTTTTGTTGCTGTTTTGAAAGGCTCTGTAGTGCATAGGAAATTTAACACAAGGTGCAAAAATGCGACCAACATGAAATCAACTACATCAGTTACCTGTATTATCATTTTGCAGTGATTGTTTAATCAGATGTACGGTAGCTTCTTTAAAGTGACCGCTGACCGTACCACAGTTTGATCGGTGCGCTCCTTTCGAAATTTGGTGCACTTAATATTATACTCCTAAATTTAAAGTAAAGAAATTATTTTGGTGATACATCATTCATATAATTTATGACCTTGCGTAACACCATTGCATACAGAATATATCGCACAATTATTGTAATTTAAAAGTATCTGCATATATAAGCAACTGTGTAAGTAACTTTGTAATTGTGTGATGCACACAAGGATGCGATCCTGTTAGCAATCAATCATGCATGCTGTTTTACAATTGTTGATTTATCACATATGCCTGACAAATAAATTACCGAAATCTTTTCGGGTGACGGCAGTTAGACGCAGATTTTGGTAAGTAACGTACACCGATAGTGAAACGCATATCAAAAAAATTCGCTACTACAAAAGAGACTATTTCGGCTTTTAGGAATGACCACATAATATTTTGGCAGTGAGATCAAGTGAAAACCACATAATTAATATCCACCGCCGCCTTGTTGATAGCCTCCAGAACCGCCTTGGCTGTAGCCAGATCCATAACCATCACCTTTGTAATCGGGCAGAGGGTTGCAGTAATTGTCCACCTAAAAAAAACCAAAAGTTATTTGAATATTATGATAATATTGCTGAAATCGTGACACCGTCTTGACCTTTCTCAAGCACATATTAACTGAGTCAATAAATGCAAACATCTCCACACAAGAGCTAATAACACTTGTACCTTAAAGTGCCAGTCACAGATGCCCAGGTAGTTGTTAAATCTTGTCCACTTTGGACACTTAATTGTGTCCGATCGTCCATCGGCTTGGCATACATGGTATATCCTGCCTACAATGGACACGTAAATTACCCGCTTAAAAGTTTTGTTGTGATGAAAATTGTTGCAACCAATTCCAGCATCCCACATTCTTCGACAACTTGCTGCATGCAGTAAGTGCTGTAAGGTTATTTAATCCAACAATACAGCAGTGGTTATTTATTCCAATAAAGCGATAATCAAAATTAATAAAACCACAAATAAATATTCAGTACTGCATATGACAATACTGCATACGACAACAAAAGCAAAAAAATAATTCACAATAGTAATTAATTGCTTGAAAATGTAGTAGTACTCGTACGGGAGCTTAGTGGAAAATCTGCGCTAGAATGTAGTAGCTGTAATATTTAAGACGCGTTTTCCAAGCAGTAAATTTTGTTGTAAAAATTTAATATTTTATGGCAATAAACCATATGTAACCCGTTATCCGTTTTTCGTAAATTTGCTTTGTAGGACTTTTTATCGTACGTACAGTCATAATTGGCATCGCCATAAAGAGCGGGCTTCTTTCCATAACAATCAAATCCATAATTGTCACTGCTGTATTCCGCACCGCCACCATAATTGCTACCGCCACCACTGTAGCTGCAATGTAACCGAAACTGACTGTTATCAAGAGACATACGTACGAAAGATCAAAGCGCTACCCTGGAGAATAGGATTCATAGTTGGTCGCTCCAGCCGCCACTGGACCCGCTTCATGATGGCTCTGCTGGTTAATGTTGGGATTGGGCACGACGACGGGATTGGAAGGAGGAGGGTTGTGGTGATTGGTCGGTGTATTGGGATGACCGGCGCTGACGTGCAGCTGCATCTTGGCCGGCTGTTGGGTTTCCGTCGGTCCAGGCGGTGCGGCGGTAACCAGGGCGGCGGCGCAAGACACCGCCAGGATGAGACTATTCCAGGTGGACATGGTTGTAAACGGTGGCGGATAGCAGGCAGGAAACTCTTAGATAACAGAGATGATTGCTCAACAACTGACTGACAAGATAGCGACAGTAGAGAGCCTTATAAAGCGCATCGTTCTGTCAAAATGAGATTGTCCAAGCATTGGTCACCGCGAATGGGTCGTGACTAACTAGGCAAAGTACCTCCCGGCTTTAAGCAGATTTTCCAGTTGTTTGCTTGATCCCAGCTAATAATACTATCGCTTTTGATTGAACGATATGTCTGTATGTTGTACATGTATCCGCATTGATTAGCAATCGTTCAACGACATGGAGTACACGGCAGTTAAAGCTTACTTGGACGAAGACCATATGGAGACAACAACAGCAGGGACTGCACATAATCGGGTTGAATGTGCGCCAATTTCCGGACCGGTTGGACAATTAGGGTATTACTATGCTAATTAATGGCCATGAGTGATTGAACGTAGCATGTCGCTGTCACGTTTGTTGGATTGATCTTGCGGGCGTTGGGGAGCACAAGCAGCATCTTGTTTACTGTTAATGAGGCATGGCCACTTTGTTTAACACGTTGCGACGTACGACGGCCGCCGGCAACAGTGGTAGCCAGCACATGTGTCTGTGCATAGTGTTCTTATTCCTGACTCGTGGAGGTTTACGCTTAACTTATCCGGTCGATGAGGTGCATCAATAAGTGATGCGGCGGTTGTTGTTGTTTATCCATCTAATATGCCTCACTCAGAACTGTGTATATAATACGATGTAAACTTGCTTTGCCTGGGACTTGTACCCGGTTCGATTTCGTAAAAAGGCATTCATGGATTAGATGTGCCGAGCACCGTCAAAATACGGAGCCAGGACGGATGCGTTTTAATTGTAACAATTTCGTTGTAATTTTACGTAGTCTACGTACTCCAGACGTACCAATTAACGTCAAACATTGCGCGATAACTCTACTTAAACATACTGTCGCCGTCACGTCTCGGGTCTGCACAACACACGTCAAAAAAGTGCTACCTGGCGAACCGGGGTATTCCTTATTTGTTTACGTGCGCGCAGTAATATGTCCGTAGCCTGCAGGTGACAGAAAATAATTAGCAGGTTAATTTAATTCTCGTATTTTACTTGGTTGCAGAATATTTCATTAATTCTCTTATAGCAACGATATACAAAAATCTTCTGATTTTTGGCTAAAATGTCTCGAGGCTTTTCACAAATGGTTTTTTGATTTTTGTAGCCATGTTTCCGTATATTACTACTGCAACTATTTGAATGTGTTGCAACAGATATTAAATTTGTTCGATGCGGGATGGAGTGGGTGCGCGGTGCGCGTTAGTACGTAAAAATATAGATACGGTATGTAGTAAAATGAGTCGTAGTAAAACCAGCTTATATGTATTTTAATATGGGCCCTTTGGTAAAACTAACCAAATTGCCAACCACCAAACTGCTGAGTTTGCGTGGTTCCACAGTCTAACACGGCTGTGGAGTTTGGGTCGACTGCATCATACTGCCTGTCCATATATAAAAGGAAATCACAAAAACAAGACGTACGTAAATGTTTTCGGAGATTTCCCTCCATAGAAGTAGTACGCTGACTTGGTGCCGATGCGCATCCTGTTGCTACAACTTGCGGTAGAATAAATCATAATATACTATTAATAAAATAATACTGAGCACAAGATTGAAAAAAATGTATGCTCTATGTGCTTACACTCGACGTAGTACAGTAGCTACGTATGCGTATTAATGTGGTTTAATACGTGGTACGAGTACATTGTTTCGCAGAATTGCAGTATGGAGCACAGGCGTAGTAGTTATGTATGTAAGTGGTTTACTTGGAAATTTTACTTTTCACAGAACAACGAAGAATAAGGAGCGGTGCAAAAAAAGTGCGAAAATGCGCCTCACGTTAAAAGAAACCGCTAGCCCAGTGAAACGCTGGCATTGTACAACGGTTGTCGCGGTGTTGTTACTACGTAATGTGTTTCCATTAAAACAGGAAATGCAACATGCATCATCTTCCATGTCTGTGTATGTGAAATGGACACGCTGAAGCTGGTGCATTCGTTCACGGGTATCGGATGTCACGACATAACGCTCTGGCGCTGATCTTGACCGCTAGGTGGGCTTTGTTTACGCGAATGACATTGAATGAGATCTATTGAGGCACGTTACGGCAGCGGCTTTTATCTTCTAGCGTCTACCAGTCCATCATCCAAAGCTTTACCCGGTTTCTTTCCTTTTCCACCGGCGGCCACCCCTGGATCAGCTACCGCGGCCGCGCCCATGGGATCGTTAAGGAACTTACTGGATAGTGCGCCCAATGGATCCAGCTGTCAAAAAATTATCGCACTGAAGAGTCATTTACAATTACAGTAAAACTGTACGTAGCTCAGGACAGTAAGTCTCGTACGCTTAATATTAATGAAAATTAATTACAACACTTTCAGCCAGAGTCAACAATTTAAAATTTTAGGTTCTTTAAATGTATTCGACCCAATTTTACAGAAAGAATCTAAGGAAAGTGCTACGACAGTATAGTTTTGTTTCGTACCGGCGTTCCCGATGCCAACAGCGAAGCCATTCGTCTTAAATGCGGTTGATATGGATTCTGCATGAGTGATCGCATAATTGGCTTCAAAGCTTCCACCTGAGCATTGGGTCCAGACAGCGGCAGTCCGGCGCCGTTGATTGACATGGGCAACTGATGTCCGGCTAAAGGTGCCGCACCCTGCCCAATGGCTCCGCCGATAGCCGTTGTCTGATTATGCATTGACAGCTGACCAAACATGTAAGCATGTCCGCCCAGCAGATGCGGCGGCACCGGTCCCGTATCGTATGACATCATTGGTGGACCGCCTTGGAGATGGCCGCCGGGTGGCATCATTCCCGCCATTCCCGGGTCTAGTTGACTGACTCCCGGTGATGGCTTGGAGCGACGGTGCGCCTGATTATTGGTAATCCCAGGAGACTCTCGTCCCCGCGACATTCCTTCTCCCAAACTTGCGGGGCCGCCACCCGGAGGAGCATCGTTAAACACGGGACGGTGACCGGCACCGGCGAGTGGTTCCACATACGGCGTATACGACTGCTGTCCGGGCATTGGCGGCGCACCGGGCTGCAAGTTGATTTGAGCGGCTGGCAGGTGACCTTCACCTGCCACCCGCAGGAAGGACTGGCGCACACCAGAGGGGGCGGTGTTAACGAAATCCGTCAAGTCCTGCTGACCGGCTAACGGTGGAAACAATAATGCCGCCAAGAAATCCATGGGATTGGTTGGCGGGGCAGTCGCCGTAGCGGGAAGATTGTTGGCTGATAGGTGATTGTTTTGATGACTGCCCACATGGTACGGTGCCGGCAGGGATGGCTGTAGTGTATATCCGGCATAACCGGAATAAGGCGGCGGTGGGTTAGCTAGATTCGTGGCAGAACTGGAGAGAGACATAGATTCTTGAAGTAGAGCGACAGGCATCGGGCATGTCACACTGTTCCATGTATCACATTGTCCGCGGCGCTCATCGAAGAGCATACCGAAAGGACACGCGAATGTCTCCCGAGATGCATCGGCATGGCAATAGAAATACGTTTCGCATCCGCTTAGAATATCAGCCTTATATCCCGGAGAGCCGACGGCGCATACATTTTGATTGTATCGATTCTACAAAGCAAAAATCGCAAGATCAGAAATTATCAGAAATTACAAAATTATTATTAGCAAAAATAGAAATTAAGTCAAATAAATCAAGTCTAACAAATCAAGCATGTTCCGTCTAGGTGCAATATAATACAAATTACCTGATACCGTGCGTTTCCACTTGGAACCAGTAGAAAAAGAACATAAAAAATTATTTGGAATCCTAGAATAAAAACTCTTAATGAATGCATAATTCACAGTGCTAACATAACCATTATATGATCGAGAAACATGCAATTAATTACAGTAAACTGTACAGCAACATTTACGAAAGCAATCTCACCATAAAACTTCCATCTGTCTTCCATCATTATTAGGCACCGAAAACAGATTGACCGGCACTCATTCGTTTATAGACAACGTGGTCAACTCTTATTGTCCAGGCCAGGTCGTAGGATAGCGTTTTGCTCATACGAGGGTAATTAAACTGTTGTTGCTTCCGGTCAGTTAAAATCCCCAAAAAAGTCTATCGTGGTGAAACAATGCGTTTGGCCGGTATATGACAAAGTAACAATCGCGTAGCAGTTGAGTTTAACGAGTAACTGTGCGCGGTGAAGTGATAGGAGTCGCACCGCGATTCCGACGGTTTATGAGTCAAGGTTGGTGGACCCTACATTTTCAATTGTTAGTCAGATTGGATTGCTAGACGTCGTTCCCTTACGGTAAAACGGCGCACGCCGGTAAAGGATTTAGACATTTTTTCGTTTTATTCCACTTAAAAAAATGACAGTGAAATGCCAAAACAAGACAGAAACGTGATCAAAATGTCAGGGTGTCGCAGACTGACATAATGTGTTATAACTGGCATCAGTAGACAGTTGATCAAAAAAGTAGACGGTAAGCGAAATCCTGTACTTTTTCGTCTTTTTACCATGCTGTAATAGTACTTTAAAATTATTATTTTGCATATAACCTTTTTGTAAGCGCCGCTTTTTCCGAGAGCTACGAAATATCGCACATTGCTAAACATTTTTTACAGTTTATAACGGTGGAAATTCCTTTATTAATTTTTTCCTGTTAAATAAGACCAAGCAACACAGCCAAGGCAAACACCAAGAATGCCGGAATGACAACCAAAGTGTGTCCGGTATTTCTGCCTCGCGGAGTTCGTGTCGTGGTACGCATAACTCCGCGGTCTCCCGTGTTGCAGTTGTCTTCATCGCACAGGCAGATTTGTCCATCAAAATGAAAATAATCGAATGCCAGATAATTGGTTTTCGTGATGTTCACTTCACGGCACCCTGGCTGTAGATGTGGTGTATCAAAGATTTCGTAGCGGTCCAAATCAAACTGGCATGTTCGGCGGGGCCCTGGAGCAAAAAACACATTTCCGCTAAAACAGCACAGAGGATTTAATCACGCCATGAATTAACAGTAATTAGCGTGCTATTATTTTATAGTCCTACACAAACTCGTTATTATTCACATGAAAAACCACGAAAGAACTTTAAAAGGATCCTTACCGAGCGCTGTTTGGGGATGTTTGCTGGTCACTGTCGTGTAGTTTCCGTTCAGGATCACACAGAACCTCGCTCGCGGTAGTAAACTGGTACAATTTCGTGAAGTATACTGAGATTCATTTGGACAGGCTGTTATAGTATCTTGGGTAATGGAGTTGCACACATGGCAGAACAGGTCGCCCTTTGCTGTCAAAAACAAATATTTTACGCAACTGCCGCTGAGATTAAGTTACAGTATTTTTTAAAATTTTGCTGCAGCTACAGTGTGCATCTGCAGTGACTCGACGATTTATTTGTCTTATTATCCCAAATCTCACAGGGAACCTTGGATCATATCCAATAGTTACTTGATATATTGAAATATGCACATCCAACATCGCTTGTACCGGCTTACACAAAATATGATACAGTTAAACTTACCGGGACTAGTGCCATATGACAGAAATAGAAATGTCGACACTGCCAAGCAAATCTTCATGATGTACCGGAGTCCTACTAGATCTTTTAGGTTAATGTAAAAGTTTTTCAAAAGGTCAGTCAACAATTTTCTTGAGTAATTTATTCGAGTGACTGTGTGCTCGCGCAAACTGTATATTCGTAGAATATTCTGCGAGATAACCGGCAAGTCATGTTTGTGTAATGTCTACAAAACAGGCGGAAATACGTGAATGCAAACTTTTCATGTAGGATTAAACCTGTTAAGAATATCACAGGTATGTGTATTGTCGACCACAGATTTGATTATGTGAAGCATATCGGAGAATGACTCGGAGATATCATTATTGAAAAGCTGTCTGATAAATTTAGCAAAGTGTAGAACACTTGCAGCATTCTTCATTGACACGGCGCTTCGTTGACATGAACACACAGTGCCCCGCATAATATGTAAAACTACTACAATGTATAATACGCTATTATTTTAGTGTTTGTTACCATATTTGTTGGTACGGTAATGATAGAAAATTTTCAACGCTTTAAGTTGTCCACACATGCAAAAAATTTAAAGAGTGTAAAAAAATTAAAGAATGATAAAAAGGCAATATTTTGGCGCCGGAATGAAGAACTTATCTTCTGCTACCGTCTTATGGCAAAGTAGCTAGCCTTATGACAAAGTAGTTGTTACTCTGGTGCCTATAATTACATGATTTCTGACCTTTGGAATCCATAACAACTGATACATAAGTTCGGATTAATTTGTGTAATAATTTATGTCATCGAGCAACTGCTAGCACAGCTTGTGCAGGTAAATACACATTGATCGGCCTTTTGTTAACACTGGCAGTGCGAAGTGTGAACTCGGCATCATCAACCGGTGAACCAGTCATATTCGTAGATTAGCCAGCGTTATTTTAAATCTGCAGTGGATAACGATGATTTTATCCCATTCCCACGTAAATTCTTTTCCGATAATTTGTTTTTGAGTTGGACACTGACCAAACAACATGTCCGCATCACCGTGTCGAACCGTTCTCATCTTATACCATACTTCCAGACTTCCATGCCATCTTTTTCTGTGGGCGGCCATAAAGTTCTTCTGTACAGAGTATTTTTTGTTGACAAAATTAATGGCCACCAAGTACCGTACAAAATTTAAGACGAGTAATCAGGAAATCATAAATGCCCTAATATATACTTACAGATTTTTGGAATGGCGTCGATTATAAATACGAAACCATACAGATAACTGATATTTTGTATTGTACTTTCATACAAATGAATCGCCGGCTATGAACGCCGCGCGGTAGAAGTACGAGTACTGATGGAATTCACTATTTAATAACATGACAAATCGACTCATTGATCTACTCTGTTCGTATAAATCTAGCGAACGTCAATCAGTTATCCCTTTTTTGATACTGGAAATGGCTATTCCCACCACCCTGGCACCTCCTTTGGCACAATCGCGATCGGATATCTCCTCCGATCGCGAGGAAGGTCTGGGGCAAACAGGCAGCAATGGCTCGGGTATCTAGTACCAGGGTCCGGAAGGTTCCAAACTGCCGGAACATTTCAGTTCATGGCAGGAATTCAACTCATAAGTCAATGCAATATATAAAGAGGTGCGAATAGCCAAAAGAGGTGTGCGAAGGCGGTGGCAATAGTCAAAAGGTGGGGAAAGGTCGTGAGAATAGCCAAAAGGGGATGCGGGTGGTGGGAACAGCCACACCCTTTAATATATGGGTAAGATATTTATTTAGGAAAAACGAACTAGTTCAATTGAGACTTGAGTGTACGGTAGGGGCGCGAAATCCGCGATCGTATAGTGCAGCCATCCGAACCGCATAAATTAATTTGTTGGTATTTTAAATTTCACTTCTTTTGTTTTTTGCTAATAATTGTAGGTCACATTTTGAAAACAAAACAGAACACTCCTAAAAGACCGCCAAGAAATACAAATCGTTCTGCCGATTTTTGCATGGCTCCATTGCAAGTTTCCGTATTGCATGTGCAAAATGTGCCGGAAAAAGAAATTTCAATGTCTTCTTCATTTTCGATTAGTTGGTTGTTGACTTCGACGTGTTTGCAGGTTCCGCTGTCAGTAGGGATGGAGCCAACAAATGCCTTAATCCAATTGTCTTTGCCACAGTTGCGGTAGGGACCTGTTCGGCAAACACGTACCAAAATGAGCCAAATTAATGTACAGTAATTGAAGAAAAACATTAATTCAGTACCGTACATACTGTAGTGTTAAACTACTGTACTTAAAATAATGACCGAAGTTTTCGTAAGCACGTTATTACGTACTTCACGAGCTTGCTAATGTCTGTACTACTAATCACGGTACTACCTGCGGCTCATTGTATTGTACTGTGCAAGTATCTACGTGAAGACTGAAAAACCATCATTAACATCAGAAATCTTGTTATATAGGATTTTACAACACAGCCCATGGTCAAGCGCCTGTACGTCAGCCAACGTATAGGGGCATTTATATTTTGTAAGGGCCCGTCGTAATTTGTTACCTTGTCCGGCCCTTCGTTCCATTGATGTTGTGTTTGTGACGACGTAAGATCCATCCCACTTCAGACAGTATTTTACAGAATCATCCATGCAGTCCATATCGTGATATTCGGGATTGTCTGGACATGGTCCTGCTACGGGGCTCTTCATGAAAGCGTTGCACATGAAACATCTTAGTCCGTACGCTAGAAAGTAAAGGTTACAAAGCACAGGTACATTAGTGTCCGTGTATATACAGTGCACTCGTACTACAATACTTCGGAGATCATATTGATCTGGTAAACTGTACGCCAACTTGATAATGTTAAAGAATGATGCACTGCATTGCGCGTTACCAAATGAAACGCAAACTGTGTAAGACGTATTTCACCTGGAACGCACTATTACAAAACGGATGCCCTTTTCAAATTCAGCCCAACTGCCCAAGGATAATCATTAAAATCTTTTTTCTTATTTTTCTAAGCAATAAAATGAACTTACCAGCTGGCGTTAAATAAGCAACAACGACAAGGACGGCAACGATATGGCTTTTGGTAGTATTCATTTTTCGCTTTTCGACTGCCCGTTTTACGAAAATAACCTCAAACAAAGTAGCTGTCAGCCCACCTTCTCATCGAAGAAGAAAATATTTTCCTTTGATTCTGATTGCACAGTACATTATCAGCATCTTCGGCAGACATTTGATGTGATATTTGCCACATATGTGTGAGTTCAGGTCGTGTTTCCTCAAGCTTCTGAGACTGAAGTCCGGAATCATGACCCCATTAAGATAAGATAAAATTAATATATAGATATAACAGCATTAATTACGGCAAGTGCAGTTGTCAAAAGTTAAAATTATTTAGTTCACCGACTCCCGGTAATGTGAATGCTACAATGCTATGCAATTCAATCCTTATTACATGCAAACTATTTACACTTACAGCACTGTGAGCATCCTTTGCTCTAGTTACTGTATCGGTGTAGGGCAAAATGGAAAGAAAGTATGTTTAGACAAGGTGAGCGATGACGGGCTTTCTTAATTTTCCTTCTTCTATAGTGTTCCTGGTAGCAACACAGCCAACACTGTAAGTGTCGACGGATGATGCAGTTGGATTATTAGAAACATTAATACACCTCAAAGAATTATTCAGTCCCGCAGTACAGCGCTATAACTACGCGTATTGCACATAGTTCTATAGTATAGATATATACAATATACAGACAATACGAGTATACTATATTATATATGTAGTCAATACATTATGGGTTTGGCATCTCTGTGGCTGACATGTTGTGTCATTTGCATGTACCATAATGTACCTATCTGAGAAAACTTGAATCACTGCACCATTAATGTAGACCAAGCTCATTCCATCAAACTTGTTGCTTCGTTTTCGTAATAACGAAGTATGATTTAGGTTTGTTTAGGCTGTTGAGGGAAAGATGACTGGAAAGTATTGTGTTCCTTTGTGGCGAACTGCTGCAATGTTTCCGCGCCCGTGCTTGTCACGTTCAAGCGGCTACCGTTCCATCCGTTTCGACGTGCCTGCAAGGTTCAGTATTTTTAACTTTCATGTAACAGATTGTTGCAGATTTTGCACCTTTAGATTACTCGTGTAGCACACTAAGGAAACATTGAATTAACCCATCGTGATCGGCTAACGATGCCCATTGCCCACTTTCGAAACTGCAGAACTTATGTACGCCCAAGTCAAGGGACAAGGGCGCTATCGCCGTCCGCAGAAGAAACCATCGAGAGTCTAAAAGCCTGCATCGTGGGTCGACCGCGCGTGAGTTTCGGTACGATGGATGTCAAGGCCAACGAGTGCGGGCTGTTCTATGGCGGCGGTGATGGCGAAATAGGGTACGCACGCTGTTCGTTGAAGTTGCACCTGTTGCTGACGCTTGCTGTTGCTGATGATTTGATAGACATATATTTTTCCAAACGGCGGACATCTGTCAATTGAATGCACTGGCACAGGTCTGCATCCGCCTTCATAAACACGGTGTGGATACTTCTGAGCACAGCGTAGGTTACCTGGAGAGCGAGCGTGTGGCGAGCAAATTCAACGTGGAGCTAAGTGGTCTGCTGCAAAGTATTCGCGATGATTTACTGGATCCCACCCAGACCAAAAAGTCCATTGCGTCAGAATTGACGGGGCTGACAGTTCACTGCATGTCGCTAGCTTCGCTATTGTGTCGGCTTAGTAAACTGGGAGGTTTGTTAATTTTATTATGCTAAAAAGCCTCTGCTCCTAAATAGTCACTGGTCCTTCCGACGGCTGGCAACTATAGTTGATACAATATGAATCTTTTATCTTACACTCAACAAATCTAACATTCCTCTTCACTGAACAGGTAAAAGTAACGCCTCGAAACCGAATTTTGCGCCAACGGCCGCAAAGGGAAAGCCTTTTGGATCGTTGGTCTCATCTTTCCGACGCCGCATGTCGGTGGCCAGATGATCCTTAGTCGCGGCAGCCAAGCATGGACCTTCGACGTAAGCAAAGATCTTTCCGACTTGTCCAAGCCAGCGGAGCCGCGCTTCGCTTACGTTGCGGTCTGTAGCGACGTCCGGCAGGAGGTTACGCGCGTGCACTCCGGTCACCGTGTCGCACTGACTTACGATCTCTTCCTGCGTGATGACGACATCCCAAAATTCTCACTCCAGCTCAGCCCTTTTCACTGAGGCCAAGCGCGTCTTCAAGCAAGGCTTGCAGAACCTGTTGAGTGACCCGACGTTCGTACCGGAGGGTGTCCTCATTGGCTTCGGACTGCAGTACCAGTACCCGATCAACGCCCAAATCGATCTCAATGCACTGATAGAAACTCTTAAAGGCAGCGACGCCATCGTCAAACGCGTCTGCACGGAATTAACGCTACCTATCCGACCTAAGGTGCGAACGCGCTTTGACGTGGATGGGTGCCGAGGAACGCTTCTTACCAGTGGTTTCATAAACATTAACCCTGAGGGAGCGGTACAGATCGTGGACGATCTCCTATGGAAAAACAATGATGCTATTTTTATCGGATACGACAAAGATGATGGGGATAAGCTAGAGGATGCGGAACCGGGCGTTCTGGAAATGTTTGATGAAAGAGAAAAACAATGGGCGGAAAAGAAGTCTCCAAGTTGTGCACTGGATCGCCGAATTAACGAATTACTCCCCCGTGAAGATGGCATATGCGGCGCACGGTAACGAACCGGCACTGGGGCACTTATATAGCTCCGTTTGCCTGGTCGCACGTACTGGGCCGGCAGGTAAGCGAGTGTGACAGTAACGGGATCGAGTGCTGGAGCTTGTCGCTGGAATTTTTGTATTTTTACGCATTGTTTGAAAATGAGTGCAGCACGGTGTCCATACGATTACGGTGGCGGCATTATTACCTTACCTATTACCTCATTGCATATTATTACTATTGTTATCGTTTGGTAATTATACCAGACTATTATTTTTGTACATAACTTGCTACGTATGCATCTACGATTTCAAAGCGCACAATTAACAGCTGGAGTTTCCATCCGCTAATTACTTTAGGTTTCATGTACAATCCGTGTCTCCATGTAGCTCTGCAATTGCCATTGTTAAAAAATGCAATCCGACAATTTCGATTGGTTAATAATTTATCATTATTTTGTTTGAAACGTACTGCGCTGCGAGCAAAAGAAATTTACCATTAGAGTTTGACAGCGTCTGGTACGGCACATGATTGCTTTCGTGCCTATACATAACAAGATTTGGTGCAAATGGAACAAATATAATATAGTAAGAGCAACAAGCTAAATTCGTTAATTAGTCTCCCGAACTCCTGGGTTTTTAGATAGGCTTGACAACCGGGAATAGATCTGGATCAGTGTTAGGTGGATCGCCCACTTTAAGCTTGCCGGTTACGGGTGGCGATGGCACCCACGGCCGTTGCGCCATCCGCACATCATCTCCAAACCAGCGAGTGGACAATATACGGCGATTATTCGCAGTCATATTGCCTTTTGCCCCGTGCAGGGTCTTCATGTGGAAAACGATGCAGTCTCCAGGCTGCAGTGTCCACTGTAGGATCTCGCTTTCTGGGATGTTGGCTATGTCTGGCACATCCCGATATTCATGGTCCAGGACTGTTGACGTTAGAGAGTAATTTAAGGTTGTAGCAAACTTTCGTGGATAAAACCATCCCCATTTATGCGATCCGCGAATAAATTGCAATGTGGTCGGTAAGGCGACTGGATCAACCGGCATCCAGATTGAGCACGCCTTTAGTAATAATGTGTATCTGTACAAAGTGTTACTACGCGTATAAAATTATGATTATGTTACAAATACAGTACAGCACTTACCTGCTCGCCGTCGAAGGGATAATAGCTCTGATCATGGTGCCACGGTGTTTCTTTTGCTGCACCTTGCTCCTTTATTAAAACATGTTCGTGATAGAATGTTACTGTTGCGGTTTTCAACAGCTGTTGTACCACGTCGGCAGCCGGGGAATGATATACATAATCTTGAAATTCGGGAATGTTTTTCCAGTTGAAGTAATCGTTAAAATATATTCCTTCGTTGTAAATTACAATAGGACTGGTGGAGGAATCCTTTAGAAATTCGGAATAACCACTGGGATGCTTCAGGTTCTTAGCAATACCGCTTTCCACTTTGCGCACCCACTCGGGACTGAAAACATTTCGCAAACAAACTGCGCCGTCTTGCTCAAACGTGAGGATATCTTCGGCTGTCACTTTGAATGATTCCATAATATTAATGTCGGGATAAATTGCAACAATGTTTTCGGTTAATAAAATTGTACGGTACGAGACGAGTCACATCACTATATCTATATACTACTTCTACTGTACACTATCTTCTACACTTCCGTAAATATATAATATGAAGCAATTCTGTGCCGCTGTTAATAATTACGAGCAGCAGATTTGCAATTCCCGTAATATTATTAGATAAACGATTTGCCAAAGCACTCTTAGCATTAACTGAAATTATCACGGTAAGAAAACGGCCGGTACGAAGATTTCATAAACTGAATACATACGTACTGTACGTACGAGCACAGAACACAGAATGGACAGATTAAGATGGGATGTCGACAGTTAACTTATAATTATAATTATCTTGATTTGGCAACAATCTGCGAGTACGAAGGTACTCGAAGCTACGTTTGATATCATACTGATAAAAACACATACACATGGTATTAGGTTCGCAAACAAGCCTATAGTAGCTCTTCTGTTACAGCTTATTTAAGTTCACAGAACTACACAATACTACATAGTACTCACAGAATTTCCTCTTACCATGGTTAGTAGAAGTTCGTAATTCAGTAGGTAAAAATGCATGGAATAGAAGTATGTACGGCTGCAAAGGTAATAATCGCCGTCGATTTTGCTCAAGAAAGATTAAGTCGAACCTGCAGAACAAGGAAGCCTGATGTTTACATACGGGTGCGGAGTACTTACTTCTCTTGGGGGGAGTTTCGAGAAACTGATGAGAGAACTGAAAGGTTTTGTATTTCCGTATTTTGTGAGCAACAAAACAACATTTAAAAATGACACTTCACTTAGTACACTCCCTAAGGCAGTTGAATAAAATACTCTCCCTATTTATATACATCTATATAAGTCAGATCGATGTACAATTTTAGCTAAAACTGTGTACAGGGGAGCTGAGTTTCCAGATTTTTAATTAATAAACATAATGATATCGTACGGGGGCAGTACTAGTGTGCAGAAAGTCATGCACATGATACTCCACTTCAAATAATCTGCTAATTTAATAAAAACTTTGTTAAAACAGTTTTGCAAGTTATGTACAGAATACGCTACAAAATGGCCTACAAACACATTGATTGTCAGACAAAAACAATATCTGGAACGCTTACAAGCTACACCAATGGTCAAACTATAATAATAAGTTTGTATTAATAAGTATTCTGTTTATCTAAAGTATGAAATGTAGAAAAATCCCGACACTGAAATTCATGCTTTGTTCAGCATACGATACTTTATTTTCCTTAACAAATTCTGAACGGATACCAATCAACTGTTGTATATAAAGAGAAGTATGTTAAAGATTGCTTGTTTCGGGTTCGTTTAATCGTCGTCCCCGTTTCCTCTTCCACATGCTAGGATTGTATCGAGAAAACTCTTTGGTTTTGTCTTCTTCACCGTCCTCGGTTTGCCATTGCCATTTTCTGACCTGCCACCCAGGTCATTGTCATTTGCCGCTCGACGCTGCTTGTTTCTACCATCAGGATATCCATTGCGCTGGTCAGCCTCCATTGGTTCATCTTCCGTATGTTCGATATCTTTGTAATGTTGTGTCCAGAAATTAAATTCCTTCGCTTCGTACCCGGTGTTGAACTGCACTCGGGAGAGAGCGTGCTTATCGTGAAAAACGTTAAACGTCCTTTTAACAAGTATGCCTTCGATTAGTCCCGCTTCGATCCTTGTCGCAAAAAACTCATGCCGACTTTTTAAATCCAAGAAAGCGAGATATCGCTCTTTTTTGTAAGCTTCACGATTCCGTTCGAAGACTTTTACCATCGCCCGGAAGTTGTCTTCCGTGTCGCCCTCGATGTATGCGATGTCGGCTTCCGCAGAAAACCTTTCTGTCAGTTGCTCTCTTGGTGGCAATTTATTTTCGACCGAGGAGGACTGACGTTCGGCAGCGGGCGGTTGGGTCACTTTTTGAGCTTCCTCATTGTGAAGCGATCGTGGTCGCTCATTCACTACCGGCGCCGGCGGGACATTTTCCACGTCAACGGTTCTAATAGGCGGAAGTGGTTTATCATCGGACACTGATTTTATTGTTTTATCGTTGAAATCTCCGATTCCATTATCGACTTGCACCGTCGCTGCCCAGTTGGGCCGCAGTCGATTACCCGGTTCGACTTCCCTGATCAACTCGTTCTGAACGCGAGTGACGACGATTGGAATTTTGGACTTCTGGTCAGTGACCACTTCCGGTTCGTACACATCACTGACGTACGTTGTCCGCCTATGAAACAGCTTCTCATTGTCGCGATCGTTTAAGTACGCATAAAACTCCGGTGCAGCGGCAACATTGGCCGCCCCGTACAATGAAGCTGCGTCCGCGTACGACCGAACGGCTTGATTAATTACGGAAGAACGAAAAATTTCCCGTATCTGTTGCTGAATACAAGGCATCCGTGTTGTTCCTCCAAACGGCACCACCTCGTAAATGTCGCGCAGGTCAATCTTGTTTACTTCGTTGTCAACATAACTGGCGACTTTGGCGATTTCTTCGCTGCAGATACTCTCCAAATCTTCCCTTGTCACTTTCCACGCGAAGTCTATGCTGTTAACAATGTTGGGGATGTGGATAACTGTTGTTTTCGCCGCGGTCAGTTCTCGTTTGGCTTTTTCGCAGTGGAAGCGTAGTCTTTCAATGGCTGACAGATTCTGGTGACCTCGGAGTAGATCGATTCCATATTCCTGGGCAAAGCGAAAACAGCAATGGCGCACCATCTGGCAATCAAAATCCTCCCCACCGATTTCTATCGGTACGCTTTCATATAATTTGTGGATTCGTTGATGAGCGATTCGAAAAACTGAAATCTGCGTCTGCGCTGCGCCAATATTCAGTGTTAAGTAATTTCCATGAACCACTCTGCGTTCTGTACTCCAGCCAATAAAACATGCCAGATTTCTGCTGACTGTGGAAGCGTTTAATCCGGCTAGCTGCGCGACATGTTTTATAAACTCGTCTTGTAGATATGACCAATTTGGTGGAACGGAAAAAACTACATCGGTTATTTCCTGTGTAATGACATCCGTGTTGTATCGAGCGAAATCTTTGACCATGGCGAAAATCCTCTTTAAAATTCGGTGCATGGGCCAAAACTCTGGAAAGTCGTGATTTGGTCGGTTCAATTTAACGCCAATGTCCCCGTTTTTGTCACGATCAACGTCAAATGGCAACATATACTTTCTTTGTTGCTGGACAAACTTCTCTGCGGATAATTCGTTGACAAATTTGCCCAGATCAAAAACACAACAATCCGGTGCAATAAAAGAGAAATTCTGCGCATCTTCGCCCAGTAAATAATCATTCTGCTCATCATTATTCAAAGCGTAATAAAAAGGAACGCTATCACTTCCCCACGGATTATGAAGAATGATGTACTGCCCTTTTATGTATACTGCGCAACGGATACATTTGGTTCCTAGGTGTATACCGATGGCTGGACTCTTCCTTGTACTCATTTTACTGTACACAAGAAAACAGAGAACCATTCATTTAAAGTAGCACATATAACCGAATTCTCACTAAGAATGATTTAATTATTTTACCTTTAATTTGACGATTTTCCAACTTTTCATCAAACATTCAGTAGTGACAACAAACAATTTTTCGGAAATAAGAAAAACTTTTTTTCGAAAATATTATATCGAAACGTGTGCTAGGGCACTAAGCAATATGTGAATTTTTGACTGGCTGAATGTGTTTCGCGTTCAGGTTGTAGTGGAGTTATGTTCATATACCGTACATGGCTCACTATCCAGCAATGTTTCCTTATCTAACTGATAACACCTGCTATTGTGGCAGGCATAAGCATTCACCTTATGAGTTTACGGTTGAAGATTTGCAAAAGCCCCATACTGACTGCAAATATTTGGAAAATGAAATGACTCTCCAGTAAAATACGGCACTGGGCTTTGCAGTTTGCTCAATGAATCGTAAACAAACGGTGAGATTACAAACACAAACGCCAAGCATTCGCAATTTCAAGGGAGTTATACTGCTGCAGTTATTCATGCAGAGACGCACTTAACCTTTGGCCCGATAACTGCAGCACGAAAACGGAAGAGCGGGATCATGGATAATCACCGTTACCTGTGCATTTGTCATGTAAAGGGTTTTACAAAACGAAGAGTAGTTTGCTCTTTCTAACATTCTGGGAATTTCTGGCATTGTTAAACGGCTGAACTCGATTATTATTAAACATATAGATATACAGTACACTAAATGATTTGTGTGTAATCATACGCAATGGCCGGCTACCAGATCTAACAAAAATTCGGTCGCTGTTACACTGCGTGATAATTAAACTTCTGATGTTTCTATTAGATTTATCATCTTTTTCGCAATTCTTGTTACACTTTCTCTTTAACCGACGCTAATAGTGTAAGCGAATAGAACTAAGTACATACTGCAACATTGCAAAATTTGCAGCTCGCATGCCTGTACAGCCAGGAGGCGATATACCGGTATCTCGTAACTAGAACTCGCTTACGCGTAAGGTTTATGCAGGTTGCAAATTTCTTCAAATTATTAATTTTAAATGCTCCAATAGACCAGATATACGAGTATTATAGCGCAGTTATTTCGATTGCACTCGAGAAAGTCGCATTGGTGTCAGCGGCATCGTCCTGATCTTCTTCACACAATTCTGGTACATTCGCTTCTAGAGTGTTTTCGGAGTGAACGCCTTGTGTGACAGCAACTTCTTTAGCAGTTACACATGATGGACCATCTGAGTCGTGAATTTTCTTTTCGGAATCGCTCAGGCAAATCGTTTCGGCTCCCGTGGCGTTTCCGTATGTGTTTAGGTCTACTGTTGTTCCTGTCGTAGAATCGCCCAAATCATGATGCATATCCATAGTGATTTTCTGGATGATTTGGTCAGCAGCTGGTGAAGAAATACGGTTTTCGTAAGAGCAATCATTTTGGTTTTTACTTTCTGTATCGTCATATTCAGTTTCTTCAGCAGAAATGGATTCGTTTCTGGCGACAGGATTGTCGCTTTCTTGAATCTTTCCTTTGTCTTCCAGGCTCTTATTTTGTTCTAATTTTTGAACCGGTTCCGTATCCGTTCGAGCGTCTACAGGCCGATATGAAGGGTAAGGTTGTTCCAAATCATACTCGTGGGCGTAAAGGGCAGCTCCTTCGGCGGCAACGATATCCGCGTAGCCCAGAACAGCAGCGTTAGGTCGTTTTCCCAATATATCTACAACGATATCTTGAATTTTGGGATCCGCGCACTGCTGCCAACCAGAGCTATGTCGGAAAAGTCTTGCAAATTGTTGTGAATCAGTCGTAGGCCTTCTCTAAAGTGATCGAAGAGGTCACTGCAGATTAATTCAAACGTGCTTCGTGTGAAAGTAAACCGGTGAGCAGGTTGTTGATCAGCCAGGTCGTTAATGTAAACAGAAGCGGTTTTGTTTGCACTCAGTTTCACTTTGGCTTCCTGGGCGTGTTTGCGAAGAATTTCATACGTCTGCTTATCCATGGTCTCTACTTCCTTTCCCATAATGGTAGCGAATTCTCGTACAATTCTCCTATCAAAATCGTTTCCGCAAACGATTTGCTCTAGAGTTTTCAGAGGCATCTTTTGCACGTCTTTGCCAACTATCTTGTACAACGCCGCCCCGGAAAATGCTGCTCCAATATGGATAACAAGCACTGTGTCCCCTTTAATATGCGACAGACTTCCCCGACACGCTGCTCGTGTTTCGGGAATGAGTCGAGAAAATAGTATCCGAGTATTTTCTGCCAGGCTCCAAACATCCGTGTTCGCTGGCTCGTTTTCAGTGTGCAATGCATCTGGAATGGTGATCCAAACCGGAAATAGGATCGGTCCCTCGACTTGAAGTTTTTCTCGTATGGTAGCGGCCGTTTCTTTCAATAAAATGCGCAAAGCTTTGCGGGCATCTATCTTGTGTGCTCCGAAAAAACAAACATAATTTTCTTCGGCTGTAATTGCAAATGGAAACCGATAACGTTGGATTAGCTCATTAGACTCACTGGAACTGATTCCCAGGAAGCGTTTCATGCAAAAAAGCACATGGTCGGGTTCTGTCAGCACGCTGGCTTGCGCATCTTCCCCAATAAAAACTTCTGTGTTCAGATGAGCTACGAAAGCAGGAAGCTTCGTGCCACCTTGTCTGGTGTCGATAATGGTGGGTCCTCCGGCTTGATCGATAATGGCGACTGTAACATTCAAACTGCCCAAGTCAATGCCGATGGCAGCTGTTTTCGAAAGTTTAACGTGACTTGATCGCCTTTCGCCAGAAAAAGAAGCATTATCACTATTTTCACCTGACATTTTCAAATTAAACAGTTCTTGAGGGGGTACCTTAATAGGTTACTCGGCGGGTAATTGACTGGAAATACGCCGTGCACAGTTTTGGGGAAGCGGTTGCGCGCGAGACAGCACAAGCACTTGTCACTTGTCGTACATGCTTTTTGTGCCCTTTATCAATGAGATAGCATATTATCATATCATACCCACGCAAATATTATACCTTTCGACTGATGAAGCGTTTAACTCTATTATTTGCGATCGCGACAAAATATGAACACACTGCTCGCGCCGAAGAACACTTTGATTTTTATTACACGTTACAATATCGAACTATTTATTAATCTTTGAAATCAACTGTACTTTGGTATTTCTATGAACTACGGCACTTATTTCAGTAAGTATTACAAAAAAAGGTGCAAAATGAGCGAAATTTTAACTTTGCGGCGGAAAAAACTACGAATAGGGGTTCAATATTAACATTTTGATTGCAAAATAATTACTAGCTAGGTCATGAAAGAATAGCCTGTAAAATGCGTCCCCATCTCTCGTAGTGCATCAGAGGGAAGCCGATATTTTTCGTCGCTTCGAACCACATGACTAAACATTCTACGCGGATCAACCGCTGCTCATCACGTGCAACATCCCGCTTGGCTCTATCCAGCGCGTCTTGCAGTCTTTTTTTAGCTTGCTGAGTGTTGCGATCGTCGGGTGGATTAGAACCTGCTCCTCCTTGAGTGTGTTCCCTAAAGGTCATCGACATCTTGTTCGCGCCCTCCGAAGCGGTGACCATCAATATCCCACTGGTATCTACCTTGAAATGAATTGTGATACACGGTTCCCCTTTCGGTGCGGGTCGTATACCGGAAAACTTGAAATTCCCTAGATAATGGTTTGACTTGGCCCGAGAATCTTCTCCTTCATAGACGTCAATATCAATGTATTCTTGATCATTTTTAAAAGTTGTGTAATTCTGTTCGTTTTCGGCCGGCAATCGGGTCCCTTTAGGTATCAGTGCGCTCATAAAACCGCCGAAAACATTGACCCCGAGCGTTAACGGGGTCACATCTTCTAGTTTCAAATCCAGGTTGGTTCCACCTAGACTTATCGAGCTGGCCAACAACGCGGCACCTTTTGCCACTGCTTGACTGGGGTCGATGCTCTTTCGTAGCGGCACGTCGGGAAAGTAAGCTGTCAACAGTTCTCGGACCTTTGGAATATAGCTGCTACCGCCGATTAAAATCACATGAGCTATGTCTTTTTGTGTCATTTTTGCCATTTTGAGAGCTTCCCGAACGGGTTCAAGCGTTTTTTCAAATAAGTCACTGCAGATATCTTCCAGCTCTTGGCGAGTAAAATTAGCAATAAAACTTTTGGTGCCAAATAAATTTGCAATTGCAATTCTTTTGGAAGCTACGGAGCTGAGCTGCCTCTTAACGGCCTCGCACTCGTGTTTCAGCCTGATTTTCAGTTTTTCATCTCGACTTGCATCGATTCCGTACTGGCTCTTGATAACTTTCAGCATGTGCTGCACTATCCGCTGATCGATGTCCTCTCCGCCTAGCCGCATATTGCCGGCTGTGGCTCGAACTCGGAAACGGTTTGCATTCTCAACTTCCAATATGGACACATCCAGAGTTCCGCCACCGAAATCGAAGACTAATAAATTTTGTTTACCTTGTAAATCCGCTCCGTATGCCATAGCGGCTGCCGTCGGCTCATTCAAGATCTGCAACACCTGTAGACCAGCCATTTCGGCCGCTAATTTAGTTGCTTTCCGTTGAGCATCATTGAAGTTAGCTGGTACAGTGATGACAGCGCTTTTGACTTTGCTTCCCAAAAACTCTTCGGTAGTGCGTTTCAAGTACGTCAGCAAAATTGAGCTGATTTCCTCTGGGGAATAATCTACGGGTTGTCCGTGTTCTTGAACACGAATGCGAGGATAACCATCTTCGTTGACGATATCATACGACATCAGACCTTGTTCTATCCTCACATCGCTATCGGTGAACTGTTTGCCGATTATGCGTTTTACATTGTATATACAATTTTTCGGCTCAATAGTTTGATGCGTTTTTGCCCAAATCCGTATAATAGTTCGGTAAAACATCCACTTGTCTGGTCAAATCCAATGCAGCTAGGGATAATTTGTAGTCCACTACTGGGCTCGGCAATCGTTTCCAGACGATCAAAGCGATACACAACGACGCAGCTGTTGGAAGTGCCAAGATCAATACCAACAGCGAACTCCTCGGCCATCCTTACTAAATTTACACAACTACTTTCAGCACAACCCGATGCAGAAATACATAAAAATATCACGTAACTTAGGTTCGTTGGATAAAAACTGAGCCTTGAATTTTATGTACAAGCTTCTTCGAACATTTAATGCGTCGCACACGACGCAGTATCTACGTGTTAACTGTGAAACAATTGATAACCTATCAAGGCTTTCGCCGACAGCTCATCTACTTATCTTACAGAATTTAGCGAAAATACCGGAACTTTGCCTTTTAGCCTTTTCTTTGATTAGTTTCAGAATACAACATTCCCGCAAAAGGTTTAAAGCGGTTAAAATTTTCCAGTTAATAATAATTCTGAATTGCGCTGAGTGGAGAAACTGGCGCAATTAATGGCGGCTAGTTGAGTCAACGTACGGTAGCATTATTAATATCAAATCATGCCTTTAATAATGTTGTCAGTATTAACTTCAACAATCATCCAATATTTTACGTTTCCTTGAAAAACCAAACTACAAGAACATTCTATATATACAGGCACACACGTATATCTCTGTATTTATTTTTCAAGTGGTTACAACTGTCCCATTCACGGCATACGTCGCGACTTAAATAAATGGGTGTGGCTATTCCCACCACTTCGCACCACCTTTTGGCTATTCTTACAAACTTTTCCCACCTCCTTTCGACTGTTCCCGCCTCCTTATATATTTATTATTATGCTTTAAGATACTTACCTTAAGTTGCTACGGAAATCTTTCTTTTTTAGAAGTGAGAGTAAAATTATATATTAATTTTGTATAACATATTATACGTTCACGACCTTTGGAAACCGGTATAAGTAAACCCGCTAATATTTGCCGGTATTGATAAGCACTAGCAGATTTACATAAAAGTTTCCGGTCGGCGGTGGCCCCAACCGTAAAGAAAATGCCCCGCTAATGGCAAGCTCTGATAATCTGTCACGAAGTGTTTTATGTGTAAAAAACTCACTGTGTAAAAAATGTAATAAAAATCTGAGGATAGCCAAAAGAGTTGTGCAAACGCGGTGGCATTAGTCAAAAGGTGGTGTAAAAACATTTTTAAAAAGGGGTGCGAACAGCCAAAAGGTGGTGAAAGGTCATGAGAACAGCCAAAAGGAGGTGCCAGGGTGGTGAGAATAGCTATTTCCTAAATAAATAGAATTCAGTTTAAATGGAGGCATTATGGAGCATACAAGATGACAGAATTTCGCAGTGCAAAGCATGGTTGCAATCCTTTTTCCAATCCTTAATCGTTTTTTTCTCAGTCGCTTTTTATTTTTGTTTTGCTATCAAAAATTTCAGATAGCACAGAATACAATTGTTCACAGAACAACTCTGATTAACTATAAGACATAGCAAATGTTTTACCTCACTTACTGTGACAAAACATCGAAACTTCGGTTCATTAAAAGCAAAAATTAATATCACATCAACGCTGCTAGTTTCAATATCAAATTACGGTAGTTATACAATGCAGTCCTAGATCAACGAGTACAAAAAACAGAAGTCATTGTATAGGCGCGTACAGAGGACACCTACTGTGCGCAAAAGATATGTGCTGCTAAACTTCGAAATAGCGATTTCGTGCGTTACGATCTTGACCTTGGTGTTGCAATCGTTGTTGCAGTTCAGTACGCACATCATCTGAAAATCAGGAAAACACGAATTAATACCAAAGTCTCAGCAGCGACATCTACACAATTTTACAAAAATTTTTACCTGGTAGAGTAAGTGAACCACGATTATTAGGCCCATGGCGTGCCGGTTGGTATAGTATAGGGTCAGGTGGTCATCACTCCCATTGTTATAATCCTCACGTGGAAAATTCGTCACATGAATTGTATTGGCGCGGTCTACGAAGAAAACATTGTGTTACGTTTAGCCTATTCAGAATATGGGTAATCCAGCAACCTTTAAATTACAGCGCAGTTATATACTTTACTGTTAGTTTGTTCTGACAGATCTGTCTTAAAGGTCACTGGAAGCCGTACTTTCAGAATGCAAGTAATTTGAATTCCTAAGCAGTAGTATACAGTATGACGCGCTCCGATGCTTGAAAAGTTCGTAAATTATGAAAATTTGGGGAGCCAACCTATTAACTTGGGAACTGGCCTTCTTTGGAGTCTCTGTGGCGCATGGTGGGTGGCTTGTATTTCTAAGATCCTTCTAATATCCTTCACCCATGAGCGTTTTGTTTCTTCGTCTTTCGCTTCGCACTCGAAAATGTTTTCATCTCGAGTGGTTCGAATGAAAACTTGAAAGACCGATGCGTTCGATGCGTTCGGATCCTCCACTAAACCGATCTCATCAGTCTGAAAAGTGAAAAACGGTATGTAAAATTATTTTGCCAATTAAAAGCCAGACTTAGCGAACGAACTAATTATGCTGTGCAGCCTGTACCCCAACTGCGTTAGACGTTCACAAGCATTGTTTGGCTTTTATCAGCGGAAGCCAGCTTGACTTACTCTGATATGTCTTTTGTATTTCAAACACCTGTCCTCATTGCCGGCTTTCCATTTTGTAAGGATGATCATGTTTTCGAAAAGAAACACTACTCGGCGCCGCGGCCGCTGCATAAGCCGGCTTCGGCGACCGACCACTACTAACATTTCATTTTGGCGCAAGAGCCTTCCTTGCTGATTAAGGGCAACACCGGCATGATCCACAATTAAATCTTGATGAGCGAGATCGTCTCCATGGTGCAAAAAGAATTCCATTTTCTCCAAAGCCGCCTACTCAATACAAAATTCAATAACATGGTTTGTTATTCTTTATTCACCATTTCAATTATCAGTACAGTCTTGGATACACAGGCTGAAATGGTTTTTAGTATCGCCTACGTACTTGTAATACAGGAAGATCCTCATTGAGCCCAGCTTCAAGACATTTTGTAATCAGCCTTTTGAGAAACTCTTTATACTTCACCAACCGTTGAAAAGGTTTTGTTAAACATGTGCCTAACCCGCCATCCTCTCGTGAGAAAACGAATTTCTGGTCCTGTAAAAAGTATGAAAATTTCACATGCAACTTAAAAAAACTAAAAAATAATTCCGATTTCGTACTTGGTTAGCTAACCAGGTTAGATTGAATTAACCATACAGTTCCTGAATTGACAACACAACTATGACTTATGAGTACTGTACCCACATCGCTTTCTGTTTACGCGACTGCAAATTCGTATTTACGATACATTCCCAAAGGTCATAACAAATACAACATGTGGACAATCTGTCTGCCTCCGTTTCAGTGTAAGTACCTCGAAGAACCGATTCGCCGCCGCAATCAATCCTTTCCGGGTAGATTCTGCTTGTTTTCGACAGAATAGCGCATGCTTCTCAAATTCTTGTTCCTGGAATATCACTTTGTCAGACTGCAGTACTAGTACTACTAGTATGGAAAATGCTAAAATTTTCGGAATGTCGTTACCGAGCCCGCAGTACAAATAAGACGCATACAGTTAAATGGCAATTAGAACGCACTTTTGAAAGCTAAAACAGAACTCTAGGAATACCATACTTGGAATTCTTAAAACTAGTATAAGTTGTAAAACAAATTCCAACTTTACATAATCCGTTAGGCGAAGGCTTACATATCGACAAAAAAGATGTCCAATGGTGGAAGGAGTAAGTTCGCAGGATTCCATGTCCGTTAAGAATATGCGATGAAAAAGATAAATGTCTTCCAAATTTGCAAAAATCAAGTGTCGCCTTCCAATAACAGAGGGAGCAAGCAGCTCATTCTGTTGAAAGTACGGCATGCATTCCTAAAAGATGACTATTAGCTTTCATTATGGTACTGACAATAAACCCTATTGCAGCGTGACTTCTTCGAAAACTTACGGAAACTATGAAATATAAATCTTGGACATATTTTCGTTCTGTAGTCAGTAATTCGTTTCCAATAAACCGGAAAATATCAGGCTGTTGGGAGGCCCTGGATATTGAACTGGAACTGGTATTGTTTGACGATGTGCTTCGACTGGAAACACCAGACCGACGAGATGGTGTCGGACTCAGCTGTTCCAAACCCCCGAAGCCGGACTCCGGTGCAAGAGGTGCGGATTCGAGAGTTCTCCAGATTCGATCTTGGAGATTGAGTTCTTCCGGTCCTCGATTTACGCTATAACAAAATTCTTCCGGGAAAGCCGCTTTTGCCCGCAGAGCGCCACCGTACACGACCGCATTATTACACAGGTTCACGTTAGTTGTTATCTGCACGTTCATGCCTTGAGAACATTCCTCAATAACACTTCTAATCTTTGGCGTCCGACTGACACCACCGGTTAAGATGATATGGATAGGTCGTTTCGTTTTCGACACCGCCAGCTGCAATATGTCTCTTAAAGTGTTTCTCAAGGCCGTCCACAAATCCGACATGCTCTCGAAGAATTCACGATCCACTGGTACGTTGGAAGAGCTCTCCGTGCCCATTACACTACCAACGTCCACGGATGCTTCCCTTTTGTTGCTCAGTGAAATTCTGGCTGCTTCGCATTGTAACCTCAAATTCTGTTTTAAAGATTCTGCACTGCTTCTATCTGAGTGTATGGCACTAGTGTTCATGGATCGCAAGCAGTGCATTAATAATTTTTCGTCCAGTGCGTCGCCGGTAATATCCAGCAAGGTCTGTCGTCGCAGGACAGCAAAATCGTTGTTATTACAGATCTGAACCAGAGC
Organism: Paramacrobiotus metropolitanus; assembly: GCF_019649055.1. Taxonomy (NCBI): domain Eukaryota; kingdom Metazoa; phylum Tardigrada; class Eutardigrada; order Parachela; family Macrobiotidae; genus Paramacrobiotus; species Paramacrobiotus metropolitanus. The sequence goes on along the minus strand of NW_026570269.1, from coordinate 853,212 downwards.
TATTTCCGACGAGGATGCCCCGAAATTGCAGACAATTACAAACTGTTCGTTCTGCAGGTTGCGCATATGGTAGAAATAACTAGCGGCCGCAATGACTTCGTTCATGGTTTCCACCTGCGTAAATCCCGCTAACCGTGAAGCACCTTCCACGGCTATTTTTTGTTCGTTTGAAAAATCGGAAGGAATAGTCACCACCGCGGTTAAGCACTGTTGATCCAGGATGGCTTCGACGCGCTCTTTTGCCGCTGCCAGAAAGGCGCCGTATATGGCGTGCGCCGGCACATTCAGTCGTTGGTTGTGATGTTGCACGCGTACACTGACTTGACCGCCACACCTGTCAACCGGAAACGGAAGGGTCATCCTTTCCAGTTTACGGTTGAACAGGTATTTAATATTGGTCAAAGTTTCATGAGGTTCAATTGTGGAATGGTCTTTCGCCTCTTCGCCAATGAGGACAGCGCCAGAATGAGTGACTGCTAAATACGTCGGAAACTCGGTGGGATTGTTGTTGAATCCGATTTCAAAGTTTCGAAAACTGCCGCCGTCATACACCGCAGCCGCTTTGATGCTGGAACTGCCAATATCGATGGCCAAGCAGTACGGCGCGTCAGATCCCATTTTGAATTTGACTAACCATAACAAAATAAACTTATTCCACAGCAACGTGCACGTGCCGTGGTACACGTGCCCTTGTGTGTCAGAATATGAAGCACTTATAGACTCAAGCTGACTACAAAAGCACCTCACCAACCGTACTTTATAATGTAGTGCGGTCTGCAGACATATACCAGCGTAATGTGTTAACGTTTTGAATTAAAAGAGGAAAATTAAATCACAATTTTACAGGTCATTTTTGACGAATGTTACAGTTTGAAGATTTCAGAAATGGCGCAGTAACCTTGCGCGCACACAAATTTTTATCATTTCAGATAAGATAATGCAGAAAAGTAGCAATACAATGATCGAACGTTTACCCTAATCTATTTTGCGCAAGTAGCGTATGTGAGCTCCAGTCTCAGTGCATGGCAGTAATCTGATTTGTAGATTATTAGGTCTCTAATAATTTTTAATTAATGAAACACAGCCAACGAAGTTGGGTAGGTGTCGCCTGATAGTTATCTCCTTGATACTACAGTACGACCATTTATGGGGGGCGTCGGGGATTCGGCACACACAAGTAGTAGCCGTTGTCTCACGCGGTGATATCAACGTGATGTCATCTGTGTGCTACAGCAACTCTTGATTTGCAAAAATATAATGCTATTATAAAGCAAAATTTGATGTCTGTCATGGAGCCAGCTAGTTCAGAACGTCAGGGTTTCCTAATTTAAACGATCAGAGCAAGATTCAAATAAATATGTGAGGGTCAGAATGCAAACTGCAAGGTCAATCGCCAGTTTTCAAAAGCAGTTGTTATCCAACATAATACGTCACTCAGCTCATAGTACTTCTGTTCATTAATTTTGGTCTGAATTTTCTCTTTCAAACTTGGCCCTAAACGTAATGCCACCTATCTGTCGGCGCTGAAATTTTTTCTCAGAGTATGGTTCTCGAAATTGTGGATACTGGACTTTGTTCTATTTAATTTAAAATGGTTTCCTTTTTTGCTTTCTCAGCACTTAAAAACCTACAATGCCGCAAAATGTGGCGCTGTACTGCGTCCATGCTGCTATACGAGCCTATGTACAGGATTTGATCAGTCCGGGTAAGGCATCAAGGTAACACGTACAATTGTATAGAAGTATATTATGGATGCTCGTCGATGCAATCAATCGATAGTATTAGTTTGGGCGTTCAGTTGTACAAGTACGTAGGATCACAGTAAGGATTGTTTTGCGCCTCCTGTTTCGTCTTTGCCAAGGTTGCGTGTTCCTTGTCACAAATACCACTCAGCAATCGAAATCTCCCAACAAGAGCTCTTAAGAATGATTAGGAACGATGCTGCAACAGAGTTCGGCTAATTGACGAATAATTTATTGCGCAGTACGTATAGTGCACAGGTAGCTCGGTTGTCGGTTTCTAGTGGAGAAGTCTACATTTCACCTGCACGTAATCTTACCTCCTGAAGCCTACATATACCTGGAGAGGAGTAAACACTTCTCACTACACCGGTCACGGAAAGCATGTGGAACCGTAATCGCTTACGGGACTTTTTCAACTCTTTTTTCCATTCAACTGTCCATTTATTTGTGGGTTAATGCCGAAGCCGGTTCCTTTTAATTGCTAATCCTCTGTAATGCCAATCATATCCTCGATTTGCGATCACCTTTTTTTCAGTATGCGAATGTTGATTATCGGCATTACTATCATCGCACATTATGACAACGGAAAATTTTTTAATATTTATTAGAAACTTTGTTTTGGTCTGTATGATTATCAGCGGCGCCCTCGGCGGTTCTGTGATTAACGTGACCTTTGTCTGCCTTATGCCTTATGCATCCCTTGCCTCCAGCTATGATTATTACGGGCCAGTTACGGATATGGCCATTGAGCAACTGAATGTTTTATACCCCAGATTTTACTTTGAAAAGGTCAATTTCATTAGTCCATCCGTAAGGACATGCAATGATTTAGAGGATATTGTGGTGGATGACTTGTATCAATATATCCGCAATAAAAGTCACCAGCGGGAAGCTGAAAAGTTGCCGGCGGGGGTGACCGTATTGTCAAGTGCCGGTACGTGTCAGGCAGGGATTTGCATAGCGTCTGCGTCAATGTCTAGCGCGAAATCCTTCAAATGTTTCTCCAATTCACTGGTATCATGTCTTTTAGCATGCAGTACTGCTCTCCGCTGGATCGGAGATCTTGCCCGAGGTATGTCTGCGCAGCTGCGACGCGCTCGACAACACATAAACAAATTAATCCAACAAATAGCTTTGGAGATTTACTAATGCCTTTAGCACTAAAAACTGAAGACCATAAGAATTGTGCAATTCCCTTAATTTACGTCTGATTATTTTACAAAAGATATTAATGATTTCATCATTATAAATTGTTTATTTCAGAATTGAACCTTCCCTTAATTTCGAGGTAAGCTGTTACAGGAAATTGCAGAATGCATTGAAGGTCGTTCAAGATCATCTAGCAGAGCGGTAGAATTTACATTCCGTATCACCCGAAAATTAATTCTGACAATAAATACAGCGACAGTTCCGTTCATGGTAACCATTTACACATATTCCCTTAAGTCCTGGAGGAAAGAAAATTTATTTCAGCAGGTCCGTTCGAAAGTCCTCTAAACTTCATATCCGATTACAAAGCAATGTAGGTAGTCAAACCGGTAGAGACAGGAGAGTAATCATAATGGTACAGTACCACTTCCGTCGCTAACGCACACCTGCCAATAAACGTCAAGTTGCACGGTTTCTTCCTACAAACATCATGACTAACAAACTACGTATCAGTTATGACGTTGCGCAAGAAACGTGACCGTATTAGAGCAGTGCAATTTACTACTAAAGCAAATATTACAAGAATTCAAGCGTTTCTTACGCAAATTGCCCTTTCACAGGAAGGCACGTTGGCCATGTGCCATGAAAGCAAGTTTAAATAATGCAAAGAAATAATTAGATACATGCTCTCTTTGTTTTGAACCGATCGTTCGATATTAAAGGCAACTTTAATTCCTAACTATAACGTGCCGCAGTGCTATATAATTAAAATTGCACCTTGTAGAGTAGTATGACATGATTTCTCTTTAACATCTCATTAATGGTAGTAGAAACTAGAATATTAACTCGTCAATTATTATCATGCCGGAAAAACATGATGCCATTTAATTACAGTGGAGGGTCGAGTGATTATTTGAGTGATCCATTACGTTTTCCTACAATGTTGCGGCTCCTGGTTTATCAACAACGAACTATCAGCGTCGTCATGCTGCAATTTCTTAGGCGGTTCAACTGGACTGCTGTGACTCTAATCTGTGATGATAATCCCAGTTTGGGAGATTTTTTTATTTTGACCTGTGAAGGAGTGCGGAAGATAGTAGCAGTCGAACCGGATATGAACGTCGAAGATTTTCATTTCGACAGCAGCCGCACACTGGTTGTGGACTATCTGGATTATCTGAAGAAATCTGCAGCCAAAAGCAGGAGTGCGTACAAGTTATTGCATTGCTTATTACGGAGTTATAATAAATGGACGTTAGGTCACTGGGTGGTTTTATTTTTTCCAGTTATAATTATCTTTGCTCATGGGAATCGAACGCGAGATATAATGGCAAGTATTATTTTATAGAACGGTTTCAACGCATGTAGTAAATAATAGTTCATTAACCGGCAAATTATCTATTCTGTTTTTCTACCAACCGGCTCATTAAAGTAGTGCAATTTCGGGACAAAATTCTTCGTCTGCAAAATATTTAACTGTTGCACAATCAATTTCACCGATAAAAAATTAAGAGTCTTCAAAGAAAAACTCGTAAAACTCTTAAAAAGTTGTAAAAATGTATAAAAAAACCTGTAAAAATTTGTAAAACTCTTAAAAAATTTAGAGTCTTAAAAAATCTCCCTTGTCCACCTCTCCTCACCGATAAATTATTTCATGAATTATAGATGTGTAATTATTATGAATTGTGATGCCTAGGTTACTGCTAATCAAAATGGGATGACCAACGGAAATTTTGTAAGTGGCTGGCTGTGGGCAGCCTTGCCGCAGTAAAAGCCTGAGTTTAATCAGAATTTGGACATTTGCAGTTCCTGAAAGCCGTTTTCGTGAGCGCTCCTTTTGTGTAGGTGTACATCACAGCTTATCCCATGGAGCACCCGATGTATGGTTATATGGGTTGGCAATTGAATGATGGTCATGACGACGTAAGAATCTTTACCAATTTGAGCTATCAATCAAAACTAAAAAAAAGGAAGGTGAAGGCTTTTTAGAAATAGTTATTATTACATACAAAGTATTACAAAATCTGCAAACATGAACGCTTGACTCATTTGCAGGAAGCTCAGGAAGCCTATAAGTCACTATACTTTGTAACACCGAAAACGGTGCAAGGTGGAGAATTCATCAATTTCGAGCTTGAAACAAAATATCGTGCCTATCAAAACTATCGATTTTTTTATGGGTCGAACGAGCGGGTAAGTAAAATTGAAGCTAATTAAACGTGAAATATTGAGGATTAATATTTAGTCTGTTGAGCGCTTATCCGATTTAGGTCAGTGCATTTACTGCCTTGGAACATACAGCGGTCTTATTAGCTGGAAAGGTAATTAATTTTATGATGCCTATCTGTTGTTTATTTTGCCCAATAAACAATTAAGTTAGCAACATCCCGATTTCCATACATTTGGTTCTTATAAAGTTGCTGTTTTCTGATTTTCTCTACATATACCGGTACCATCTATCTTCCGTACACACTCTAATTCGTCGTTGAAAAACTATGTAAATGCCGAAAAACCGAAATTGATCGTAATTGTACTTTATAATACAGTTTATAAACGAAACCGATACCGACTGGGAGCAAATTTCTGACCGGGATGGAAAGGGGCGAGAAATTATGGAGCATGCACTGCAACGGCAAAAAGTATCGTCAGTAACTGGTGATTTTATACTGGACCACGGCGATCGGGAACTCTACGTCTATGTTGTGATTGCCATGAATCACATCACATATGGTTTTGATGTAAGATGAGTTTAATATGCATTTTTGTAGTCAATCCGCTGTCTTTTATTTCAAGGTCATAAATAATTATTGATCTTGGTCATTTTAATAACTGATGTGTATCTGCACTATTAGTTTCACGTCGATCGATTTTTCTAGTTGGTATTATACTTTTAGGAAGTTTTCTCTTATGATACCATTCGAAATCAACTAATGCCATCTCTTGTCCACAATATTACCTGGGTTTACCGTAATTCACCGCCACCTAACAGACCGGAATGTGGATTTGACCACATTAGCGACAACTGTCACGTTTGTAAGCTGTTGTTTTACTATATTCATGTTTTACTTTGTTGACTTTTGATAGATATCTTTGCGATGTTAGTAAATAAGTTTACGCGCTATAGTCAATATAATGCAAGAAAAATTCATTTCAGCCAAGCAAGAATTAACTGCCATTTACTGTGGCGTTGCGATTGCGGCTATTGTTCTCGGAAGTGGATTAATCTGGTTTGCTAGGTAAGTACGAAGTAAATGGCTAAGTAAGTACCGGCAACCTTTGGATACCACAAGGATGGGCATTGTATGTCTCGGCTTATGATTGTATAAATCCTATTGCTATTTAATATCACCTTCAACGCTGCTTCTCAAAATATTGTTGTGATGAATGACCTTTACAGGATTTTCAATTTACAGACGCACCAGGAAAACCACTGATACCCATAAAGACTCTCACTGGTATATATCGTACCATGATTTGATTTTCGACAATCCAGAAGGGCACATGAATGGGCATGCCCACCGTGATGTGGCTATTTTTAAAAAAAGCGAGGTAAAAATCGCCTGGTACATGAGATCTACTGTAGAAGAATAAATGAAGAATTATGTAGCATATCTTGTGTGAATGAATGTGTCAGATAACAGTCACATGTTGGTACGAGTATGTTGTGCTGATAGGATAAACGCCGCGATCGACAACCCCTGTCGACAATGACATCCGTGCACAGTTCCCATGTATCTCCCAGATCAGTAGTCACGTATCGTGGACGCCGGTTATGGTTGCACAAAGTGCCCTGTTGGCTAAATTCAATCCCACTGTGCAGGATGAAAAGTTGATACTCAAGGTCAGAATGTTCCATATTATACAACCTTCTATCTTACCGTATTTGCAGAAAATGCTGACTCCGTGTGTCCAACAGATGAAGAATGCCACATCGAGCAATCTGCTAAAATTTTACGGCTTTTGCCCTATGGATACGGCGATGGGTGTGGTTTGTGAGATCGCATCCAGGGGAAGCGTGGCTACTATTATGCGCGAACAGACCATCAGAGTTGATGCAATAATAAAGAATTCCATAATTTCTGACCTAACTAATGTAAGGAAAATTATACTGAATTTCTTAACCGATACCAATACTAATCTAGTGCGGATGGGACAGGGTGTACAGATATGCTCAAAAATCAAGCCTTTTATAAAAGCCGGAACCAATTACGTTTAGACTCTAAACCATGTCCTGACATGATAAATTACGATTTTGTGATTATAAAAATGATGATGATGATGATGATGAAATGATGTGCGATAAGACAACCGCGTCACCAGAAAATTAATTTTGTCAAGAATACATTACATTAACTATAATTGTGCATTATCGCATTATCCAGTTATGTCGGCTAGATGTTTCCGCGTGATCGTCATAACTCTAAAAAAGACAAGCTGCAAATTATTGGCGCGTTTTCGCCGCTCCTATGGACTTTACAATGCAATACTTATTTCACAGGCTCTTTCATATTTGCACGGATCATCAATAGAATACCACGGTGCCTTATCCCGTGAAAATTGTCTCCTTGATAACCGTCTGGTTCTGCAAGTAGCATACTTCCGCTTGGACATCCTGCCGCGTCCACAGCCCGATTTCAATCAACGCAGTTCCGCTAATAATGTTTTCATTACGTTTGCACCTGAACAATTGCGGAACACTGTCAATATCTATCAAGGAAGCCGGGAAGCGGACATTTACTCTTATGGGCACGTAATGGCGGAACTGCTTTGTGAAATTGAACCGTTTCAAACGGAAATCGAAATTGCCGACTATAGCGCAGAAGGTATGACGGAGCACGTGTTGAATGCAGGATAAATCAAATTATTTTATTTGCATAAATCTTCTGAGTAATACCAACAACATATTTGCTTCTCAAAAAGTGCATCCGCTACCGACGCACCGCAGCAGTCTGGCGCGTAAACAATATGCCGTGACTAGCTTATGAATGGTGCACCGTCACATCGATTATTTTGGCATTTTCCAATGGAGCGTGATGTCTTTGTGATAAGTTTTACCTTTATTCCAAAGTTAACGGAAACGCTAGCCGTAGCCGTAAAGTCGCGTGATCTTTTGACAAATCATTTTTTGTCTCTATCAGTAACATCATGTAAACTAAAAAGTAAAAACAAAAAGATAAATTGGAAGATTGTAGTGAGCTGAGTTAATTTTTAATTCGTTCTATCGAAAACAAAAAGTTTTACATAGAACCAACCCAAAAAAAACATCCCTTCGCAGTTAAGTCTTTTGACAAAGGTCTGTTGGCATGTATTGTAATAGCATGCTTGCAAGTACATGCACAGTATTGACAATCGCACTTTTAAAAGTTTATATGTACATGTATAGCATGACTTTTAAATGCCCGGTTACTACACACAGTGTGTTTATCACATACATAACTTAAAGCGCAGTTAATTTTTGAATAATCTAATATTACATTATTGACTTTTAGAAATCATTGAAATGATACGCCACGAAGGAAGGACTCCATTTCGACCTAAAATCCCGCTGTACAACGTCCTTCCCAAATTTACCGAACTGATAGATCGTTGTTGGGAGGAGAAGCCCGCGGCCAGACCCTCTATTCAGCAAATCTCCTATCAATTAAAATCCATACCGGGATTTGAGCGGGAGTATAATCTGGTGGAGGAATTACTGAAACGTCTTAATGCCCACGCGGACGCTCTGGAAATTAGAATCCAGTCGGCTACTCAAGGCGCTACGGAAGAGAAAAAGCGTGCCGAGGAACTGCTTTTACAAATGCTTCCTAAGTACGACCACAACTTTTGCTAATTTCTATGGTATATATATGTACATAATAAAAAGATTCTCAGAACACAGTTAATTTGAAAAAACGCCGGCTTAGTTTACGTACATGTGAACAATAGCGATCCAGTGGCCTCTAATTGTTTGCTTAATTTGCCAGTATATCCCACCTTTACCGGTTGATTTGGAATACAATTTTTATGTTATGTTATGTTATGTTATGTTATGTTATGTTATGTTATGTTATGTTATGTTATGTTATGTTATGTTATGTTATGTTATGTTATGTTATGTTATGTTATGTTATGTTATGTTATGTTATTCTAAAATAGAAATATAATTATTCGTAATGAGTCGGTATTATGGATTAAATTGTCGTATTACTGTCGGTGGGCGTTTAAGCCGACAGACAACGATGTGAAAATGTTTCAGACACGTCGTGAGCGCTTTAAAAAAGGGAATAAGGATAGATCCCGAGGGATTCAATTCCGCGACCGTGGGATTCACCGCACTGGAAAATTTCGGACTAATTGTGGCCACCAGCACGCCACTGCAGATTGTGGCTATACTGAATGACCTTTATTCCATGTTTGACGCAACACTTCCGCGCTTCGATGTTTACAAAGTAGAAACTATTTCGGATTCATACATGGTAAGCGAATCTATATTTTGTACACGGATTGAAATAACGGTACAAGTTATACATCGCACGCAATTTTCCAAACAATTTGCCTTTCCATCCATATTGAGGAAAGCCAGTCACAATGCGGTAAATCGGTTTGTCGTAAAAGTGCCGTTGACATAAATGCCTGCCTGAGCACAGGTAAAACCTTTCAGGGGCAGTGATTGTAACAAATGGAATGGAGTCGAATAAAAATAATTTTGAATTTATATACCCCCAAATTAATAGCTCACAATCAAATTTTCTTTTAATCTATGACTAGAATTAAGTGTAATTAAGAATGAGGTGATCTTAGATCTGTCGGCAGAAGCACAGTCGCAGACGTTTAATTGAAGCATCTTGTTTACTTTGTGCTTGTGCTATGCTATGCTTGTGCTATGCTTTGTATGTTTAATGCCACCTCATGCGTTATGCATTGAATGTGCAGATTGCCAGCGGTGTACCGGTGCGCAACGGCCAGCAACATTCGCGAGAAATTGCCAGTCTGGCGCTGGAACTGATGAAGGAAGCGGAAACATTCCCGCCCACATGCACCGGCATGCTGGATGGGAAGGACAAATTGCCGGCTGGAAACACAATTCAGCTATTAATGAAAATTGGTATACATACGGGATCGTGTGTGGCCGGTGTGATTGGTCAACGGATGCCTCGGTATTGTTTGTAAGTGGATGCTACTCCAAAAATTATCAATGGATTCCTTTTTTATGATGTATGCATCGAAAAGGGACAGTGGATACTTACGTGTTTTTATAAACATTTATTTCTTGTTTTTACTACAGAAGTATATTTCATGTCAGAAGCCAGTCATATCTGTATGCCACAAGTCTATAATCATGTCAAGACTCAGAAGTAGAAGTATATATACAGAAGTATCTGCTTACTAATTTATTTTTAAAGCAGTAGTGTCTGCTGGTTGCAACTGTAATGAAAATACCCATTCGTACGTCTAACTGATTCCGGTTTTGTTTCTATTCTTCTTTCAGATTTGGTGACACAATAAACACCGCTTCCCGTATGACTTCTTTTGGGCAAGGTGATTTGCAAAAACTATTTATTTTGTTTTCGCCGGCACATAGCGAAATCTATTTTCATTTTCCAGCAATGAAAATTCAGATCAGCGCGGAAGGGCGGGAGCACCTCTTACGAAACTGGGGGAAATTTAGATTTCAGTTCAGAGGAGTGATAGATATTAAGGTAAAGATGATTATTTTGTTCACACTGAATTTAACCTAGACCTGAGCATATAGCAAGCTAATCTATCCGTAACTAATTTAAACTTAGCGTATTTACAGATATTGATGCCATTGCAAAATTAAACATTAGATGATTTATATTGGAACTGATGTCAAGTTCTGAATTAAGCAAAGTGTTTTAGGGTAAAGGTCCTCAGCCATGCTACTGGTTGTTATCCGAACTGGGATCGGAAGTGCCGGTTCAGCTGCACAACGAGCGGGAGAGCTCAAGCGGGTCAGAAGTTTTTGTGGACAACGTTCACGCTGCCACCGAAGCCGGTGATATGAAATTCTTATCTTTGAGTGATACCAAAAGGCGATTATCGGAATTGTCGCTGCCAAAACTCTTCCACAGTGCACGCACAGTCATTTCTGAGGAGCAGTCCAGTGATTCTTGAAAAACAAATTCTTGCAGTTTTTTATAAGATAGCACTGTCTTTCTCACATCATGTAGGTAATATAGCTTTAAATTTCAAGGGCAATATGGTTAATTTGTGTTCAAATAGCTCTGATGATCTGATATTCCAGTGCGCCGTAGTACTGCATAATGTCGTTGCGGTTAGCTGGAGAGTAAATAAAATACATTCTGGCTAGCTAGTACGAGTAGCTCACAATTAACCGGCACTCATTGCTTCCACTTTCCTATTCCATACAATCAATCAAGCACATCCGAGATTCATTTGATAGCCTATTGTATTATTCATGCAATGAACAAAAAATGGGTCTGAAAAAGCAACTGGATAATGCGTAAACAGATCAGGCAAAAAGGCGCGAAAAATGGGCCAACACTCGGAGATATTATGACAATAGCAAGATACGCGATAACAAATATAGCCTTCTATATACTTAACAGAACCAAAAAAAGAACAAGATGGTGGCACGTACGTAGTTTCACTCCGAAACCAAATTCACTACTGGCAAGTGCAAGTGCATATCCATAACCCTTATTCACCATCCCACCATTTGGTGGTCCACCAACAAATTTATCCACCATTTGGTCGTTGTTCCACGTACCAATCGGGAAGAAATGTCCATTTCGACTGCGGATGCCATTTTTCAACAGTGATTTTCCACTTGTCTAGAGGATCCCATTCGAATTTATATACAGCTCTACGATGTAATTTCCGAACCATCAGACACTACTGCAGTCAATTTGTGACATTTTGTGTACACTTACAGTATCTACGGTACATGATGATACAGACTTACCTCTGGCAATCTTCTTTTACGTATTCTTTCACCAGTTTCAGAAAGGTGTCAAGAAAATTGTTGCACACCAAAGTGGACCAGCGAGCACCATACTTCTGCAACCCACAGCGTACAGACTTATTACATCAACACGGCGTAATTATTTTATTATAAATTACCTATGTGCTCGTTCGAAATTTCTTCGATAACGCCATCATATTACACATTTCACTTGCTGAAAGTATTCGTTTTGTAAATACAAATGACTTGTCATCATAATACCGATTAAGTACTGGAGTTTCTAACGCCGTCCTAATTCGAAGAAAACAAAAAGGGCACACGATTTCGCTAGTAACCTGCGCTATCGTAGGTATTCGTCCAGTTTGGAACTCTTCCGTCGAAACGCAGACGCCGGCATCATCTCGATAGCCAACGATAACGGTCGGAATGCCGGCAATGGAACATTGCGCCCACACTTTGCACATCTTGTGATTGCTAGAATTGAGCAAAAAAGTCATTCACTAAAATGACTGTTGGCAGCAAGTTGCCTCCGTCGTCGTACTAAAACTTCGACTTATGGTAATCAGTGTACAGAAGCCGCGTGGTCTTCAGCTCCCCATAACATCCAGGCGCAGGAGTGTCCTTCTGCAGCGGATCCATGCAGTCCGTTTCCGCGCCAAAAAGCACCCGCGTTCCGCCAATCTTCCGCTTCAGAACCGCAATGAAGCCATTAAAGTTGTTAACCGGCTCGTCATAAGAGCCTCTGACCTTTGGATTATGCGTCATGTACTGCTCGAATTTATAACCCCTAAATGCGGCAGCATTCCAAACTGAATGACACAATACAACAGAATGAACAGATACTACAGTACTACTGTATTATATATATATGCAGCGAAAGCCGTACAGTACATAAAGAGGTACACAAACAGAGATTACAATGATAATTTCTGATTACCATGCAGTCTCTTGTAGGCCTCCAGATGACACAACTGGTGCAATAAGTTCCAAACGAAAGTGAACAAAATGCATTCAAAAAACAGTAACTTACCAGTATTCGAAGCGCTCCTGGTTCTTGATGGGATGCTGCTTGTGCTGTGTTTTCTTGACCGTATCGAAATTTGTCAAATAAATCACCCCATCCATTTTGCAGGCGCAGATAATCCAACCCGCTGCAGATGCGTAACAAAGTAAATGCTGCACAGCGGGTGTCAAAAATTTGTAACAAAAGCTTGAAACGCATGCTTACGGGAAAGCTCAGTAGCCTCAAAAGGCGAAGACATGATACTGTCCAAATGCCCGCGCCAACAAACGATTTCCGGCCTGCGACAAGTATTAACAAATGCAAGCCAAAATTAATGCATATTGTAGTTAATTATGTGCTGACCTGAACGCCAGAAACTCTTGCGGGTGATGGGAAATCCAGTTGAGCATGTGAGTAACATGTTCTCGCTGAGAAAGATCGCGAGCGTCCTTCCGGCGGATGAAAGTGTTATAGCCTTTATCTAACGGCATCGATAGACCCTGAACAACGCTGTATGGTCCGCGTCGGTACAGCTGCGACATACAGCTGCGATCGTTGTGAAATTCCCGCCGGTGTTCATAGGGATCATCTTTACTGGCTGTCAGCGAAAAGGAACCCACTTCAGCTGGCGGCTCCATACTGCAGTGTGCATTTTCCAGATCTTTCCGTTTCATGTAAACGTCGAGGGTCCATGCAAATTTCCCGGATGCCGCGCCAGCAACATCTTCGGCTGATTCCGGTTTTTGCTGCATTGTGTCATTAATCAAAACAAAAAAACAGGAAAGAAAAGATCGGAAAGACCTAAATTCTTATAAACTACAAATAACAAAGTCAAAACCAATCAAACTGAATGCCAAAAGCAGCAGCAGAAATGCCAACACAATACGAATGGTGAACTGTCATGATTCATGAAACAAGGGAGAGCACACAAAGAAACAACAACGGAAACAGAACCGCCACAAAAAATATTATAATAAAATATAGCTACTGTGCCGGTTTCAGTCACTAATCCAAGCGCCCCCGGACCGCGCTTACCGACTAAATTACGGTTTCGCTGCTTTTGCATGTTCGCTCCAAATTTGGCGATCGGAATTTCCGGATTGAATCCATACTTTATTCCACTGCCCGCGATATTCGCAGGCAGTACCATCCCGTTTTCCTGTGTGGAAGTGTAATTGCACTCTGAGATGTTGGTTAATGCATGTGTCTGATTGCTCTCCTGCATGTGACTTATAAAGTTGCATATGAACTGCAAAAGGGATCTATAAAAGCGCGGTGAGACTGATCGGATATTATACTGCTCCCAGTTCCTCCTATCTCTCGCCTGAACCGTATCCATTGATGTTCAAACACTTCCGATCCCCATGATCGCGCCTCGCTCCTTCAGGACGCTGTTGTCGGGTTTTCGGGCCTCCAGACGCGGCGGCCAGCCCATCCTGCCGGCCCGCATTGCGCCGGAGACCTTCCAGATTCCGCAGACAATGGCGGGGCTCTTTATGAGCTCCCTGCACGATGATCTCAACATTAGCAACCAGAACGCCCAACTGCAGGCCTTCCAGCAGGAACTGGCGCGTGCCAAGAGAGTTGTGGTGTTAACGGGGGCGGGTATCAGCGCGGAGAGCGGGATCTCGACGTTTCGGGGAGCGGGTGGTTTCTGGGGGAAATACGACGTCACGCAGTTGGCCACGTACCCGGCCTTCGTTGACAACCCTTCGCTGGTGTGGCAGTTTTATGCCTATAGACGGGAGACAGTTCTCAAATCCGCGCCCAATCCCGTAAGTAAAGTGCCGTGAATGGTGATATCGTATCGTAGTTTCAGAAATTAAAATGACTGGGAATTTTTTCGTTTAACTCGCTTTAACTTTTTTAGTTTGTTGTTGTTTTCACTTTTACGTGTATGTTTCCTGTGAAATTTGCGTGGCGGCATAGGATTAGAGCTCAGAAATCTTTTCATAAGTTTCGGAGTGTCGTACCTATGCAAAAGTAGTGAATGGGTCCATTTTGGTGAGCGTTGTTAGAGACGCGAGAAGTTTCGCAGCAATTTTCTCGAGGGACTGATTCGGACATGGAATTTTATGATCAACAGAGCCACATTATCAATTAAATTAAATTTTGAATTAAATTTTGCGCACCCAAATCCGAGTAGAAAATTCTTGTTTGGCATTTTAGGGACATGTTGCACTAGCAGCGGCCGAAAAGATCCTCAAAAGCGACAAACGTAAATTGACCATTGTAACGCAGAATATTGACGGTCTGCATCAAAGAGCGGGCTCCAAGAACGTTATCGAAATCCATGGCAGCCTCTTCAAAACACAGTGTATAAAATGTGGAACCGTGGAAGAAAATGTTACCGTACCCCATCACACCTGCCCTCGTAAATCCTACGTAAGAAACAAAGAGTATTAGAGTAATCACATTTTGTAGCGTATTTCATCTTTTTTTTGGACCGCTGTTAGTTTAAAGATTAGACATTTCTTGCCTCTGATTGCTGTCTGATTTGTGACCGTTTTGTATCCAACAGAAATGGTCATATAAAGGCTTTTTTATAAATTTTTTCTTTAGTCTCCCTGATCCGGACCAGCCTGTGGATAAAATCCCGGAGAAAGATTTGCCGCGCTGCGGCGAATGCGAAGGCTTGCTCCGACCGCATGTAGTGTGGTTTGGTGAACCGCTCGACACAGCTGTGTTAGATGCGGTATACTCCGAACTGGATGCCTGTGATCTGTGCCTGGTCGTCGGCACTTCTTCCGTTGTGTACCCGGCGGCCATGTTTGCTCCTCATGTGGCCGAACGCGGCGTTTCCGTGGCGGAGTTCAATCTGGAGTTCACACAGGGCGCCATGACGTCCAACTATCTTTTCATCGGGCCATCTGGATTGACGCTTCCTAATGCTTTGAGACCGATCACCGATAAACAGGCTCCGCACATCCAGAAGCACGATCAAATTATCACAAACTGAAACTGGATTTGCAGAGTTTAGTGGATTGTGGACGTTATGATTTTCATGCAACCCCACTGTTTCGGGGCTGTTTGTGCACCGGTTATTTATTTACTGACTTTTTGAGGAGGAGTGCATATGCTTTTCCCCTTAAACTTTTTAAAGACATTTGCTCAGAGTGGCGTTGATGCTAAGAATGCAGAGTTTTACGGTTTACAATTTCAGAGTCTTTTACACTATTAATTTATTGTATTCTAAGCAAGTTATTGCACCATTGTTTGCACAAGGTTTACGTGAACTTTAAAAAATAAATAAAATATATGAGATCAAGAAAATCGTCAGGCAAGAGTTACAATATACTGTCGCGGACTAGGACTTAAATCAGTAATCATAGAATGATATCTTATCACACTGCACCTCGGAGTTCGAACCACCCGAGGCCAGCAGAAATATCAATAGGTTACAAAATCAGACATTATTAAGGAAAAAGGCAGCACCGGCCCGTAACCATCTGGACGGATTTCCTTCACATGGAACCATTAAGTAAAACGCTAATTTATCGCGGGCAGGCGTGTTGAACACCGGTAGCCGGACTTCGCTTTTATCCGGCTTTGGCACAATTTTCTAAAAAACAATAGATAGAGCTGCTTTGATTGCCTCGCTCAGTTATCCGTTATCCGTACTTCTGGTAACCAGGCCACGTGACAAGGTGTCACCAGATTGATTCCCGGTGAGCTGTATTGGCATTCAGTCAATATCTTCCCATCGAACAGCGCACCTTCCAAATGCAAGCCGCTAACCGCGGTTGTGTAGAAACGGATTTTAGCGCACGGAGTGACCACTCGTTATAAAATACTAATGTTTCCGCGGGACTACCGGTTTCTCTGCAAAATGGTAGAGTTAAAGCTGGATAAGTCATACTCATACCAATTTTCGCTTCTCGTTAAAAAATGAAGCACTGTGACGTGAAAACGAGGGAAACATTTGCAGAAACAGAGCGACCTGCATGCAAGGAAAGGAATGATTGAAAATATATAGTACCTGCTGGCAAGTTGCCGCAGTGACGCAATAAGGTTTTCAGGATTGAATAGTTCGCGAACATCAATCGGACTGGCATACAGATTGTTTCGCCGAACTTTTGCCATTCCTTCTGCAACGCCTTGAGATAACCTTTCCACCGCGCGGTTATACGCTGCGGGTTCTGCAGGGCCGCACCACAAATTTTGCCAAGATTCCGGAGTCTAAATAATTATAAAGGTAGGGATAACACGGTGCAGAACATGGCAGTTATAATAAAATGCAGTACTTCGTGGTGCAAAATGCTCTTGGCGGTGGCTTGAACTTCTTTCGGCAGGGCGTCCAGGTTACGCCCATGCGAAGCGATGGTCATCAGCTGATCTTGCATGTAGGCAGACAAATTCAAGGCGAAAATGCCTTCGTAATAAAAGTACCATGCCACTGCGCTGATTTGCTCCATTTCTCCATGGTCGGACACAAACCTTTCCAGTTTCTACCACAAAGCAACCGTTACCTTTATATTGGTGTATTACGGTACGAAACAAGATGATAATTGATCTTCAAATGAATTCACGTCGAGTTCAAAACGAATTAAT
Organism: Paramacrobiotus metropolitanus; assembly: GCF_019649055.1. Taxonomy (NCBI): domain Eukaryota; kingdom Metazoa; phylum Tardigrada; class Eutardigrada; order Parachela; family Macrobiotidae; genus Paramacrobiotus; species Paramacrobiotus metropolitanus. The sequence continues at coordinate 835,841 of NW_026570269.1, read as the reverse complement.
CGATTGCCGGCAAAATTTTGTTTAGCTTTAGACCCTCTAGCAGCAAATAAATGAAACTGGCGGTTTACAACCGTCACTAATTTGCCTTGCTTTCTCGTGCAGCGTATTACCTCTTTCGTCTTCTGGACGACATTCAATAACATGTTGACAGCCTCTACAGAATCGTCCCCAATTTCAGTGAGCTTTGCTTCTTTGAAATGTTGCAGTAGCTGCAAATCTTTCACCACCGCCAAGCCTTCGTTAGCCTGATGCGATGCGTCGATATTTGCCGGTAATCCTAACAGTTCCGGCTCATCTATTTCCGGCAGAGAGGTCTGCACGTAGCCGTCAAAATCGCCCAGAGATTTCAAACTGGGCTGAAATTTTCCACTCAGTTCTCTTCCCAGATCATCTTTCGATAGGGAATCCCCCGAAAAATAGCTGCGAACGAATGAGGACAGCATGTTGTAATCGCATGGCGAATCAACACGGCCGCCATAAATGACAATCTCCAATAAGCCGCGAATGTACTCTTCCAAGTAGCCACCACTTTTTGCACCCTTTCCGTATTTGCCAATTATCCGAAGTGCAGCGTTTAAATCACTACTGGTGAATTCGTAAAACTTGGTCCACCCCACCGGCAGGTAGTTGCGACGTTCCTGGAGAATGGCGTTGAGCCAATACAAAATCAAACCCGGACGAACGGATGAAGACCCGGAAAGAGGTTTGAACAATTCGGACGATTCTTTGATAGAACGCAGAATGTTTTGCTTAACGCCGGGAGGTGCTAGAAATTAAAAGAAAGAAGTCAAATACGGTATCAACAAAACTGCAAATATATACACAACATGAACTACAAAATTCGGTGAACGTTTATGAGACTTAACTACACTACCAATAGACTTGAAAGACATCAGCCCTGACAATACCCCATTTGCAGTGTTTAAGTGGTATTGTATTTGTACGTAATGTCATCAGTCAAGCGCCAAACTCCAGTTACTAAATTACTCCACACTGACTTGTGAGTCCACCGTTTTACTAACGACCAACTGGGAATTTTGAGTACTTATAAATTTCGTAGTTTACTAACCTTCGTAAACACACTTGAGCGATGTTTCCAGCAAGAGTGATGGGATATTGCTAATCGCTTCTGTTGTTATCCATAAACGGAAAGATGGAGACGGCTGACCAGCGTCCTTAACCTCCTTTAGTATTCGGTTGAAAAATGTCGGCAACAAATGCAGATTCTTCAGGTATAACCAAAATCCCTTTTTTGCTGCTTCTTTAATCGCATCGGCTGCGTTTTCATCCTCTTTGTGGCCCATTGCGAACTGTTCAAATTGCGTAAAAAACATTCAGTACTTCCAAAGATTTAGAGGATGGGAAACCCAATGTTCTAACACTATCTGTATTTCAAAAAATGGACGTCGTAACTTTTGCGGGAACATGCACTTACTGAACCAAAATTCGTTCACTCAATCGACATGATTGATGCAACAAGTAATTTTTACAACGATCTAGCGTTTTTATTACCTGTTGGCACTGAACATTTCGTTCTTGTGCTAAGCCGAGAATTTCTTGTGACGGATCAGAACCAGCGGAAACCAGAATGAGAATCGGTATAGTTTCTTTGCTTTCCCCAAAAACTGTTTTCAATGTCGTATCCGCCGCCAGATCTGGAAGCTTCAGCCCTTTCCCCACAAATCCTGTCAGGACACTGATCATTCGATCGGGTCGCAGGACGGCGATGATCAACACCTGTTGGAACGGTGTCAGTTTTGCCCCAGCCGGAAGCGCTGTCTCACAGTGCGAATGTGCCATGAATTTGCTCCAACCGGTCGCGTCTTGCAGATCCAAGGCGTCCCGTACCCCCGGTAACCTTCTTACAACTTCCGCTAACATACCCTGTTTATCCTTCTCTAACCAAGGCGCATTTACCGCTTGATCCGTAGCAAAAGACGCTCTAGTTTTAAGCGACAGAAGAAAATCCCACTCTTCGTTCTTAATCAGTTCCGGTCGCACAGATTTGATCAAAAGCAAAAGAAAGGTCAGCCGGTCTTTCTTAAAAACCGCGCGTGCGACGTGATGATAGACGTAATGAATGACTTGGTAAAATGCCACCGCACAGAATTTCTGCAGCTGATCCTTCACTTCTTCGTTTTTGGCCAAATTCTCCACAGCTTTACGGAAAATGTCGATAAAGGTCTGCAAACTGAACCGATACAAGTCGTTCAGTTGGTGCAGGTGTTGCAGAGCGAAATAAATACTGCAACATTTTGTAGCCAGTACGGAGAAGATCGCCTGATCGCGGTCGAGCGTCTCCTTAATTTTCTTGGATTCGTTAAGATTTTTCTCAACAGTATCCGACGAGGATTTCGTCTTTGCCAAAGATTCCCGCAATTCAGTATTTTCAAGAATATTCCCTTGGCTGTTGGACAATTCTAACAGCAGAGCGTTTTCCAGTTCTGTTAGTTGGACGCGAAGCGACTCCTGCTCTTGGACCAAAGCGCGACGGCGCTGTTCAACTTGCGGCAGCTTGCTTTCGATCACGAGACTCAACAGCTGATTGGCTAAGCCGGCGCGAGTAGCCGTAAAACTGACGACGTTGATTAACGATGCAATCTGCAAATCAAAATGAAATGTAAAGCTTTAATTTTAGCAACCCTCAAAGTACAGCAATCCTGAGCACTAAAGATATCCTAAAAAAGCAACATAAACAGTTACTTACTTGTGGATGCAGTTGTGATTCAATCGAAGGATTGCGGGAAATGAGATACAAGCGGAATTGCGGATGATAATCAATTAATTTATCGCCCATTTCCACCTGCATTCGACTTCCCTGCTTTATAAGGTCACGGCGCAGCAGTGCCACCAGAAACCCGTCCACAGCATCAGCCACCTCAACGATCAGTGATTTACCAAAACGGACGGCCATCTCCACAGCCGACTGAAAGTTGGCATCCTCTTGGTCCACCACCTCCGCGCTAAATTATTCGAAAAACTGTTTGATGAAATAATCTGAAGATGCAACAATACTAACAAGTAAGAAGGTTAAAATACTTCTTTGATTTCAGTGATGCTTTGAGCCAGACCAGAATATTTCCGGTCGGATCGACAATCAAACAGGTTGATAGAGCGCACTGGAGGATAACAGCGTTCTCCACAGATAGCGTATCCGCCGCCAAACCCTGCGTACGCCATTCTAGGCGCGTTGTCTCTGTTGTCAAATGATCAGCCAAGTCAAAAGACTCCACTCTAAACAAAACAATTAAAGCCATTCAAAACTTTTTCACTTTAAGTTAAAACCAAGGCCATTAAAGCAGCATGCTGATGACATTGCCTGTTCCAGTTTAAACTACTGTATGAGACATCAACGAAAGCACAACTTCCGTTAACATGACTGTGTGGAAAGTATATAATTCACAGACCCTTTCTTCCTTCTTGTGGATCAGCGGCATAATAGTATTTCCGATTATAAATTCAGATGCAACTGATAAGCCGAGCCAAATTTCCAAATCTATTTATCTAAAAAATTATCGTACTTTAAGTTGTCTTTCCAGGAATTTACATAAGCCAAACGCTCGTCTTCGCTGCAGGATGCCAAGTAAACGATAAAACCGGCGGCAATAAGGGCGTTGTTTTGAACAGCTTTTGCGGCTTCGGCATAATTTTTCAACTGAAATGTTTAAAAGCAAAAAGTGAAAAAAAAAACAATATCCAGCAGAGCGGTGATGTACCTGACTTGACCACCGCGAGTATTCGCTTTCCAGCTTCTCCACGAGAAATTCCGCTACTTTGAGGCGCTCTGTCAAACGGTTCAGTTCCAGCTTCATGAACGCAGCCTCTTCCGTCAGTTGCTGAAATCTGGCTTGCAGCATGTCGATCCGGGTGCTCAGGTTGCCCAAATCCTTATCCGCGCTAGTGACCCTTTTTGCGTGCATTTCGATTGTACTGCAACAGGGGTACCGGGATCCATCAATAATAAAATTTAAAGAAACTACGGTATTATTATAAGTTTTCGAGGTTTATGCTAGGTATGTCGCACGCTTCCACTCTAGAGCCAAAAATTAATTCATTAATAACTACAAGTAAGCAATTATGCTTTACCAGCTAGAATAATTGTTACATTAAAAAAGACTAGTTCGGCTGACCGCTAAAAAACTTTGATTTTCGCTTAGCGGAAATTATTCCAGTTAACGACATACAATAACAGCAGATACCGAACAAGACACTTGACTACAACTTGTGGCACTTAAACGTGATCACCGGATGGTTTATGAAAGTTCTAAAGCAATATCTGAAAACCTATATACAGTATATCTGGCAAGTTTCCAAAGTCCATAATCTGACCTTTCTAATTTTCGTTTTTCCTGGGCCAGCGGAGCAATCTTCTCATGAACTTCGGCATAGCGACAACAAGCGCGCACCCAAGCGGCCAATGGCGCTGCAGCCGCGGAGGCCCTTTTAGCTGTTTCCTCTTCGAAGGAAGTTCGATATTTCTCGAGCAGCTGCTGCGTTAGCTTAAGGTGCTCCTTGGACACCTTGTCGGCGTTAAAGTGCACGATTTCCTCTTTAATCGTCGGGCTAAGAAACCTGGAGCAAAGTACTGTTGAAACACCAAACCCCTACAAATTTCGTGATAAAGATCCTGAAGCGACCTACGCGCGCATTCCAGACCATGATGTATCCTTGTTTCCAAACAGCTTCAACACACCTTCCAAGATATTATGGATAACCGCCGGTGGCGCTCGAAGTGATTTAATTTCACTGAGATCGGTTGTTTTAATGGCTGTTACGGACTGCTTAGCCGCTTCTAACATGGGGAGTACATCTTGCAGTTCTTTGGCGATCAGCTGCTCCCGCTGTTGCAATTTGACCTTTTCCGCTTCCAAGTCCGCACGTAGTACCGTCACTTCCTCCTTCTGTGTGTTCGCGCCTGCCATGCTTTCTCGAATCTCATCCATAGCTCTAAAAAATTGTAAACAATTTTCAGCTGATTACATCACTTGCTACTTAATTGCAGTTACTATGTCACATACCGCACACGGCCAAGTGTAATTAGCCACATGTACAACAGCACAAAAATGTGTGAGGCCGAACCCTGAAGCCCTGCTATTACGGTTTCCTGATGCTAATTGTGCACTGCACGTTTGTGGTGCGAGAATTATATATCATCCGATTTTGTTACTTATCGTCATTACTGGCATTCGGCACCACTGGACGTACCCACCTGCGAGCTTCTTCTTGCTTATCTGCCAAGGCGTTATGCTGCTGCGTGACTTCCCGTTTCAGTCCCATCACAGCGTTCTGTGCCTTATTCAATTGATCCAGGCCGGCCTGGAACCGTTCGCTAGCCTTCCGGTTGTCGGCCAGCATCGTTTCTCTAACGGCACGGTATGTCCGAATTAACTGAATAAATCGTGAGGTCGAGCGCAGTTTTTCTGGGCTGTTTTGATGAATCAGAGTCAAAAAAGCTGCTAATTGAGGTGACTCAACATTCGGACGGTCTGTAGTGGGACTTCCTGCAACCATGATCGTTTCCGGGATCTGGAAAGTAAAATCTTAAGTATGGCAAATTCCATTAAATTGCAACTTGGTATGCTATTCTACCGTTGCAAGAACTGATGTAGCCAGGCTCTCCATCCAAACAATGTGGAATATTGTCGTCAAGACTGGAATGCGCTCAAACAGCACCGGTGCCCGGCGGGTGTTTGTTTCCAGAGTGAAGATACAGTGAAAGTTCCTCCGAATCCCTGTTGACGTAGAACACTTTTACATCGAGCTATAGAGAATTTGAATGTCTGGAATATTCTCACGATTGTTTATAAAGGCTGCCGGTGTTCCATCAAATCCCTCTTGCGCCAGCTCTTCCGCAACGCTTCCATACAACTTTTCCAATTCCTCATCCGTGTACAAACCTGGATAGTCGATTTCTCCACTTTGTAGAATCGTGCAGAGTATTTCCAAAAATAGCGGGTCGGTCAGCTGATAGTCTTCAAGAATGAACACCGTGTTCTCATTCCGTTTGTAAGCAACTTCTAGTTCCTGTGGGCAATAAACGATTAGAACTGTTCAATTAAATTTTTTTTGCATTTTCTCGATATTTAATTTTACTTGCACAAAGTTATTTTGATGACAGCACAGAAACCATGGAAATTACCACCTCAGCTCTTAAAAAGAAATATAACTGACTGGCTTGCTCATGTACTTTATACCTTCTTCAGATCCACTCGAAAGTTGCGCAGGGAATAATCCCTGACGATTTTCGGCCGACAGACCAGCGCCTGCTGGGATTTACAGGCGATGACAGCCATCGACCGCCGCCCACATCCGCTCGGTCCCATTAACAATACGGAGCCGCCCGGCACACCCAACCAATGGTCAGTCCGCAATACGCCCTTGACTACGTCAGAGTGGACATAAACTTCCATATCAACCGATTCCCGATCTGAAAAAAAAACAATATCAGCATAATTTGTGTCACAACAGCTTTCGTTCGGCCATACTTATTCTTCGCACTGCGTTTGCAATAGACAAGCGCACTTCCTCTTCCTTGGTCTTTCCAAGTGGACGTCCGAACTTCGGCAGAGGAGCCCCGTCTACCACGCCTCCCGCAGACGCACCCATGCTGCTGAACAGCGTGTCGAGGTCGATACCTGCGGTCGGCCAGTCGCGTTTGAAACAGCTTAGTAGTGCTGCATCAAAGAAGGCGCCGTCACTGGATGTCATCAGTTTATCCCGAAACACGCGTGATGCTTCAAAGGCCGCTGCTGACAGTAAGGCCGTTCCGTTCTGATCGGCCCAATCGTAACGAACGAGATTGCTGATCCATAGAACCAAATCTTTCAAGGTCACGGAATAGTGCAACGGACCATTCTGGCCGAAACGCTCAAACAACTAATGTGCAAAATCGCAATGCAAAACATTTTTAAATTACGAGTATAAAAACGGCGCAATCAGGACAGACCTTGGTGAAAACTAATGTCACTGTGGTAGCCAACTTTTCGATATTCCGTAGCTGCGACCAAACAGGATGGCTTTTACTGTTGCTGGTAAGAACTATCTGCAGATAACCGGTCGATATGGCTTGCAGATCTTCCATATCAGGATTGCTACAGATTGAACCTTCCAGTTTATCAAAAATATCACAACGTTTTTCAAAAATCCTAAAAACTTAGTCACCCCAAATACGTCACTCGCATGACGGAAGTCAGACGATCGGAAATAATTCCGCTGCTCTCGTTATGGCTTGTTGCAATAAACTGCACACCGTCCAATTGAATCCAATCCGCATTAGAGTCGTAAAATCCTCCTTGAGAAATCATCTATAACAGAAAGTGTGTGTATTGCATATACTCAAGGGCATATGGCTGCGCAATAGGAAGATGGCTTGAGTAAACCGAAAACTATTCTACTCTGTACCTGGCGCAGTAACGCCTCGACTTGCGAATGACCCCAACGATCCCTTTTAACAACGTGCAAATTCTTAACACAGACCACCAATCTGTCGGAGCCTTTGGGGCGCATAATCCGCCCATTAGCAGCCGGTATCGACAAACAGTTCTGCTTCAGCTTCTGAATAATGACCTGGCCCGAGGTGGAACTGCTGCAGTAGATAACGATAACACTGCGAATCTGCAGCTGCTGAAAAATCTGCTGTAAAACACGGCTTTTTCCACATAAAGGGGGACCAAAGAACAGCAGACTCTCCCCAGACGCTATCCATGGTAAAATGCGCGAGATGGCCAGTTGTTGTGTGATGCAGGGAAAATATGGTTCAGTGACTTCCAGCGCTTTCAGATCCTATGGAATTTTAAAATCCCGAAATATCAAGCAAATCAACAACCATCAAACAAACGCAGCACCGAGCAAACTTTACAAAAAATGTAATACTTCTACTGACTAAATCAAACAAGCTCAAACTAAACTCCATCCGTGAAGTAATACCTGACGTCACTGACCTTTACTCGGAACGATCTGAGCATGCCATGGTCAGGGTCGTAGAACACATTAATGGGCCGATGCATGTCTACGGGCTCATAACCAGCCAGTTTCAGCATCTAAGATATAATTACACTGTACGAATGGTAAATTTTCCGTATGCAAAGCGAACTCAGTACCGCAACAACGAAATCGCTCTGCTGTTGATTTTTCAATAATCCACCCAGGCTCTGCACCGTACGGACAACCAGGTCAGCGCGATCAGTGATATCCACGAGATGAGACAAAATATTGGTACACAAGGCGACTTCTGTCAAAGTAGCGGCTTGGTCTTCCTAAAAATGTATATTTTTAAACTGGTAATTAAAGCGGTAGTTTTCCGAAAAAAGAAGAAGATCACCTTATTTTTAAACATTTCAATTATCTGAAACAGCAGTGAAGTGGTAAATTCCTCTAAGACAGTTTGAGAAGTTTCCGGCTGTTTCTTAATCCACGCTTCCACAATGGTTCTCATGACCACGTTCTCGGAGCTGAAGTAAACAAACAATTGGTCTGACAGTTCGGAGTCATTGTAGATTGAATCTGGTACCTAAGAAAAATCATTCCCATTCGCGACACGGTAGCTGGCGAAGCCGCTGACAGATCGTTAGTTTCGAAGAGGAAGTTGACATTAGCCGGAAACCGCAGTCGTTCCCCAGAAGCCAGTGTCAGCAACCGATTGTCGTCGAGAACCGAATTCAGCGACTCAATCCAGTCAGGATCAATGTCGCCATCAAACACAATCCAGGCTGGATGTTCAGTGGCTTCTTTAAGGACTTCTCGCACGCAACTTGTTAATACGCCATCTGTCCATTCGCGCGTGGATTCATCCACCGAACCAAGCAGCTATAATAAGAAACTAGGTATATGGCCAGCAAGATACAACTATTTATAAGAAATAGTGAGAGCACTTAGCGGTAATTGATCACGACTTCCTCAGAGGTCTACATGCCTGTGCTTTTGGTATGGACGTGGGATTTAAAAGGTGGAAAGTGACCGGTGTCTGTAGCGTTTTCATGGCAGTGGTCAACAGTTTCCATATGGTCGTCTTGCCCGATCCTGCAGGCCCAACAACTACCACACCCATCCGCTGCGCTAATTGTGCCGACAGTTCCAAAGCCTTTTGAACCTGCAGGCAAATCTTACAAAACTGGGAAATCTCAGCAGCGCTTCCAGAACAATTCACCTGCGCATCATTGACTACCAGGCGTAACTCCGCGAACGCAGCGGTGAGTGCCGCTTCCAGCTCCGCATTCCCCGCTTGGCTACCACCTGAACCGGGGAAAATATCCCGCACCATTTCCTCAAAACGCTTCTGGTCTAAAGCGGTTAATTTGGATACCACGTTCGATCTTAGCGCATGAACCAAAATGGCCGTTTCCTCTGTCTCACTGACGCGCTCTTCTTTGGACTGAATTCGATGTCGCGCAATGGCTCGTCCGCCCATCTGGACCGTGGACTTGATGGCCCGTAAACCCCAGTCGTAATGTTGTTGCTTCGATAAAAGTTCCCTAAATCAAAAAGTTTTACCAGATATCTTTTGCCACTATCTGGTCAAACCCACTTGGAGCAGCTGTATAAAGTTGTCAGCTTTTTCCCCAGAATTCTGGCAGACTGGAATCCTTCGGACAGTAAAACAACTTCGGCTATCAGTTGCGCATCCGGTACGGTCATGGCCACCGGTCGGAAGAGCTGCTTCAAGTTATCCGGTAATCTAACCCGTCCGCCGTATCCTTTTGAAGCCGGGTTCAAAGTAATGAAAATACCGGCATTTTTGTTGATATCCACTTTGCGTTCGAGAAGTTCCAGTTGTTTGGATGAGTCCTTCAATGCTGCTTGAATGGCTAAAATTTGTGTAGAGATAGCGGATAAAGTTAGCTCATCAAGTCGGTTGAATTCGTCGAAACACCCCCATGCACCGCATTTCAACAATCCGATGAAGATGCGTCCCATGGATTTAGGATCGATGCCCTACAGTGATTGCGAAAATAGTTTTATGTGAATAATTTTCACAGATGAAAAACAAACCTCATCGCAGTTAAATACTAGCACTTGTCGACCCAGCTGTGCTCCAAGCTCTTTGACCGATTCAGTTTTTCCCGTGCCGGCGGGCCCATAGGGATTTCCACCCAGCCCCATCAACATCGCTAAATACAATACCATGTGACACAACATTAACACAAGTAAGACTATTTTGTTCATATACAGATAATTACCTTGAGTTAATGTTAGGAAACATTTATCGGTCAACGGCGTGTGTACCAGTCCGGGAAAGCATCCCTGGTACTCGAAGCTGTAGTCGAATTCAGCATCCACCATGCGAACGACCACGTTGGAATTTGCCTCACTGTAAAACCTGTAAAACAACACCGGGTTAGCAGATCGTATTTGAATTTTATGTTTCGAAATTACCGAAGTTGCTTCTGCCACAACCAGCTTTCGATACTGTTCACTTTAGCGGTTACTAATGTTTCCAGAACTTCCAGTCGGTGTATTGTGTCCAAAATCAACGACTGAACAGTAGCGGTTTTGACTTCCGTGGCATTGTTGTACTGTATCCCTGTCAAATCATTTAACTGCAACAAACACAAACGCAGATCAAGGGACGCAAAATTTAGCGATACTTCTATCAAATTGCTCGAGTCAGTCACCTTTTGCTGTTGGTCAGATCGCAGTTGAGTCAGATCGCTTTTTCCTGACCGGAGTGTTGCCTCAACTTCTTTCGTGAACCGGATTCTATCGACCAGTCTTAAAATCTGCACAAAAAACACCATCATTGACAGAAAGTACCAGCTTAAGGTTTATAACCGCTGATGTTAAAGCCGTACTTGGGCGGGATAGGCAAAAATCAAATCTTTTTTGGCGGATTCCAGCAAGCAGTTTTTTAATGAGATCTGCAGAGTGCGCTTCAGTTCTTCCGATAATGCCGCCAGCCATACCTGCCCCCGAAACAAGCAGTTAAACAACATATTCTCTTGGAGAATTCTATGATTATGCCATAAGTACAGTACAATATCCTATTAACAAAATAAGTGCGCAAAACAATACTGATAGTGATCACACAATATGTACCTCTACAAATCCGGTAATTTTAACCGGGCCAGACAGTTTCATCACTTCCCCTTCCGGCGAAGTCACGGCAATGATTTCCGTATCACCGGGATTGAAAGCCACCGACCGAACACCGGCAAACAGTTTCTTAACATGCGTTTGCACAACTTTCGGATTCCCACTCTGTCCGAGAATTTCTAGTAGATCTTCGTCACCAATGAAATAAAATCTTGGGAATGCCAAACGTTTCGTCTCGAGGAAATCACTCAGCGCTTTCTGGCAGCGCTGCAGCTGGTCCAGCACACCGGGCAGTAATCCCTTGAGGCCAGGTCGCATCCACGACAACAGACGTGAATCCTTGGCGACGTCTTTCATTACTGACCGGAAGTCGCTGTCGGCGCGCTTAAAGCGACCTTCCTCAGACGGGATAGTGTTTCTAGAGCAAATCGGCTCCAGATAGATCCATTTTCGCTGGATTTGGTGTAAAGTTTCCAGGAGAAAGCTGAGATCACCGAGACGCTGCTCCCATACAGCAATGCGGTCCGAAAATTTCCCGTAGTGCTGGGAATCTTTCGTTGACTGGATTAGCCGCTGTTTTTCTCCAACCTAAAAGCGCGACACTTTTTATTCTCCGTTGCACGATAACCTTGACCGCATTACCTTAGTACTGTACCAATCTACAATGCTGTTGCCTTGTAAAATAATTTCAGATATTTTTAAAGCCCTTAATCAGGTTAATCACATCGGTACATGAGTTACTGATACCGTCAAACGAAGATTTCATCTTACAGAGGACAGCAGAATGGTCCACTCCTTAACAATCGAAATGGAATTATTTGCGGCATCCTTGTAAGCGGTCAGGCTAAAACCGGCGGTGGCGCCCCATATTTCCAGTTCCCGCAACGCTTCACGGATGGATATCTCTGCTTGTGCACGACTAGCCAGATCCCGTATGGTCTGGGCGTTATTTCCCAGTGCCTCGGTGGACCGGAGGAAGTCACCAAAGGTCAGCATATCCAGGTTGGTATTGTTCAGTGACAATATCCTAAACAATTCTCCCCAGTGCTCATCAGAAAACGCATCTCCTCGACACGTCTTAAGCACGGGTAAAGCAGCCCGGAACCTGTCCATTTCCGCCTGGATCCGTAAGGTGAACGAAGTAGGAACCACCGGTTGCATTCTGTGGAATAAATTTAACGTAATTACGACTACTATTTGATACTCATTTACCACAGGCGCCGAGTACATGCAACATACTTTATCGTCCATGTTTTGAGAAAGTCCTCAAACAGGTACAATTTATTCCGGAAAATTAACCAGTCTTCCTTCAAAAATCCATCCAGCTGCTCGACAAATTCCAGAATATCCTTCCAGGATTTTTCAGCTGCGTCCATTTCCTTAAGTAATTCCGGGATAGCGTTGTTGGGCAGAATGTCCATATCCAGCTGATTACATTGTGCTCTACAATGCCACAGGAATGGCAACATCAGAATACAATGTACTCCATTCTGCTTCATTCCATAAAATGACCTACAGGATTTCATCGTATCGTTTAGCCATAACCTGCAGGTCATCCCGTCGAGTCCGGATGTTCTCCGCTACTTGGCCCATTTGAAAAATGCTGAGATCATCCAGAAGAGAAACACTGGGCCGATTCAGTTGCCAACGCGCGGCGAATTTCTCCACATCGTCATTGAATTTTTTAACATCTTTTTCAATCAGCAAACGCAAGGATGCCGTCTGCGTTACAAAAGCACTCTTGCATCATTTTTTCAATAAAGCATATGAACAAATATCGAATCGGGATGGTTCAGGAGCGCATACGGTCGCAACAACCCCCTCTGACAGCAGATTAATGCTACAATAGTGCCACACAGTGGCCTTTAAGAACGTCTCGATTTGTTTTCCACCAAATGATTTGGACGTACGCACAACAACGAGTAAAAGAAATATGTCTAATTTTTGTAAACAGGATCAGGGCATTCAGAATTGCTGCATTCAGCTATATGTACAAATTTGGAACCCAATATTACTGCACAGATGACCTTAAAACCCTTCTTGTTTGTAATTTTTTCATGAATATCAAATTAATATTATTGTTTGCATTTGACAGGACGAACTTTAAAATGTCAACGATAATTTTGTTAGTATTTACCGAAGAAGCAATCTGTTTCCCTACCTGGTCTCTCATGACAGATTTGTGATCTTCCAGCATTTCCATTATCCCATTCCACGAGCGAAGGACACTCTCGGACTTCTCGATATTTCTTGCACCAACTGATTTCAAGAGCGCACCCTTTTCTTCAACAATGGAAAAGCGAGGCTTTATCTAGAAGCAACACATCATATTTTAACTGACTGTAAGTATAATTGTGCAAGACAAATACAGCAGCAACCCTGCACACTTCCATATACTTACTTCTTCCGAAACTTTAAGCAGACGATAGTACTCTGTAGACAGCTTATTTAATTCCTCCGTCGTTGCCGGCCGGCTAGCCAGCAAGGCCGTTGCTTCTGTCACGAAATCCGCCGCCGTTTGAATATCGTCGGCAATGGATTTCCGAAGACTGTCCACAAGCGCATCGTAAGTATTCTGCAGAAGGCCATCAATGGCCATCCGCAGACCGCCTAAATTGATGGTCATGCTATCCACTTTCGTTTGCCTGCCGCAAATTCGATGTCATTATTACAGCAAAAACAGTTGTACCGCGGAGATGGGGCAAACTAACGTAGGGATTTGGTCCACTAATAAACCTCGATACTTCAGCGCTTTGAATTCCTGATCCCAGTCTTGGACAACACTGACACGTGAATTCACTAGTGCAGGTATATCAACGGCACCCAATATCACATAGGGCTAAAACAGAAAATAATTTTAATGCGCTTTCAATTTTCCCAATACTTACTGTTAGTTGCACTGTACATAAAAATAAAGATTGTAAATGCATTGAATTGATGAACTGCGATAGCACACTTAGATAGCCTAACGTTGCAAATTTACTTTTAGTAAAACAAAGGAAAAGTGTCAATACCCTATATTCTTCCATTTCTTCGCCGATCCTCTTTAAAACATCATCAAAATTCCGTTGAGCCATCGCCGCTTCTATATGACAATTTTGTGCCGCTTGTTTGAATAATCCGCGTTTCTCACTTATCTCGCTGAGCGGTTTCAACGTTGCCGGAACAGCAAATAATTTCTGCATGTGCTGTGAGAAGGTTTGCCGCAGTTCGGGAATGGATGGCTTAACTTGCAGCATCCGGTTGCGATAGACAAAGTCAACCTGCTGTTCCGGGAGATTTTCAGCCAAAGCCAAAAGACTACGTCGCAGCTGAATCTCAATGGCTTTAACAATTTGGTTATCGATGTGGACACGCCATGACAGCATATTTTCCGGCGGATACCTCTGCAAAATGTTGTATCGAGTTTCAAAATTATGGCTGATAATTCCATAGTGGCGACAGCAAATTTTACCTGGGCATCAACCGCAACTGACGTCACAATTTTATGAATTTCGTTCAGTAATTTTTTCCACTCAGTTGTCTTCTGCGAGAGGCTTGTTCCACTCATCTGCGCAATCAGAGAGATGACCTTCTGGTGCAGAGAACGCAAACGGCGATTTTCTTGGGTAAATCTGGAAATATTGTACTGTTAACACATAAGTCAAAAGTTACAGTTCGTAAGAGAGCAATAAAATAAAACGAAAGCTTAGTCAATTATTAACCTAAAAATCAGTATTAATTTTAAAAAGGTTACATACTCCATAGTTGCATCGTGCACATCGTTAACATAAGCTTCCACCCGTTTTGTATCGCTCCATCGAATTTCCGCACCACCTCCAGACGCATTACCCTTTCCGTGGCGAATAATTTGTTCGAAGCGTTCTGCCGACTCAATCATCATGGGCTTTTGACAAGGAATCATCTGCTGATCAATGGTATTATAGAAATGCGCCACTTGCATTAACACAATCCCTGATTCATGGAATTTCTTCGCCAACTGGCATCGCTCCATAATCTCCGCTGGCACTCGATACCCGACGCTCTCCAACCAGCGCACTTCCCGGATCAACATAACCAGGCGATCGCTGAAGTTCACCGTTAGCCTTCCGTCTTGCTGCTCGATTTTCATGAGATGACCGGAAGTATCCAAACTAACCAAATATAATCCATTGGTATTGAATTTTAGTTTGACAAGGTTATAATCATAATCGGTGTGACCTTTACTAAGCTACCTTAAATCGCCTCTGGGATCTTGCAACATCCGCATCAGATCATCGCACCATTCGTCGAAAACCCTCTGCAAAGTCTCCTTAACATTGTCTTTGAGTGCCGTCAATCGTGCGTACACTTTATCGAATTTGGGCAAATCAGACAGCGCGTTAACCAGTCCTGTGTCCGTTTCTTCGATCTGAGTATAATAACATCCATTAAGGCCATGGCTAGTTCGGCTTCAATCCTAATAGGCCATTTTGCAAACAGAAGCCGCTATACAGATTGAAGACTGTTACCTTTAAGTTTACTTGGCGCAGCCAAATCATCCTTGAAACCGTTTTCGACTGATTCATATACGTAGACGCGTCACTTTTTGCAAACTCTTGCTCATAATCAGATATAATATCACCCAGTTGCGACAACATGATTTCTCTTTCCGGCAACAAATCCTTCCTAATCCTTGGTCGTTTCAAAAAGCTGGCAAATTTTTGAAATTCGACGAACATCTAAAAAGTTAACACCGCAACGGTAAACATCTTTTGTAAGGGTCTGTTCAAGAAGGAAGATGATTTTGCCTGCAGTGGAGTGGATGTGACCTTTCTCAAGGCATTCCGCAGATGCTCAACAATCGCTTCGTCGTAGCTTCGAATTCGGGCTTCGAACTGATAGGTAGCATTGGCCCACGCCGCGTTTCCAGATGTCGAAAGGTCGAAGCAAGCCGCACCGCTGCTAATAAGAGGTTCCAGAGGTGACCGTTTCCCAAAAGAACCCAAAAGATCTTCGGCATCGCGCACCACCGTACGAATATCCCATATCTAAATGATAATAGATATATATCTCATGATCAGTACGGTAGTACAGTACTCAAACACCGCTGTGACCGTATTTGACACACTGTAGGCAAAATCACCGCGATAACATTTATTTCCAGTTCGTGTATCGGCTCATTCAAAGCACGTACGCATATGTCTCGAAATTTAAAATTACATTAAACATTTACTTTCCTCTATTGTGAGCAGACTATCCAGACAAAGCACTTGGCCGTAAAACAAACATTTCTGCTCATTTTGGACTTTAACTTAGTACTTAAAGCTCAATAGTTTGGATTCCTTAATACCTCTCTGACGCGAGCCTTCATCGTTTCCAGCAACTGACACGTGACCGGCCCCGATGTCCAGCTCCGCCGGGAAAATTCGGCCCACATTTCTTCCGTCAAATTCCGACACAAGTCCAACCACTTATCACAGACATCGCGGCAGTCAGTTAAAAACTCTTCCACCTCGTAGAAACTACCGGACCACACGTTAACAGTTGCGCTGGCATTTTGAATGGCCTGCACTATCGATTGTTCTAACAAAAAAAGTAAACTTTGCTATGTGAAAAATTATTTGTTTTTCGGCAAATTTCCTACCGAAATAGCTGAAAAGGATGCGCATACGATCCTCCGGAAACGCCGCTATCTGCGATTCCTGCCAAAGATCCGTCAATTGTACAGCCGCGCTTTCCGCCAGTTCGGAAATATCCTTCAGATTGGACTGTTCGATCAGCTGGCATGTTCGTTCCAAAGGCACCAGGAATTTCAGAAACACCTGAGCCGCACGGGCATCGCGCGATGTACCGTTGGCCAAAGCAGTCCAGTGTTTGGCTTCGGCGTCCATTTTCACGTCGACGAATTGTGACTCTGAGCGGCTACCGCCTGTACAGAGTTACCGGACTTCAGACAAACAAACGGAAAACGCAGTTTATAAAAAAAAGGTATTTAATCTGACATCGGCTTAGAGCCTACTAGTCGTAGGAGTTTGTCATGCACAAAGGATCAATGTAAATCCAAACCCATTTTGGAAAACGTAATTACACTGTAAACTTATCAGATTCTCCCAAACTTTTGTGCAGTAATAATAACAACCATGATGGGGCAGATTTCCCAACACAGGTTCACTCTGCGCGTTTTAAGTAGGTGGAAAAATGTGATCGATAAAATAGACCACTTACCGGCGCGCATGTCCACGGGATGCTCTCACCTGTTCTGATTCGGAAAACGAGTGGGAATGATCAATAACTACGGCAATGCCGAAATGCGCCATCTGCAGTACAACCACAACTCATCCACTCATAACAGTATACAGTAAAAGTACTGCACACTAATTAAAGAGATTCAAACCTTTATTTGGACAAAATTTTTTCGACATCAGTAAATCAAAATTTTTTTCGACATTTCGATCAGCTATGAATAACTAAACACAAATATTGTTTCAGTGAAAATGTGAATTTCGGTGTTAATATTTGTAGAACAAAAAAAACAATAATTGCACTGCAGTATGTGTGTTTTAAAATTTCGTACTAGTTGTGCAGAAAAAGGATAACTATCAAAAAGCAATTTGCGAGAGAAATTCACATTAATTTCAACAGTACAGTACTCGTACTGTAGTGTTTCAATATCTGGTACAGTTCACATCTACATCCTAAACGCTAATTTTCCGGCTCGAGATCACGTCATCTGCTGATGCCTGCAAACAAAATACTAAACCAGTACATTATTTACTAATAACTGCGAACATCTGGCGAAGAATCAGCAGCCGTTCTTTAATGTTCTCTTGCTGATGTTATCTGTGAAATAGAGTAATACCAATATTCCGCAATAAATCTCATCCACAGGTCAACATTCAACAGTTTATAGCTCTCTTTTAATTGAACTTGCAGAAAGGATAAAACAATTAAATTCCACTCAAACGAAGTCAAGCAAAGCGGCAGACGCTAGAACAGCTTTATATCTTCGATCTGTTTGGCAAACTTGGTGTTTTCGCTCAGTTCACTTGACGGAGATGCAATATCCATGGAGAATGCTGGGGATGCTATCGTTTCCGGCCTAGGCTGGGGGGCGAAATAGGAACCCATGCCAGCAGCTGCTTCCGCCTCCTTCTGGGAAAACGGTACAGTTTTCAGCTCGCGGACCCTGCACGAAAATGTTCATTAAATGAAAAGCAATGCAATGATCCAATTTTGCAAAATACCTCTGCTTATGAACTTTGCTTTTCTGGTGGACCCCTAGAGCACCGGTATCCACGAAATAGCGCCTAGAAAACAAGAAAGCTACAAGAAATTCTATCTATAAAAGGAAAACTTTGAAGCAGCGAAGAGTGGTTCGCTGAGGGTTCGTCGTCAGGTAATTACTGTTTCACGTCTAAACTTACGCGCACTCAACGCAGTAATGCTGTCCACCTCCAGGAAGATCCAGATCTAGAGGCTGCTCAGTCTTTAATCGCTTCACAGTTTGTGGTTGGAGATCCTCGTAGATCTGATCCAAGTCTCGTGCACGCCGTTTAGTCTTGTTAGCCTTGGTTTCCCTAGCATCGCCGCGGTGAAACTTCTTTCTTCGCGTTGGTCCACCCATTGCGTTTGAACACGATTCAAGACCACAAAAAATCTAGATTACTCCAGAAACCGCAATTCAGTGGAAACGACTGAAGTTGGAACGTTTATGGAACAGATACAGAACAATAAGATCTACGGTCAAATTAAATTAAAATTTAAATAATACTGAATCCTGTATTAACTGTTAACGATAAATAGAGATGCGTCGTGACTGTGAGTTCAAATGTACGACTTTCAGGAAAGCGCTCCCCCTATGGGGGAATGGAATCAATTATTACGAGTACATAAGGGATATCATTCATATTGATTTTTAATTCTAAAAAACAGGAAAATTTTGTTGAGGAAATTTTCACAAAAAATTTTCCCCAAAAACATAATGTGTCTTGTGTCATATAATGTGGTATAGTGTAACATAATGTGTCATATTTGACGCTCTTTGTTTTGAATTTTCCATTATTTAACATCAACTGGCTTACTGGCCGCTTGTTGTAACTTACAGATTTAATATTTCATGAAGAATCCAATATACAGAGTATTACTGAAATCAAACCCAGGACATAAATAAAAATTCGGTTCATGTGATAAAACAGAAGCAAAAAATATTTTTAATCTGAATTAACGCTTGTCAACGCTAATCTTAATTAACGCTTGTTATGGATACTGGATGCAAACCCGCAGTATAAACAATAGAGAGATTGTACTTACTACGTTTAGTTTTATGTACTGCTAAGTTGAGTGCTAACCGTGGGTCTTACTTACTGTACATTACGATTAAAATTATTTGCAACTGCATTTGCATTGGTTTTATTATTGCTTTATGAAACGGACAGCGTCCAATTATTTTGAAGCGTTGCATACAACATTTTGGAATGTTTTCATACAGCTGTTTCGACCGAAACGATCACATTATCGGAAAAATTTAAAATCTATGCCGTTTGCGATATGCAGTAAAATCTCACCATACGAGGTATGTAATAAAACTTTAATTATATAATATGATAATAATAATATGATATGATAATAATAATTGCAGTGTGTTCATGCAAGTTAACAGACTCGTATACTGTGTCGTAGTCTACTCTGTATGAACACAAAGAAACACAGCAAACGCCAACAGTCAGCTTATCAAGCAAAATCTGTTTAATTTCTTTGCCTATCTATCACTTTCAAATTGCAAAAACCTTGTCTATCGACAAATAAAATCACTAAAGAGGCAAAATCATTCGCAAAAAAAACATAGCAACGTCATTAGGTACAGTACGTACTACAAGAACAGGTGACCGAACTACAGATCAGCATAAAATGCCAAGTAATAATAAATTAGAACATTATGGCGATTGAGCTCCGCAAAAAAATCCCAAACTTCGAATTACTGTACTCTATAATCAACCAGGTATTATCATTAGTCACATTCTTTTAGGAAACAAAACCGAATCAGAGGAACCATGTAATGAAATACTGATGCAAAAAAAGGACCATCTCATATTTAGTCGAAACATGAGAACGCTTTGGTATGGAAATTCAAGAAAAACATAATATCCACCAGTGGAGTTTCCTTGGATCACGGCATTCAAGTCCTTCCATAATCATGTACATACACGCACCACGTACGTCATGGAAAGGGAAACATTCCCGGATTCACAATTGAGCATTATATACGCCGTTTTTGGACAGCGAGTTTCACTTCCAAAGGATATTTTTATGTACCTAGGAAGCCGCTAGGCAACGATAATCACGCGCTGCCGGTAGCAGCTCGGACAGTGGATGCGCGCCAAAGTACTAGCGGCCATTACGAAGGAGCATTAATATCCACAAGTAACCATGTGTACAAAGGCTTTAGTCTGGAGTCCAATACTTTATACTTGAGATTCGACAATCCGTCCGTGCTGAAGCGTTTGGCTGCGGCGCGTAGCAGATCAAAACGGATGGGATTGGCCGGATTGGAAGGATCAGAGCCATGTTTGATCATTTTATAACGTGCCAACTCAGCCGGATATCGGCTTATGTTGAAACCACTACTCCGCACACGTAAAGATAGATCATCATCTTCGCCACCTGTGTGAACGGAAATATGGTAGCACAGGGCAATTAAGTACTGCAAGAAACGTTCACAAGTATCACTTGACCGTGTCAAAAACGCCGGTACTCAAGTCACCTCAAATAACTTTCAGGTGAACAGATACTGTACTTTCGTTTTCACCTACAATGAGTAGGGGGGGGGGCAGGGGTTTCACCTCGAAACCCCTGCCTGTTAGCCATGATGTGCAAGTTTTACGAATGTCAGCATATTTTGGAAAACGAGTACAATACAAAATTGCGAAAAAATTAACCGGAAGTAAAACTTACTACAATATTAATAAAAAATATTTACGGTGAGCATCTCGTACCCCATCCCCAATACACATTGGGGAATCCGTTGATGGTTGAGAACTGTTTGTCCGTGAAGGCTGACACACCTCCGAGAATGGTGTTATACGGTAAGTGATAATTAAATTTGTCAATGGCCACCGACATGTGTCGCGGTTGATTAGGGCACGAGTAGAGATTCCGATCATTTTCCGGTAGTAAATCGACATCATGGAAAATAAAACAGTCGTATTCATAGGATTTTTTCGCTTCGAGGTAGCCCACATTCATCAGCGTACCTGTATTCAAGGACAAACCAGACTGTAACGGCTGAGTATGCAAATGTGCTACAATTGTATCAATGGCATGCCTCAAAAAATTCCAAAAGCATAAATCAAGACAGCACTTGACATGTGTTTAAAAACAACATCACCTTCAAAAAATTACGTCGTCATAAGTAGCACAAAAAAACACATAAAATGCGATTACCTGCGATGCGAGAAAGCAACAGCAATGAAATTACGATTGTTAGGAATGAGTCTAAAGAATCCCTGCTCGTACTTATATTACTGTGCTTAAGCAAGACGTATGATATTATAACCAGTTTCGTACACTCTGTGCAAAAATGCTACATCATGACTACGCTGTCTACGCACTGCGCCCCATGTTTATATATTCCCTACTACAGCCATTAAAAAAATACAGTTGGGGTGACTTAAGAATTTAGAATAACGAAAACGCTTACAGGACATATCTTAAAATGTTGATGCACAGGCAACATCCTGTGCTATTTCAGTTCAACTGAAAATGGACAAATAAAACCTGATCCAGTTAATAACGTCAAATTACATTATTCAAATTCGCGTCAGTCGCGCACATCAATTTCGGCGTCTAGGGTCGGTCTCGCAGAAATGTTACAAAATGCCGCAATGGGCAATTCGATCAAAACCTGCTACGAAACGTACACGCAATGGGCAATTCGATCAAAACCTGCTACGAAACGTACACATCAAACTGATGCTGTAATGCCATCTCTCTTCGATAATTAAATTGTATTTTCTCTTCCGCAATCTTCATAACCCAGAGGACATAGGAGGCTGCCACAAAAACTCATAAATCCCCCCACAATTTATGCGTACGGATCTTTTCTCACAAAAATAACTGGCATGAGCTATGGTTTTTGCCTACTATACCTATCGATTATTTTGTACGGTTGAACAAGCAGCCATATGACGCTAGCAGTTTTACACGGATCTCATAAGCAAACGGCTGTATATGCACTTAGATCCACTCAACTCCATCAATGTCACGCAGCACGAGAAAAAGGATCGCTGTGTACACCATCCCTTACCTCGATTGAATTTGCCTGTGCTTGATTGCTCCACAACAAAAATCCCATAATCCAGTTGTTGTCGCTGAAGAATGGGATGCATATTATTGAGAAACACCCCTGCAAAAATTTGCGAACATATTCAACATACACAGATCAATAAATCCATTCATTAACTACGATCGATAAATTTCCTGCAATACAGCCGTGATGTTTCTCATCAAAACACAATAACCACATTGGTCTTACGTAAATGTTCGCCACGATCCCGAAATGGCAGAATAACCGCAACTTTATGTCGCGACATACAATCTCTTGGTCGAAATCTTCCACCGGGCTCCAGCTCAGGATTGTATTTTAGAATTCCGTCTTCAGACAGCTTTTCCAGCAAAACTTTTACCGGACCAACAAGTTTCGGCGGTGTTGACGGACACTGCGACAACCCGGATACAGCGCGCACCAACGCATCCGTCCAGTTCTTCCCACTGGTCAAGTTACCCTTGTGAGTGGCCGCTGCTGGTTCCGTAACCACATCATAGGCGTTACCAAACTGATCATAACATCCGCTCTTATTACAGGAAAGCACCCGGGGATCAATCACAATCGTATTACGGATACTCCATTGGGACAACGTGTAGCGGGAAATTGATGCCGGCATCCAGGGGGATTTTTCTGGGGACAGGAACATGGACGAGAATTCAAACAACACCAGAAACAATAATATGACCAAAATGCCTTTGTACAAATGTGTCCGGCAAAAACTGTGCGCAAAATGGGACGTGCCGTTGGGACTACTGCCCCGTTCCTGCATTGGAAGATACAAGTACGTCATGGCGAAGGTCGTGCTTTAAAACCTGTCGAAACCAAACACAACCGATCAACAACGAGAACTGCAAAAGCAACAGGAACGGCTGGTTATTTGATATGGAATAATAAGCGCTGTCAAAGAAGCCGCTATTGATTAATGTGAAAATTATTGATTTTGAAAGTTCTTTAAGTGCCCTATAAGCATTTTCCCCAATCTGACCATACGCAACACCAATCACATTCGTTCTTAACCAGCACTACTGAAGTTAGCAGCAAAAATCCCGGGTGGCGTACATTGCAGATAATTTATACATACTATAGTCTTACCGTTTAAAATTATTCGCAGATCCAACAGTTATGTAAATACAAAAATCATGGCCAAACTAAAGGACCACCAAAATATCAAGCGGTGGTAAAAGTATTAACTTTTTACAAGAATGCTCTTTTCGACTAACATTTTAAAATGTCATTTCCAATATTTGTAAAGCTTCGAAAAGTCCAAGCGTTTTCCATTTTTAAAACTTTTGTTGTAGTCCACAGCAAACAATTACTACAGACTGTAGTGTTCGCGCACTCGAGCGGCACGTATGGAAACGCACTCAAAAATACCGCCGAAATCAGTCGAGGACAATGTTAGTATTCTGTGCAAATTATCCATTGCAGTACTGACTTCACACACAAAAAAATGAATGAAAGATATCAATTTCCTGCGTTCTTCTCATAGCATCAGGCCAACTTTTTCCTCTTCATCAATTTAAAACCATCGCTACGCGTGAACAAGCTCAACACACAATAAATAACCCGCTAAACTGGTCGACGAACAGAAACAGTGCGAAATATATTTCTCATCATACCGTGCATAGCCTAAACCGTGCGGAATGCTCGTCACTTGGCAGGCGTCGTCCAACCGATCGTCGATTATCAGTTGTTAAGGATCTCGGTAATCATTATCCATCGGATTAAGAGCCGCATCAACCTATTGCTAGCACCTCCCGATTAACAAATATCACCAATTGTATCTGGTTTCATCCCGGATTTAGCGATGCGCTTTGCCGAAGAGATCACAAGTGAAGAGATCGTCCATAAAACGCAACGGTATTCGCGATAAAAATCGGGGATACGCAACGAGGACGGCACCGCAGGGAAGGCCCAATATATCTGCAGTGCCTCTCACACTATTGACAGATCGTGCACAAACTGCCAGCCTAAGCAAAACACACCGGGATCAACACCACAAGCTCCAGGCTCCAGCACTCTCTCTTAAGTAATGTGATACTTTAAAAAAAATTTTCAACTGCGCGTGTATGTACAATCCGCCTCTGCTGAAAGCGTAAAATGAGGATTAATGAAAAATTTAAATATTCTGTAGTTTGGTTAGTTCAAATTAATACTCATGCAACACTGGAGTACACTTTCAAGATTATTATTTGTAATTTTAAAGCTGCAAGCCGTACGTGCGATAAAAATCAATTATGCGGAGCCCTGTAAAAATAAATTTTTCAAAACATAATCTTCCTGATATATACCACTACAATATACCGTATGTAATATACAAAGTTACAAACTGCTGCAATAAGTAGCCACTACAGTAACTGTACAGCGATCAGGAAACCACAAAACAAAACATACACCGTACGATTACGAGTGCAGAGTCTGCAGACAGACACAAAAAGCAGTACTGTAACGTACCATTCATGAAACTTTGTAGAGACCTGGCTAGTTAAACCAGCAGGCGTAAAACGATTACTCGTTTTAAATTTAAACCGGTTGAATGCACGCAAACATGCATTTCTACCCAATTAAGGGAATTCCCGATAATTTTAAACAGTGGTCCATTACAATAAAACATTCACACCCACAACCGATCGACTGATCTCACATACTCGAGATCCACGAAGCGTTCTCCAGATGGTCATTAACCATAAGGTGCATGACATAGTAAAATTAATCAAGTACCATCTGACTTTACAAAAACACATGGGAAAATTAAATGAAACGCAAGCATTAAGGGATAACCCAATTTTCCAAATAGTCTATACTGCTTCACTGGCAAGCAATTTTATCTGTAGTTTACACCGCTACCGCAATCAATTTTTGCGAATACGTACCAGGCCTCCGGAACATCAATAACCATACAGGAAGGATCAGCGTTTAGAGCTCTCAGTCCGTCAATCGCACCAATATACTATTGATCAGCGATACAGCACAATATTTCCAATAATAACTGCGCCGAGCCAAGGTAATTCCTCCAGAGATCACCGTTATTTTTCCTTTAGAAAATAAAACGATAAAAATGAAATACAAATTCGGTTTATCCAATAGAAAACCACAACCAGACTGGACCAGCACTCATAAATCAGCACGCCGAATTAACTGCTACTAAATCGATGGTCATTTCGGAATGCGGCTTCGCTTCATGCACTGTTCAAAATTTGAGCTGATCAATTGATGTCATGAATGATTACGATGCAAACCCACGCCTGTGCACCTTGGAACGGAAATTAAGCCGCCTAATGCCTTTACACAGTGCACAAATTTTCTTATTACTTACATTTAAGTAACTTTACACATGCACCGTACTTCACCGTAAACCATTCACTAGAGTAGTGTCTAAAAACATTAGGGTAGCTGTCTGCGCTGCCGCTGGACTACAACCTACGTCCGCGCGGTATCCGTACATTAAAAAACGTTACATCAGGGTCAAGGCAATTTGATTCATTTCCGTCACACAAAATAACACCGAGTAAGTTGACATCGTACAACAGCAGTCGCAGATTACTACTTGTAGTCCAAATCCGGCCATATGAGTCCTGCATTTTACCATACAACTGGTTAACAGCTCATAAAAAGGGTTGACGTACTGTACTACGGTCTACCGTATACAGATCTCGACTGCATACTTTACAAATAAACCACTTTCATTTTGGACGAATAGCAATACCATAACACAGATACAGACAAAATATATACAGTAGCTATAACTAAATACAATTGTAATATACACAAATGTTCCATGCATTAATGCTATTAGACAGATATTGCTGTTGAACAAGTTCCCATCACTAATTGTAAGTTCATCGGACTCCGACAGTTCCTCAAATTATCACAAAAGTACCGGTACGTGTAAGAAAATAAAATACGCAATCCGCATTACCTAACTATAATCCCAGACTTATTGTTAGTAACTTACGCAATCATTTGCCATTATTGACGGGAGGTATTAAAAATCCCTTTATTTGATTAATTATTGAAGTGTTGACGCTTTTCATTACAAACGCATGTATGCGAATACCGGCACTCGTAATCATCAACAAAACCGAGATTTAAGCAGATTATTGAATGCGTTATGCGGGATACTACTGTAAGTACTTAATAATAAAGAATAAACAAACATTACGGCCCCAAATGCAGGCCTGCTGTCATTTTAGGCTAATTCAAATTGTGCACACAAACTGCGAAAATAGGAACTAAATACTTACGTATTTTATTACGTATACCAATGCTAGTGACGATATACAAGTATCCACAAAAGAGTTCAAATTAATCATTAAGAGTTAAAAAAGTATCAACAAATCCCAATGTAAATATATTTGAACTGTACTGTTATACACCACATTTCCCGTAACTATCTCTAATTCTACTGGCCAATAAATACACAGTTACATACTACTTACAATTACGATTACTTATCAGAGAAAGGACAATGAATTAAACCTTAAAGAGGCTTTTTATAAGCTTACACAACTGCAGCTACGAGTAGAGAAAGTAAAAAACCTACGTTAAGAAATTAAACCACCATTACTATTTATTTCTTGTTCCGAGAAATAATCTACATCCCAAAAGCCGAACCGTCCAAAATTTCAAACACTGATTTTTGTTCAGTTTGTTGCCTAACAAAGAAAAGCATAAATACGAGGCACAAACTTGTCTCCTCAACAATAAATTTCTCAAGTTTCACCGGACAAAAATTTGCATTTGCAAATTTGGATTTGCAGAACAAACATCTACTTCTAACAAGGGACTCTTCAGTGTTACTGTGTTAGCAATGTTTGAAAATCATCAGTCGTATTTTTCGAATCATCTTCCTTTATGACTTTATCTATCTGATCCGTCTGTATTGAATGTTTAATCAGTTTAATCTTTTACCGACTTCTAGAAGTATAAGATAATAATAAGCAGCAACACAGTAAGTAATTCATGTTTCCGTTAATTTTTACAGCATTAGCGGCTTGCAGTCGTTCCCATTCCTTGTAATGTACGTTCTGTAAGTCGGTAATTAGTACTAATTACCTAATCAGCTTTCGTCGTTTACGACCAACTGGATTCGACGAAATATCCACTGGAAACGGCAGAGTGGCACTCCAGGTGATCCAAAATCCAGTACGAAATAATAACTCAATAGGAGGCGATCGCTCGGATTCGCTCCTTGGTTTCAAAATGGCTTGATACTACTTGATAGCAACCACAGCATTTGCACGGAATTATCGCTTTTATATACCGATGTAGAAGACTATTTTGTAAACAAACAATATTTTGCATATGCATCATAAAACATGGCATCTTATGTTTACCCAAATGCGCCGCATTCTGCCTCATGAAAAAGAAAATCAATCCTTTTTTGCAAGTCCGAAAATAAAAGCGACCGACTCACGCTAAAAGAGTAGCCAGTCGAAGTCGCGCTGACTAAGTGTGATTCCGTCAATCCTCGTCAGAGTCACCGTACGAGCCACTTCGCCTTCGCATGTGATTCGAGACGAGCTGATCACCACTGGGCGACTTACATTTGTAGCGGAAATTGAAATAAAAATCATTTTTAAAACTGGACGATACTACGATAGTAGTAAGTAGTATTTGAAAACTTAACATTTTTTGATTTCTTCGAAGGGATTGTGAGCCCTACAAGGTAAACCGAAAATTTAAGCTGTGTATCGTTCTTACTGATTACATGTGTTCGTATACAGGATGTCGGAGGAAGGCATGAGCTTGGCGCGGCGTACCGCGATAATTACCCAGAAACCTCCGACGAAACCTCCACCAAAACCCCTTTTGCCTCCCGCTGCGATTTCCCCTGCGATCCGCGTGGCGCGATGGACTGCACTGATTGCTGGATTAGGTTATGGTTTCTATCGTAATCGTCGACTGGAGAAAAAAGAACAGCGTCTGAAGGAATATGAAGACAAACATCGTCCTGCACGTGAAGCTGCTGCTGCTCGTGAGAAAGCCATTAGAAACCGCGAGGAAATGCTTCAGCTGGCAGCCCAACTGAACATGCCCATCCCTGCGGATTTTGATCAGCAGTATAAGATCCCTGACAGTACCGTCACAATCGTTCAGACGAAGAAGCACTAATGTATCCAGCGGATGGCTTTGATGATTTTGAATATTACTGTGCAACTGTAGAGGTACTTTGTGTAGTTGTGTGAATTGCACTATTGAATCCTTTCGAAGGCGAATTGAGACATCATAATATTATATTGGTTTGATCATTGATGTGTTTAGACTGGCTTTTACTAAACTATACGGGAGCTTCAATAAATTGAGCGTTATTGGGCTTGAATATCTGAGTTGTTTATAGCTTCTAACTTACGAGCGCAAAAGAATATGGATATTGATAGATAGAAATATAGATTTATCCATTTATAATTTATTCATTATTTATTCAGTTTCCCACTACCACGAATACAGTATCGTGAAATTAACGTAGAAGACTGCAGTACGTAAAAGGCTAAAAGTCTACTAAAAGACTAATTTACAACTGCTGGCAGATGTACATTAGTTTTAGTAATTAACAATTCCTACTTCGTGTGGACTCCGAAAATAACTTGAATCCACCTAACAAATACTCGCCAAGTCGTAATTGGTATTAAAATATTAATAGATGTTTAACATATCTTTTTGGCTTCAAATTCATTTTCTACAGGCAGGCGCGTAATCCTTAATAATGCTATTTTTCCGCAATCAACCACGAGTGCGCAAAAGAAAGAATGCTTATACAGAATTTTACTAATATAAGAAAGCTGTTACAGCTAAAGCCTAAATACCCAACAGGGTCTGCAAAGTGCAAAAGAATACGGAAACTAATTTGGCGGAAATACGCCAAATCAGCCGATAATTGCTCCCGTATGAAAGTAATTGCTGAAAATCCATCAATTTTAGGCTTATTTACAATAAAATTTACGCAAATCCCAGTGTGGAATTTTTGTAGTGAGTTGGTCATCTCAAAACTGCAGCGGAAGTGTCGCAAAGGCGCGTTTTAGGGACTTCCGGTATGTTTTTACGGGATGATATGCGGACTAATTGCGACTTATATACGGCGCATTTGCGCAACAGAAACCTTTTTTAATGCATTGGTACTGCAGTTCAGGGAAGTACTATAATTTATGGATAGTCTGTACCACCATCACCGTACGCAAAGCACACTTTTATTCTCCCTACACAAAAAAAATAGGTTTACCTAAGAACTAAAAATACCGAACAAAAATTCTGAAACGAAGAGCAAGTTTGGAAATCCTTTAAATTATTTACCGAAATAAAAACAGAGCACGGCCAAGATCTACTGAAAATTTTTATAGATTCTGGAGGTTGCAAACAGACACGGATATCCAAATTAAACCATCGAAAACAATCCTCTTTCCAGCGATTTTTTCAGTCCCCGAAATCCGGCGCAGCCTCTTTCCCAGAATTTTCCATAAAATCTAAAATTAAATAAATCATGAGAAATGCTAACTCAACGTAAGTACTTATCACAAACGGATTTTTTATTCTTCCTCTAACATTTTCAATCAGGAAATTTGGGAAATCCAAGAACAATTTTTGAATCGTAGCGATGATAGCGCTCCTATTTTGCGAGCTTGTGCATCGGACCCAGAAGAATGTTGCGCGCTGTATAGCACACTGCTTTTAAAATCATGATCTTATTTTAAATTAAATTAAAAATAACCATAATAACCATAAATTATTTTTTGATAAACCTTAAAATCATCGCAAGGGAAACAATTTTCTAAAATTTGTTCTTACATTGTGCTGCCGTACGATCGTTTTAGAAATCTTCTTGGAAGTCCGAGTATTTTCAGGCAAACTTCGTCCTGCAAACGGCAAAAGCACATAAATACACACGACTTATTTTTTTTATTTATCATTTGTGGATTTCTAAGAGCTTTGAAGCAATTTGCTAACGTAGCAACTGAAGAAATAAGCATCCCTACACTGATTGCACCCTTTTCAGCGTCAGCTAATAAAAACACTATAAAAAGCACTGTAATAAGATCAATCACTATAAAAATCTGGAAATCCAAACTTAACATGAATTTAATCGCTATGTGACTTGTGACGGCGTTTGCTGTTTGCGTATAAAACCTGCAAAAAGAATACGTGCATAAATAAAAAAATTTTAAAATGTCTGTAACTAAAATTCAAAAAATCTGCAAGTTCTCTGTGGTTAAATTATCCAACCACAGAAAACTTATAATTTTATTTTCTCTATTCACAACCAGATTTTTTAGAAAAAATTATTTTGCGTACCTCAAGTTGCTCCACTGTTAAATCATCTCTTAAGTATTATGGATATCCAAGAGTCACTCAGATATTTTTCTGCAACATGAGCAAATGCAAACGAATAACACTAAGCATCTCTCGCGCGTCTACCGTTCATTAATCACTAAGATTCCGGAATTCCAAAATTTACGTTTTTAAAAAAAACACATAAACTGGAACGCAAAGAAGCTTACCGTTTGAGAGTAGACAGGTTACTGCTGCCACTTCAAACCACAACAGTGTGAGTGCACTGGAGCGCAGGCGCTTGACGTTTGCTGGCATTAGCAAAACTGGCGCCACCTATGAAAGAATGAACAATATTTCGAAATATTGTTGCAGACTTCGTATAACTTTTAAAAACACGGAGTAACACTGTTTTCATTCCCGTAATAACTTACCCGTAAGGGACGTTTCTTTTTCACTGTGCGTAGGCTGAAAGACTTGGAAATCCGTGTTGTCGAAAGCACCTGCAAAGTACGATTCATGTTTAAAGTGTTGTTCTACTGCCTTATTAAAATAACTGTTTTAAAAAACCCAACGTTTTGAAAGAAAATCCTGGAATAAGTGTGTGAAATATTTTGGAGACCTGCAAAAATGGCGGACGTAGCTAAAAAAGTTCAAAACTGATCAACTGACTTAAACCTTGCAACGGCAAGCTGCTTGTTCACTGACATTGCCAGTGAACAGAAATGAACGAGCTGAAATATGCTTGACCAATCAAAAAAAGAGGGTGGTCTCCGCATGAAACTGCCTAATTTCACATACGTAGTTATTCATAATTTCACTGAATGTGCAATTGTTTTTGCAAAAATAAACAAAACATTTATTCTAAACACTTAGAAAAATTAAAATAAATTTTCCAGTATGAGGTTTAACCGATAACAATTAGTATAGTCAGTTTTACCTGATGGCAATCGTCCGGGTTAAAGAAAATTGAGTCAGCAGTTTAACGTAGTTCCTGGAAATCCAAGTTTTTTCCCAAATGAATGATTGGCAGAGTTATATGGTAAGTGGATCATCATGAAGCACAAAGTCAGAGGAAGTGAAAGGAAGAATGACGATGTTGGAAAAGGCTCGTCATGGTGCTAGCTCGCGCGCAAACCTGAGCGCGCGTACATGCGTCTGGCTATGAGAACTACTACTTGCTCTTGGATACCATAACAAGGCTTTGTTTTTCACGAGTTCTACATCGTGGTCTTTCAAAAAAGCCCTAATATTATAAATATAACCCGCAAACGGTTTTTGTATAACAAATACTGGGAAATCCAACAATATTAATCGAATTCTACAAGGCCATAAAAATGCAGAAAACCTCCTGTAAATTATCGGTTTTAAAATGGCATTTTGCAGAACTCAAAATTTTACTTGCGGATTCAATGTTGGTATACTGCTGTCGCCACAGGGCGGACGCAATGCTTTTGTGCGGGGCTTACCATTAGCTTTTTGGATTGGGTTAGGTCAAGCCGTCGCTGAGGTATTGCCCGCCATGAAGTGGTTCTTTCGCCTCAATTCGCCGGCACATTTATGGTTATTTCAAATTTCAGTGAACACAAAATATACACTGCAGATGCAACACACACAACAGCACAACACGAAAACCTTGTCATTTGTTTGTGTTTTCAGTTTTCAAATTATTAAGCGGTACGAATGGAACGAAATCAGCTATAAATTCCGGTTTTCCGTCGTTTTTCTTCCAGTACTCATTCGTAACAGTTACCAGGTGTTAGGATACCTGTGAATAATTTCGGAGTGCACATCAGAGTGGGCAGCTGCTGCATTGCGATGTCAACAATTCAAAACAAACATCAAATTTTTGCATTATTACTTAATGTGAACTTAGAACAGCTGTAGTTCAGACAGAAAAAGGTGTGAATCTTCGTTTCTGTTGTGGGATCATGAAGACTGATCGGGATCGGCACTCAGCAGTTGAGGTTCGGATGGCTACCACGGAAATTGGTTTCGGAAATCTGGTGGCCGTGCTCATCCACACACCTGCAAAAATCCCACAATGCGAAAATACTGATAATACTCGTAGCTAACAGTGGTAAGCTAGTACTTTTTATAATGCAAAGTACTTTTTATAATGCAACTGATCCAAGGAAACGCTCGCATGTCAGATTCAAATAATTTGGGCAGAGAAACACTTTCATTAAAAAGCCTGCACGTACCATTCAGACCCGACACCACCCCACCCTTGTCGGCGATGGAATTTACCGTGTTCGTCGCATTGAGGGACATAGCCTCCGATCCCTGCGGACACAATGACATTATGTAAAAACAGATTAAAATTTACATTTTTATCATCAGTCGGTTGGTCACTGGCACACTGCTCACTTCCGGGTTTGTTGACTAAGTTACGAGCCTCCGTGCACGTGCAGCCGCCGACGTTCTTCCATCCTTGGATTTTGTTATTACTACCCGCCACGGTGATATCCGCCCTTTCCAAGCATTTCTTTTCTTCGCAGACAATGTGGTCAAGTAAACAAAAGACAAGGGCAAGGCTAAGGATCAGCTTAAGACACGCCATTTCTGTGGTGTATTTTGAAAATAAGAAATGGGACACTGCAAGTCTGCAACAGAATTTAGTAATTATACAGGAAACGGTTTCCCGATATATATACTGGCTCTGTACAATTGTGGGAAAGCCGTCAATTTTATCAGTTAAGTTTTAATCTAGCTGCAGTGAAGTCTTATTATCGCGGCTCAACATCTGCAAAATCCTCGAAAACTACCGTTCAGGTTAACTGGCAGAGAAAAGCGCTCCAGGTATCTTCGTACACACAAACGAAATGTTTGTTGATATATAGTACTTGATACTGTCGATATGCGACATTGCAAAGGTCAAGATTTCTGAGATTACTCACCGTTGCACACAGAATTCCACCAAATCCAAATACGCATCAGATATGCCACTGATTGTCTGAAATTACAATAAAAATATCGCCAGAATATTCGAGGTAGAAATAATTAAATATTATTGTAACGGTTGTGCTTCTGTAGCGAGTAACCACTGCAAACATAGGTTTCCACGATTTTGGAAAACTCTTTTAAAATTACCACAGAGAGACACTGTCAGATGTCAGTAGTAAGTTAACAGATATGTTATAACTTATAAGACCTAGAATATATCTACAGTACAGAGAACTGCTTACGTAGGCTACGCTACTATTTAGTTGTCGCAGTTTATAAGTATTTAATTCCTGGATCTATGCTACGAACCCCTCCACAGCAAAGCCAATGTTTTCGCTGAAGTGTTTATGTATGTAGTTGCTGTATATGGCCGTGGTTGCAGACGCAGTTGAGTGTTTTGAGGCATGCACAATCGACTGGTAATATATTATGACAGTATGCATTTGTTTGTGAGTATTTATGCCCATCATGTAAATATTTCTGCGCAGTACTACTCGTACTAATTTATTTATGATGGGCAGCAATAGTGATAACACAAGACTACAGTAATTGCAAATACAGTACTTAAGAATACTTAGAACAGGAACGATAAGAGTATTTATTGTGTTGCACGTTGTCGTGCTTCTTTGAAAAGTTCTGTGAGGTCAAATAACTAAAACCGCAAACACAAAATGTTTTAATTTCGAAGTAAATGATTGCCCTTCATGGTCGGGAATTCTCTGAACTCCGCGTATGTAGATGTTACTTGGTAAATCATTGGCAACTTCACTTCTTGCGTCGGAAGCTCAGAAAGTCGGCCACCGCCTTAGTGAAAGAAATCGGCAAGCGATTTCGGAATCCAGATGCATACGGGTGAACCTCGCTTTCAGGAATTTCCACGCCGACGTTTGTCGCGTGAAATTCAGCGAGGCAATGCCGCTTCCCACTCGGAACAATGGAAGAGGTGGCGGCGTTAAATGAGCTTTTGTTGTTTTTGTAAAACTGTTTTTGTATACGAATTAACGAATTAACATTGTACACGAATTAACTTACGCTGTCGTAAATTTTATACGCGGCACGTCAAGCACTCGAAGTTCAGAAATTTACAAGCTACCGGGCAAGCAATTCGGAAGCATCGAGAGTGCAAAAGGTTGCATATAGAACACGCCTTACGAAGACAGGTTCGCATTACAGCAAAATATGCATTTGTAGTTTAGCAGTTCAGTTTGACGTTGGAGCTTCGTCCCGGTGGTTTCACTTCCGAGATTTGGTTTCCGCGATCGTCCACACACCTGCACAAGACAACGCAGTTTTAATACTTACGTTATGTTCGAGTATCATACCTCTGAAGGATTTGTTTAGTTATTGTGGAGCACTTTTTCAGTTCATTTTTAAACCATACTCCCGATCAAATCATAATACCCTAAAACGTTTTTGTACATGTAGGACAACTCTTGCTCACCATGAACTGCCGGTACTACCCCAACCTTGCCGACGTTGAAATTTGCCACTTGCGTCGCACTGGGGAATGTACCCTCCAATCCCTACGAGTAGAGTATAGAAAATGATTATGTACAATAAAGGTTGCACTACCGCTTGTGCTTAAATCCTGTGAACAGTTTGCGCTCTTAACAGTCATAACGAAGCTCGAAAACCTATTATTTGGCAGTGTTTACGTGTGTACAGATCCGAATCACATTACATCTAGGTAGATGCACAAGCTTTAATTTAACGGTAGATTGTCGAATGCAAACTGCCGCCTTACGGTTCAACAGTGCACAGCGTTAATTTACGGGCTCCTAGAATGGAAAATTAAGAATTCTTACTTCCTGGCTTATCAGCCTCCTTCCTGGCTCTCTCGCATGTGCAGCCGCCGACGTTCGTCCATCCTTGGATTCTCTTGTTGGAACCGGCCACAAAAACGTCTCCCTGGTCCATGCATGTCTTGGGCGGCTTGGCCAATATGGCCTCGATACAGAGGCAGAACAAAACACTAGCGACCAGGAATTTGGTGTTCGCCATTTTTGAAATTCGTATGGGATCGTACAGAATTTTGGATGTAAAATTCTCAATAATTCTTTTACGTGTATATGCAGTCGTCATTCTCCTCGGGGGCTTAAAAAAGCGTTACACAATACTGCTTACAACTGTAGCCAGTTGTTGTAACTGGCTGGCAGCAGCAGATAGCCGCCAATTATAATTAACCGATGCCTGGACATTATATAATAATGTGGTTTGGTGATAGAATTACCGAAATACAGTTGTATGTGGACGGTTCAAATACGCAAACAAAATAATACTTCTTACTAGCTTCTTGTATTTTTAAAGTTGTTGTAAATAAATCTTAATACGTTTATTATCTTCTTAGTCCAAAATTATAAGGTAGTTTGTGTAGTGTTGCCTCATATAATTGTTCGTAATATTGTTAATGTTGTTGTTAATTAATTAAGCTCGTATAGTTTTCTAACACTTCGGTTGGGTTTGCTTCGGCTATAGTGCAGTATATAGTGCGTCTTAGGAACGCTAAATAAATGTTAACTTCATTTCCGTTATATGATTTTGCACTGACGGAAACTATCGCTAATTTAACTATGAAAATGCACTTTGGCGTGCATTGGCAGACCGGAGCGCAGCTTAGTCGCTTAATTAAGATGTTACAACTGCTTTTACCATCTTTTTCAATTGTTTTTGGTAGACATCCATCTTCTGATGGAAGTGTCGTCATAACGAATCAAAACTTTCGTAATGTCTCTACAACTTCAAAAATGCTTCCTACATGCCCAAAGCTCAAAACTTGACTTTCCAAGGGAAGAACGTAATTTCCACCTGGTGCGCGCTTAAACTAAATGAAACCTTACCATTTTGCACCAATTTTAAGCACATTTCGAGATACGCGTGTGACCAGTAATAATTAGTTAAATAATTACGAATAGTAATCATTAGTTAAAGCAGGACTTAAAATTTTTTCCTTGTTCATTTGACTATTTACCGACATGATTATCATCCTAACAATTAGCACGCAAAGACGTAATCAGAGACAACGGAAACTCAATATGCGATTTTTGTGGTTGCAACGGCAGCAAGCTAAAGAAATTAAAGCAGCTAAACTAATGCTAAAGGAATGGGCTTTTAATCTCGACAAACAACAAAATCTGACGGGATCAATGATTTTGTTTGAATTTCTTAAGCAAAATCGTTTGATCTTTAGGAACCAATATAAAGTCGCGCAAGTGCAGCAACGTATGATTTTCCGTAGCAGAAGTGTGGTTATGCAGCTGAAGGCATGCAGGGAATGTTACCGACGCCTCGGAACCTTGTTTCTGAATTCTGGTTTCCCGTTACGGGATCGACACACCACGCAGATCCCACAGCGCCCCAGTGCTGGTACACTTGGAAGCGGTCGGGGTTGGAGTCGTCGCAATTAGGCGTGAGTTGTCCAACCGCTGCAAGTGAATGCATTGATATTAATCATATACATGAAATAATAGAATAATATCATCATCTTCGCTTCACTTGGCATGACATTTAAATTAACTTGAAGGTTCAACCAATCGCTTATGATTATCCAAGAGATTACGACGTTTTATAATCCCTATCGATAAAATTATTAAGTACTATAACGCATTTAAAATATATAGCGTATTATGTGCATACGATTACACACAATTTGATTTGCGACAAATACATTTTTTCCATGTAATATGGTACTGTTTTTGATAAATTTAATGGACGACGAACATCGAGAGCCAGTTTTAAACCACTTACTCCGCTTATCGACGTTCAGAGCTCTTGCCCGAGCTTCCGCACATGTACAGCCGCCAACATTTTGCCATCCCGAAATCTCCCTGGGTCCATTTGCGGTTGTCACAGTTATCAGACCGGTTCTAAAGCAGAGTGCAGCTGCTAAGCCATGGAAAGAGAGTCCAACAACACAGATGACTAAAATCCTGCGCTGTTGTTCCATGTTTTTGTGCTGATCCACTAAATGAAAAATTGAAATCCGCGAGTCCAGTAGGAAAGTTTCCGACAAAACTATCACAGACCTAGAGTTGTGTATCGCATGCGTTCTAGTATATATTTGACCGACTTCCACTTTAGTAGTAATTTATACGATATTTTGCACAATAGAATTTTCGGCTCTATGATTTTGCAATATTTATGTGGCTTTTCTTCTTATACATTCCGGGTTCAGAAATAATTACCCATCATCACTGGTCAAAAGTTCCAGGAACGCGTCAAGATATGGAAATAACACTAAGGTTTTGAGCTTATTCGGCAGATTAGTCAGATCAGTAGTGCTTTGACAGGCAAATTATGATGCAGCTTACAAGTGTTGTTCACTGGAAGCATGCGTTTTATGTATGAATGAAAAACAGCGCAATATTGCCGCTACACGGAAAACAAAACTTTCGTGCTTATAATATCAACAATAAATGTACGTTAAAGGTCACGCCATATATAAAAAACTTCTATCACCGCACAATTGCAGACTTATATGCTGACTGTCTTGTTCGAATGCTGTGTATAGAAGTACAGTGTAAATATAGTAAAATTTAATAATATTCATAACTATTTGCCTTCTGCCCTTTCTGGATAGTGTGCGAGTAACCACAGCCTGCTCACTAAATTCGGTGATACTTTATGATCCAGTATTACGCACGTTCCATCAAGTGCGGAAGTATCTAGAAGGATTGAAAAGCAAACCTCACAAGATTTAGTTATTATCCAACGTTGTTTCACGTTCCATTCTTGCCAAAAATCAGCTTCCCTAATTACAGAAGGCAGCAGCAATAAGAAATTTGGAAGAGCGGAATTTGTGAATTATATTATATCAAGGTGACCCTTTTTATACTACAGATATAAAGAAGTATAAATCAATATACGTAGTATTCACTATCATTCAGTCAAATTTAGGCGCTTTTCCTTTATACCTGCCGGCCTGATGCGGTCAAACGCAGACAACGACTTAAATTGACGAGTACTTTTATATGTAATCACATCATGAGATTGTTTATGTTATAAGTAATTTTTTATCGCAAAGCTTTATTAAAGCTTGCTATCTACATAATATAATTTACATTCTATATATAAATATAAAATGAAAGAACCCATCGTTAAACTTCCAAGCATTTTCAGCTGTATCGTGGTGGTGGCGGTCAACATCTCGGTATGAGATCTGGCTTGATGTCTGCGGGTTCAGTACGGGGATTTCCAGTTTGATCCACACACCACCATTGATTCATGAAATTCCATTTCTGCGTTTTGTTAAACCCGGTACCACCGGAAATGCACTGTGGGACAAAATCGGCGATTCCTGAAATCAGAAGCAATTTGAGTAACCGAGTATGTAGTCTAGGAAGCATTTATTAATGCGCCCAAATTACCATCGCTGGCTGTTATTTGAAACATTAACATGAGACTTGTGGGTTTAACTAATTTGTATTCTGCGATGTGCAATAAGTACAATTTCTGTATGAGCTTGTGCGTAACCACTAAAACGGCATGGAATTTTTTACTTCCGTATTTACCACGTCGAATGCTGGCTTGATCCGCGGCCCCTTGGCACGTGCAGTTTCCAGCGTTATGAAATACCACCACAATTTTTCCTGCTTGAGGAATCCGATAGTTTTCGCGCACAAAGCATCGCACATTAGGAAGGTTTAAATTTCCTCTGGAGCCGTTCAAAGGGGTCGTCAATGCATTGATGCTCAAGCAGCTAATGATTAGCGTGCCTACTCCAATATTCAGAAATTTGATCAAACGAGACATTTTACAATTAGCCGAGTATAATATAACAAAAGGTCACAATGCTTAAATAATTTGCCAAAGCTGTCCAGAAAAGTTAATATTCTGTTAAACAAACATTCAATGTTAAAAAGTATGACAAATGTTGGTTACGGGACTTTGGGTTTCCCCAATAGTATTAATTTTGTATTTCGCCAAAAACAATTTGCACAACTAAACCGGAACTGGATTTCTTATATGTCGGGTACTGTTTACGTTTACGTACATTAGTATTTGTGCTTCACTGTCAAACAAAAGCCTTAATATTTTGGCTCATCTTCATGTCACATAAACTCATTTTTAAAAAAAACCTGCTTGTCCCTGGTGCCTAGCGCGGATTTTCCAGCGGCAGAAGAGATGTCAGGTTGAAATCGTGTGGTTCAGAATATGCTGGCTTTGCGATACATTGGGGATAATTCTATTGGATTACAGTACACAATCTGCAAGAATTTTTGCTTGACGTCTTTAGTCGGAACATTAGCAAACCGTGCACATAATCGTACCGGAATCATAGTGCAGTCGCACGCAATTTTTTTTAAATTTCAAACGGTTTGCTGAACTAGGCGGAAGTCTTTGTTGGTTCCGACGACTCAACGCAGCCTATATAGGGATTTGACACATAGGGATTTAACTTTATGAGATTTAATGCGAAGATATGATCTCCAGCCAAAAATTTATAACATTATTTTAATATAAATTTTCTGGTACGCGTTGTGAGCAAATTTATCCGCCTTTGGGAGGAAAATTTCACATTAATTTTCATGTTTCATTTCATGTTGTGGACTTTGGTGTATTATGAAATTTTACGCTTTGACGGCTTCGTCTATAAAACCTGTACTGCATGTAGTCTTAATTTTTGCAGTGGGTTATGATTTGTCCATCGCATTAATTACTACGCGCAATTTGCGCGGGGTCTGCTAGTAAAATGTAAAAATTTTACTTATAGTAGCCAATCGTCTAAACCCAAGAAAATCAGTGCATAGTTTTTTTTAAAGCTCACAAGTCAATGCTTTTGAGCCACGCGAAGGTCATTCTTTACATGCATTAATTAAAAATGCATAAGACAAGCCCGCACGGTTCTAACGTCACTAAAATACGTACTGTAATGCAAATTG
This sequence comes from Paramacrobiotus metropolitanus, assembly GCF_019649055.1. Taxonomy (NCBI): domain Eukaryota; kingdom Metazoa; phylum Tardigrada; class Eutardigrada; order Parachela; family Macrobiotidae; genus Paramacrobiotus; species Paramacrobiotus metropolitanus. Next base: position 795,443 of record NW_026570269.1, on the reverse strand, counting down.
TAAAGCAGCAGGCGTCGCTAAAACGCTTTCTTTCTAAAACGCTAAAAGATGCACGGCGAATTGGCAGAAGTGCAACGGACTTTACACGGACAATCTTGGAAAATCTTGCCTTTTGCTTGTGATATGCACACTAATTTCAAGGCGCCCAGCTACAGCTCTGTAGTATAACTGACAAAGCGACAGATCTAAAACATTAACTATTAAGCTGCGGTTTTGTTGTAAGAAACCAAATCATGGAAACTCCCGATCTCCTCTATATATGGCTGGCGAAATTTCGCTCTCAGAAAAGACTGCCTACAAACAGATTGGATCGTTCAGGATATCAAACTTTAATGGAAATTTCTTCTCAGGCCCCGACAAGAAAATTTTGCCTCCATAGTGTACGATAATAGTACGATAATAGCGCAATCGTTGACATCAAAAAGTACTTCAAAACTTGTTGATTAAACCGTTTACACTTTAGCAAGCAATACTTATCTGTGCGGTTATTCTTTGGGTTTTTTGTCTTTGCGCGCCTAAGTTTGTACTTTAAGTTTCTCAGATTTTCTTAATTTGCTCAAATATGGCAAAATGCGGTATTATACTTGGTATAGTAGTTCTGGCTTCCGTCACTGGTAAGATAATGTAAAACAAAATTGATGTTGCAGAAACGTTTTAAGTACAATACACATTTTCAGCCATTCTGGACGCTGGCGCTGCGGGTACGATGGAGTGCTACATTTGCTCTGCCGACCAGCCGCAATGCCTGAAACCAGGGGCCGACATGAAACAAACATGTAGCGCGGATAACGAAACATTTTGTTGGAAATCTGTTACGAAAGTTGGCAGCGGTAAGTCAGTAAATGCCGCGAATCGTGAGTAGAGTGATATTGCTTCTAACTTGTAAATCGGAAAAATTGTCTTGTTGTAGGTCAAGCAGCATCTCGGGGTTGCGGGAAATATCGTGGTATAGCAAACGTTTCGGTTGGCGATGATGAGTGCAAGGAAACAGGTGAGCACTACGACGTCATGATAGTTTCTTTCCGTTAGTTCAAAGCATATGCATCTAAGCCATTAAATTTTAATGTATGCGCTTTTCAGAAGTAACAGGAGCAAAAGTCACTGTATGCAATTGCAATAAAAGCGGATGCAACGGGGAAGAGATATTCGATCTTAAGTAATCGCCAGTTTTTCGTGTAGTTTCTGCTGTAATTTCTTTGCGTTACCGAAGTAATTTGCTACTGCGCTGAAAAGTGTTCATATACGCCGATAAGAATTATGGGACACAAATATAAATATGCAAACCCAGATAAGCACTTTTGTTCACGTCACAACGACCTCCCCTTTACGGCAGTTGGTCCATTTTGCGTGACGCAAATATGCAGAACTTGCATATCCCGCCCAGAATAAGCAAAATAAAGAAACTACTCCAGAGTAGTTTTTTTGAGATGGCAACTCAAATAAGCAGCTTATTTGAACGTACATCGTACAGAAATGTGTTAAGATCAGGAGGCTTATCAGCAGGTTCCTCACGTTTTCCGTGATGTTCCTTTCGCATACTAGTGCTGTTATGTTTGAAATAGTTTTGTTTAGCACCTAACCATAAGTACGGTAGTCTGTAACTCCGTCTTGTTTCTGAACTAATCATGTTCTGCTCTTCGTCTCCGAGCCATCAGTACCTGAACCTGTGCCTGTTCCTACCCTGTTCCTACGGTGATCACAGTTCGGTCTGAAGAAAATACATAAACTGGTCGAAACATAAAGACCAAGTTTTAGTTAAATGGCGGCAGAGCAGCTGATTTTGGTAGATGGAAGTCATTTAAATTTGGTAAACATCACGAGGCAGGGATTGGTTCTAAAAGCGACGGAGAGAAACCCACTGCCGTGGCCCGCATAATTGCTCGAATTTGAGATTTTGACAAACGAAAAACTAAAAGAGCTGTAGTTTTCACACATTTTAATTAACATTTTAATTTATTAATACCGTGCTTGAAGGGAGCTACATTAAATGCGTTGGGAAGATTTTTGTTACAGACCGCAGTAATATGCTTACAAGCTACAGTAAAGTAAAATGCAGTTTTGAAAAAGGATCACAAAGCTAGAAAGTGCGCATAAATTACGCAACGAAGATGGGCAACGGTTTATTGGCTGGTTCCGTTTTGCCTGTGACGTGGACAAAAGTGCTTTTCTTGGTTTGCATATTTATATTTGTGTCCCATAAATGACAATATTGCTGGTACGCTATCGTTGTAAATAAATTGTCTGCAGCAGTTAAGCAGCTCATATTACTTGTATGTAATCTTTTTAAACAAATCTCAATTAAAATGAAAGAGAAGGTTAAGGTTTTTGGATTCGGATTTGGAAACTGTGAGCATCAGCTCTGACAAAATATAAAAGCACTTTGAAAAATATACATGGACTGCGAGACAGCATCGCGCGACTTTAATAGTTGCCAATGCCAGCATTTGCTTGTTTATCCGCACGTGTGTACAAACTAGAGATGGCAACGGCTGGCTTAACGGCTTATCGGCTGGCTGCGGCTGGCTAAAATAGCGAGCCGGCTCGGAAGAGTCGGCTCACCTACCCGAGCCGGCTCAAACGGCTCGGCTTTGAACGCGAGCCGGCTAAGCCGGCTCCGAGCCGGCTTAGCCGATAGCTTTTTAGCGCGGAAAAACTCGAGTCTTTTTTTCAATAAAAAGAAATGTTTACAATTTTTTCTGTTCTTTTTTAAGCGAAAAACTGTTTTTGATCAGTTTCTAATGGGAAAAGGGATCTTTAAAGCAAAAATTCAGCGCTTTTTTATAAGATTATCGAGTTTCAAGACTCAAACTCGGCTTTGAACGGTCCAAAAGAGCTAAAATTTTACCTGCTGACGCATTTTTCCCGACAATACGCAAGCCGTTAGCCGACATCGGCTTACGGCTGGCTCGCGGCTGGCTGAGACTCCGAGCCGGCTCAATCGGCTCGGCTGACATCGGCTGCGGCTGCATTTTTGGGTCGAGCCGGCTCAGCCGAAGCCGGCTTAGCCGCGGCTCAAACGGCTTCGGCTGAGCCGTTGCCATCTCTAGTACAAACGCTTCGGGAAATAAATACTTTGGCTGATTCATTGTTTACGGATGTATGATGTACGTCCACGACATTAACCTAGAGGCAAATAAACAAGAATGTGAGCAAAAAGCAAAACGCTTTTCCACAATTATGAGCGATTTTCAGAATACTTTATATCTGGCTGGGAAGTGCCAAATCTTGTCGGAAAGTACCATTTAAATTCGGTTTGCCAAAAGTTAATTTTGTGAAACTATTAATGTGTGATTCAATCTGAAACGATAATCCAAGATAATCCTAAAGAGAATTCAAAGCTACACAATGGCAGAAGGTCTTATGGCAGTCGAAGCATTCGACAGGGAAAAACATCCCGATCCCCAAACAAGCAATAAGGTTGCCGGCCAAATGGGTCCCTATATTCGTCATGCTCCGGCCATTGTCCCGCGGATAGATATCAGCGATCTTCGTGCAGAAGCGCATCACCTGCATTCGCTGCTTCACCATATGAAAAGTGAGTATTTACAATAGATATCAAAACTGTTTATAGTATTGACTTCTTGTAAATTATGTAAACACAGCGCATCCCATTTAAACTGTCTATAAACTTTAACTGCTCCCGCGCCCCTATGGTAAATCAAAATGTTAAGACGCGCGTCTGACGTGGATTACCGCCTATTAACACATAGGATCGTAGAAGACAGGAAAACAGCTGAACAGCCGCGTGTTTTGCCGCTTAAACGCGCATTTTACGTAGATTTATTTATCACAGGGGCGTACGACTTGAATAATTTAATGCCAAACTTTTTAAAAATATACACAGTCTGTATAAGCACTTACCGGTTCGTGCAATGGTAAGCACATAGTCATTGGCTATTTTTTACACTGACCCTGTCCTTCGTTATTGCATAACGCTATTTTGTTTCAATCTGCATTTGACCTGGCAGAAATGAGATATTTAGAACGTTTTTACCAAACGTGTACGTTATAAGTATGGGACGAATTATTCGTACGGAAACTGGTTGCAGATGTGGAATCGCCACAATTAGTGGAATCATTACTCTGTCTAACAGCTTCACAAAGAGCAGATGTGGTGGAAATGTACGAAGAACTGTTCGAGAAGGTACTGTACATGTTCAAAAGCAAACTGAAGTTGTCCCACCGCCGCTGTTACTGTATGTATTTATTGTATACAGACTGTATTTGTACATATAATACGCGTCCTCAATCACCTCTGGCTTTCTTATCTCCGGTCTGGTATTGTTTTGACCAGGATTATGATTCATAACATTCCGAACCGATCTGCTTTTTAACGGGTCGAAGGAAAGATACGGCACGTTTTTACAAATACCCGCGTGAACAGCTCCGTTTTGCAAATACGCATCACGGCATCAGGCGTGCAAGTCATGAAAACAATAGTCTACTACGCACATACACTTTGATACATATATATAAACGTCTAAATGAGCAATTAAAAATTAATCCATTATCAGACTATTAGGTAATTTATCTGTACGTACGTTAATTACAATTACAGTTTACACTGCGTTAATTAATTCAGAAATGTGCTTTACCATGTAGGCTAACAACGGTAAACGTTTCCAGTCAAATTCAGCGCTACAAAATGAACTGACACTCAATTAGCAACTGATCTGCTTAATTAGTTAATGGATTTTCTTAATTAATTAATTTTTGACAAAGGCGAAACCTTCTTTGCGAAAAATATCCCAGCATATTTTTCAGAAGAATGGTGCAAAACATTCTGATCCATCGCGCTAATTGTTTCCCACTTATACGTGCAATTAGCAGCGTAATACGTAGCTTCTCTGTAGAAAATTTAAAGCGACAATTATTTTGTAAGAAAAATATGAGGTTCTTTTAGTCAAAATTCTTGAAGTATCATTTCCTGTTATTTCTCATTCTTTATCCCTCAGCTGCTCTTCGAGTCTCAAGTGCCGCTCATGCAAATCGTCTTACGATAAATGCATTTTATCGGTAATGCGTGACTAGTAAGCGTAGCATTCAAACATCGCTCGCATAAGTCCAACGGTATGTGTTGTTATTGGTTATTGCTTATCTCTTTGGACTTCGAACCAAAAAAATTGTTAAAGCAATACCAGACTGGGAATGATAAAGCTGGATATGCTTGAGGTCTGCTAATATATATAATATATAATACTTCGTTAATACTGCTGGAGCGCGGCGTTGGTTGAACCTGCCTTGTTAATAGTTCTACACTGTTATATTAGAAAGGAAAAACATCTGAAAAATACAACAACAGCTGTAAGCCGGTAGTCATTACTTCTTAGCTCTTCATTTTAGGGTTTAGCAGCAGATTTACAAGAACATGACCTACTTGATGACCACCCAGTAATTGCCGCCCTGGTTCTGCCCCATGTTCTTTACATTGCCGAAGAACTGCATAGAAATATCCAGGTAAACCAGAGCACCGAAACATATTATTAAGTATTGACTGTATATAATAGCAGACGAAACGTTTAGGATGACCTAGTGATTTTGGAGATTCTGTATACGATGTACGACCCAGAACGGAAACTAGTGAACGAAGCTTACGAAAAAAGTAAGAAACCTTTCAATAAGCGTAAACTACGACCGTGCTTTTTGGAACTCTCGACTTGGAAAATACCTATATTTTATTGGGCGTCTGTAATTGCAGTCTTTATGTTGAAATTTTCGAACGATTTGTCGCACCATTACGAAGGGGAAGTTTTACGGATGCTGGTGTCGTTTGCAGAGGTGCAGTACAATTAAAGTACTACGCAGAGCACACTTAAGGTCGCTTTTTTATACACTAACAATGTGCGCTGTTGCGCAACATGACTTAACAGTTAAGTTGAGTTAACATTAACACTAAACTCAACTGGTATCATACATTTTGTTGCAGACGAAGTTGTTTTTCCATAATTATTGCACTAAGTACTGGAATCTATCAAAAACTTTTCTGCCTAGGGTACACACAGCGATTCGTATGTAGTGGAAAAGGATCAAATTGAAAGCGACGCCAAAGCCTTATATGAGGCCGGGCAGAATGAGGATATCGGGATATTTGCTGACATTTTCGCCACGAGAAGCCACGCGCAGCTATTCGATACCATTATGCTCATGCCCAGCATAGCTAACACCGAAATCGAGGATATTGTCCATTTCCGGCTGCAAGGACCTCTTGTTCCCATTCTACTGGCCATAAGTGCGTTAAGAGATACCATCCTAATTTGCATTGTTTGCTATATGCGATTCTCTGCATGTATATTTTTGCATTTTAGTTAGTTTAGTGCGGTGTAAAGAATTATTTTTTGCCAAACAAATCAACAAAGTCATGGAGAGTGAGGCCAACGAACAGACCAAAATTAAAGATCTTCTCCGGATATTTTTGCTACGGGCAGAAAAAGATCTCGTAAACGTGGAAAAGGAATACGAAAGGCTTTATGGCATGAACATTGTGAAAGTGATTCAGGTAAATAAAATACGCGTAGTCGCGTACCTTTACTTGTGCAGCTGCCACTCTGCCACAATGCATAAGCCATAAGGTGTACTGTACGTATATTATTGTTATACAACCATAACTTTGCAGGAAAGCAAAGATTTTTCTAGCACAGCCAAGCACAATTTATGCCTGCTAGTCCAAGGAACGCCTGAAAAGTTTCGCTGGGAAGCCAGACTGGACCATACCGGCCAACTGGGAATCGTTGCTGGTGGACTTATTCGACCGACATAGCGTTAAAAATTCACCTTGTTAACAATTGCTACAAATCAAATCATCGAATCAGCGTTTGTATAATTTATTAATTAACAAAACGATAAGAATTTTTCTTATGTATTGCATTTCACATGCGGGCTTCAATACACAAACACTTTCAGACATATCCTGACATATCCCTATGAGACCTTTAAATATTACCAGCGCAAACTCAGTGTCTATATATTCTCTAATAATAAGTAACCTATAAACGGGAAGTTCGTCCAATAACGTGTTGGCACTTGGGACAATAATGGACAGCATCCTTTAGTCCGTCAATACTAAACAAAACTCAAATAAATTTATTAGTTACTCGTTTGTACAAAATTTATAATGTAAATGATTCAATCCTTATTACCATAAAGGAATTAAGCAGCAACCCAGAATGCACACTGAAATGAAGTAATTTCCGTTGGTAAAAATTAAAGCACTAGCTGATTCCATCGGCAAGTTCAACAACTCACAGAAACAGATGCACGCGCCAATTGCGAGGTATGTTGCTAAACCGTTTTCATACTGCGTAACGGTCATAACTTGTTGACCACAGTGTGGACACCTAGAAAACAACAAATGCAAATGCAACACCGAATAATGTTATTTTTATCTTTGAGTTTCGGTGAATACGCTCAAAATACTCACGTATGGTCAACCGTCAACCCATGCCAAAGCATTGTTTGTTATAGTTATCTCGTAAGTGAAATTTTTTAATAACCCGCTGCTTACGTAACGGTGACAGGGTCCAGTGACAAGAGGACTGGAGTAGGAGCAGAGGAGTAAATAACGGTGGTTGTCGGCCTCAGAGGCACATACGGTTGTCCTGGTGCACCCTGTCCATAATGCGGCTGCGCTGCCTGGCCCGGAAAGGGATAAGGCGGTGATACACTAATATGAGTTTCTGTTGAAAATAAAGCTTAGTAAGAAGTAAGAACTTCGTATCAGTTGGCGAACTCGGATTAGTAAAATTCGGTTTATAAAATCGCCGTAAAAAATCCACTAGGCCTTTAATGGGAAGTTCCTATAATATTGTACAGGCATTTATAGAAGATGACAGAAGCGTGAGCGAGTAACGCTGACAGTGCCAGAGCCACCTAAAACGGGTTTGGCAATACGTATATTTTATAGACTAACAGATGAAGTATCACATAAAACTGCTGCTAATATTTTCTATAGATAAAACTTAACTTACAATACATAAACGTGCCGGTATAACCGTATAACGAGCAATACACAGGATCTGTACTTGATGCTAGCAAAATGATTCTCGAGATTGTTACTTGCGAGTTGCGATCTTGTCGTCTAGGGTAGAGTAGAAAAGGTCGTAGAATTATTAAAGTATTTTAATTTTCACCATGCGCAAACCTGGTTTTGTATCCATAATTTATCAGAAAACCATTTAATTCCACTTGCTGCCATACAGCCTCATTCGCTCCAACAATGGCTTATTACATATCTCTTGACGTTCAGAAAAACACTTCCTATTAAGCGATTTTTTTACCAGTGCCGGGTGTGTACTGGCTAAGGAAATTTGCGTAATTAACACCACTTCAGTTTCTCCTGTGAAAGTGTGATCCTCGCTCAAAGTATGATCTCAAAAGCTACTTCAATAGCTGGATACATTTTTGCGAACCAGAGATGGTGTATTTCTATGTTTAACATTTTAGACGACATTGATACGTGTTTTTAGGTTGTCGCGCATACGTTTCGGCGAGACGTACTTGGCTTGCGTTAAATTTTTTAAGAGCCATAATGTTACAGCAGGCTTGCAGTTATTGCACATCTTTGCTGAATCTGATCTTCGAGTTCGTGGTCTGAAAACCGAACTGCTCTTAAAATAGCTACTAACAAGGGCGCAGATACCGGTACTACCAACTGCCAGCTAAAAGCACTCTTCGGCAGCTCTAACTTCGATTCGGCAGTGCCGAGTTGTTTCTGGAAAATTGTTGTACTCTTGCTGGAAACTGGGCAGATCTGAACTCTAGATCTATCTGGAACCATTACAAAAATTTTGCACAAATTGAAAAATTTGATATACTAATTTAACGAAATGAAATTGTGACATTTGAATTCGAAAACGCATGGTTGTACAAATGCAAAAGTAGTCGGTGGATAGTAACCAAGGCGTTTGATGTGGCCCTGAAGGTTGATTTTTTGCAACGTTAGCGGCTATATTTCATACGAAGTGGACTGGTTGGTGTCAGATTTATCATACTCTAGTACAGTACTTGTATCTGATACCATCGATTAAGAAAACTTGCTGTACCGAACAGTGAGCCAAAAAGGCAGATATGAGATGAAGAACTGATTACAGAGCCATACTTCCGGTCACTGCGCATCTCATGAATATACGGAGATCTACGTATGGAGAGTACAGGTAGAAGTACTAATATTTGCTTAACAACCACTGAGAGCGTTAAAGTGTAATGAAACCATTAATTTTAACACCGCACTCTGTGGTGCAACGTTACCGAGCGGATACAGTGCTTATAAATACGAGTAAACTAGACTCTTCCTAGGGTTTTTAACGAGACAGTATCACTGAAATTATTTAACCTAATAAAACTGAAAGATTTTATCATTACGATATTGTTTTGTGCTTGGTTGCTAAACATGCATGAGAAAACGCTATTATCTGCCATCCTAGTTTTGCTATCAATTTGGACGCAAACGGCGGCACAGAGAAAAGCCACATCGCATTCCTTCACAACCATCGAGAAAGGTGTGAATGTAACGAATATTATTCTGGACCATGGTAGTGAACAGCCACTTAACTGTGTTTTGAGTCCCACCCGGCCGCTGATAATGATATATAGCGCCTATTACGGCCCGCGAGAAGTAACGGGAAGCTATCAGCGAAAATGTCGCTCTACTGTGGCACTGGAAGCTGTCAAAAAGTCCTGTCACGGAAAGTCCAGATGCTTACTCAGAGCAAGAGATCCCTCGACCGAAGTTGGTTGCACCGGACGTCCACTGCGCGTACGATATCGTTGTTTCAACAAACCGGAATATTGAAATTATGTCACGGATTAAGTAATATTTCCCAGCAGATGTGGTAAAATTTACGAAAGATTTTGTAGCATACGTGATGCGGGGAAGCAGAAGTAGCAGTACCGTATAATAAAATACATATAAGTATGCCTGTAAATCACGGATGTGCATTTATGATTAGTAGGTCTTATGGTTAGCTTATCACAATGTAGGAAAATCTGTAGTAAAACTGTAACAACAGCGTGTTGTAAAATACGACGATTTGAATGCAGATATCAAGATATTGGTAGTTGACTTTTGTCGTACTACTCATAAAATATTAACTTTTCAATGCCAAAATTTAGCAAAACACTCATGTCAGTGTACAACAATGACGTCATCTTTAATAATTCACAATTAACTGAAATTAATTTACAGTAAAATCAACAACCAAATAAAGTGACTTAACAGGTAATTACATTTACGGGGGCAAAAATTGAACATGTTTGCAGTGTGCGAATCGTTTGAAGCAAAGTATTTGTACCTCCAAAATCTAAACCGTCGTGATCAAAAGTGCGACAACATTGTTTCAAAATCCACCAAAACAGTAGCAGTAAATACAATACAAACTTAAGCGTACAAATGCGTAAAAAATAAATCAGATTAATTATAACCGCTGCCACTCCAAGCGTAGCGGTTCATCTCTTTCAATTGTTGTTGTTGCCACTTTGTTCGTAGTACATGAAATCCTGCAAAACCGAAAGCCATATATAATGTATATATGCACGGCCGAAATCGACTATAATCCTGAAGACCATAATCCTAAAGGTTACCTTAATGACTATGCTAAAGATAATCTGAGTACTACAAATTCAAATCGCTCCATAAAATATAAAAGACTAAACGTACAATCAGGAAACATGCTGCAACCAGTGTTGCTTTAACATGCACGTCCATATCCAATGGAAATGTAATTCCGAAGGTGTCGGCATCAGTATAGAACTCCTTAAGGCCTCCCCACTTTTTCGAGATTTCACCTATTTCTGCTTTCCCATCGGCCGTTACAACCTAAAAAATTTAATTATGGGGAAACTTTTCACAGAGCGAATGTTGGGTCCAAATACCAACTGGCAAATACACACTGTTAATACTCGTAAGTAATGTATGCATACCTTGAATTTAACATCATTGCCACAACAGCTGGAAGTGCAACACGGTCCCTCGATCTTCAGAACCGGCTCGCCGTTCCTGTTTTTTATGGTGAATCGCGGCAGACAGAACGACCAGTTTTCTTCAATTTGGCCAATCGGATTGCCCGGTGGAGCCTCTACTTGCATGGTCTGCAGACAGCGTATTCAAATGATTTGGTTCAATAACTGCACTCGTAGTTAATATGCGATAAAACATTCCGAAAATATAATTACTCTGGTATGAATTATAGTGAGTAGCCAAATCAGTTGTATGAGTGACTTCTAATTTATTGTGCATAAAATGCCGAAAGAATCGCTAAATACGGTGTTGAGTAGTGTAGCAGGGTGTACTGAATAGGCTACATACTTACTGTGCTTTTTTCCTATTTAGGATGAATGTGAGATGATTGTGATTTGTGACAAACAGTTGCCTTCAGATGATATTGGCTACTTTTGTTACTTTTGATTTTATGTTGTTCTGATGATAAAAGTGGTGAAAGGTAGCTCGGTTCTCGTTTGTTTACTTATATTTTATTAAGATCTATAATTATTATAATCATAATTATGAGCCGCATTCGTAAGGGATAAGTGTAGTCCCGGGGCAAATCACTACAGTAGTATCTTGAGTTCGTGAATTAATTTCGAAAAATTACTGTGACAGACCGAGTTCCGATTATGTACGTACCTGCAAGCAGCACGGACAGCAACATCCGGTACAGTTGTACGGCCGATGAATATTCATCACCTGCCGTTGCGCATTATCGTACACACCCAGATCAAAAGGTCGAAGAGTACCCAAACATTGCCGGGAGCAAAAATCCGAATTTTCCACGGCGAAATACACGTATTGCCCCATTTTGTCTCGGATCACATATTTGTTGGATGTCTCGAATCCACTGAACACTGTTAACAACATTTTTATCAAAACAAATAAATGAATGATAATCGATAAACCAGTAAATACGTATTCCATGCAAAATATCGATATGGATATTAGATATCGTTAGAAACCCATAAAATCGTCTTTGAAAAAAGCAATAAATTCATACCTTCCAACCACTCTTTTTTCTGCTTAACATCCAGCGAATCCATGGCGTACAAGTATTCCAATCCGGGCGGACAACCAGGTATGGGTTCTGGCATAGCCACCCACACGACCTGTCCTGGTGGTATCATCTGACCGGGCTGCATCACCGTGTTGATCTGGACCATTCCGGGTTGTGTGTAAACCACTCCGGGACCCTGCTGTGTATACACCACATTTTGCTCATATCCTAAATGAAAACAGAGACACAGTCATAAAAAAGAACAAGATGCCGGGGGTAAAACACTAATAATACAGGACTGAGACCGGTGCACAGTGATATACAGCATATAATAATATGGTGAAGTAACGCTATTCCTTCGTAATGTACGAGTATAATTTATAGGACCCAATGTGATTGTCACAAAGTAATCCGCATTTGTAACAAGGTGAATATATCTGTAGCCCGCTATTTTATTACATTTGTTTTCAACATCATTCATTATAATACTACATTATGGCAGATAATTATTTCCAACAAAAGTCCTGAAGCATTACCAGGTTGTTGATTATGGTAATACACTGTCTGCCCTGTTGGTTGTGGCGGTTGTGGTTGGTATGCCGGGTAAGAATTAGGGCTTTCAAATTGTGGATCTGCAGGCGGAAAGGGATTACTTCCAGACTGTACTCGCGGCATGGTGGGGAGGTCGCCCGTAACCCACTACAAGCTGTGGTATCACAACGGGGTAGTTGCAAGCCTGCAATACAGATAACTAACGACTAACATATCAAAGCGGGCAATAGAACTGCCTGGAAAAACTTGTCTATCACATGTACTAAGCTCGTCCTCGTACTGAAACATCATGTTGCTTTTCAAATGCTGTAGAGAAACACAGGCCGGCTTGACATAATTGGCTTGACGATGATTTCGAGTAGGGCAAAAACTGTCTGTGAATTTAGAATGTTCGACAAGGAAAGCGATACATAATATCCAAGTAAATTTATGAGCAGACCATCTTCCTTCAGGCAAAGCAAAAAATGTGTTAACTTTCTCATGTGCTATTAAACTTACATAATATCAAGTTATCAACAGCTAATAAATGGCTCGCTGTTCCAGTGAGCTCGAGCTTCAACAGCCGACTCTACAATAGTCTACAGAGTACGCCTAAAACTTTCGGCACTATACTGGGACACTGATTCGTTACGTACGTCAGTATATCAGTATCGAGCAGCACCATACGTAAAATGCTTAATGTAAATTGTAAAGCATGGGGTTTTTGCAAATGGACCTTCTGAGTTTAATGGCACATTAATATCAGTATTAGATTAATTTTCACTTTCCAGCAAAAAACACCTTACTGGTACTGCAGTCTTCAAATAGGAAATACGACAATGCTGGTGTACTTCACGCACTTGCACAGAAGTGCGCATACTACGGATATATCGTATAAATACATCGCAATAATCGGAATACTTTGGTGAAAATGTTACTGTACTTATATTGTTAGTGCAGACTACTGGAACTCTTATATATATATCACAGAAATCCTCCACAATAACGCAGCGAAATTTGAAAGAACAATGCAGCAGATTAGTTAGGATGAAGTATGGTTGCCACTCACCTGGATAGAAATGCAGTAACAATTTTAAAAACGGACTTCCAAAACTTCCGGTCGGTTCGTACAGTATATGTATCTCGCTTGTGCTAGAAGCTTTAAGTTGAAAATGCTAACTAATCACAAATCACTAAACTAAATCCCAGTAGCTAGTGCGGGTGATGAGCAAGCTAAGGCAAAATGACGAAATTTGCAAAGGATAATAGCTGAATGCAGAACCAAATTTTGCTATGGTTCAAACGTCAAGGTTCGTTGAAGCGAGTATGGCACTGCCGCACAACCACGTTGGCTGCAGCACGGTACGTATCTACGTACTGTACTGTAAGGTATCACAGCCCGTTTCATAACGCGAACTCATAAACCAACGGCGAGACCGCTTTTGCGGAACAAACATACGATATGCATCTAACCAGTCCAAATGTACTGCACTCGTATCCCTGCATACGATACCCCCTTTCAGACCGGAAGCTGATCGATCCTCTGCTTATGGGCATTCGATGTATTGTAGCAAAGGACGCAAAGCGGTGCTCGACAAAAAAACCGGTTTTGTGAGTTAATACTATGGTAGTGCCGTGCACAGTGCACACACCCACTGGAATTGCGCATACTACTGCTGCAAGCGGGCATCGAGTGTTTTTGAGGTGCCTAAAAAACTGCTGTAGATGGTTAATGAAAAGTTGGAAACTGCAAGCCGAAGACACCGCAAAGTACAAACCGTGAAATTAGGACATTGCGCATTAAACTCAATAGCAGATAAAATTTTTAATTATATGCGCGTCTTTTCGTGCAGTCATGTTATTGAAAGTTCTGGCAATCGACTTGCTGTGCTTTTTAGCCAGTGCCCCGGTATCCTACCCGGCCCAGTACTCGGTTTGTCTGCATTACTGTAGACAATAGTCCACTGAAATCGGTGTTGTAAGCAGCTAAATTAAACATGAGGAATAAGCGTGTCTACCACACGTTTGCAACCTGAAGATTTGGTGAAAATACGTTAAACTCGAGGAAATATTATAGACGTTCTCTATAGCCTGTATTGAATGCTCGACGACTCGTCGCCATAAAGGTCACTGAGTGACTACTTAAATGATCTACACATCTGACCTTGATATGGGGTTCGAATTTTAATATAATTATGTGGTTCTGAAATTTGACCAATCTGCTGGCACACTACCGTGCATCCGCATATGTGATGGTGTGAGCAATCGTAATGCGGGTTCCTAAACTGAAAGGTCAGCACACTATATGGATGCCAACAACCACCGTTTCCCACGTGACGAGCCTTCATAAACACCGAAAACAACTTGCACAAAGCGAGTGAAAAACATGCAATTGATATAACAGCGATCCGATCGGACTTTAACGGAAATTTAGATCAAAATTAAAGATAATTCTTTTAAATTAAAGATAATTCTCAAAATTAAAGATAATTCTTGAAATTTTATGCTCATTCAGACTGTTAATAAAATTTCCCCCAGCCTTCAACTTACTTCTTAGTTTGAATTCGGCGCAATTCATATTATTTATCTGGATGATACTATACGCACTCCTCTCCCGGTTACTGTAGCCTGTAGGCAACCCTTTTTGCACCCAGTTTCAGCGGAGGCTCCCGCTCCCGTTTTCAGTTGCATAATGCACGCATCCCGTATAGTGAAAAAACTATAGACATCACTGCAAAAAGCTAATTGTTTAAGGCCTTGTAATACCGGCCTTTATTCGGTTTCGTACTAATTGTAAGAACTATCAGTTCTGCGGAAAAGCATCATATGTTCGAGTATTTTACATTACTTTTAGTAATAATCTCGTCTGACACTATTTCAGTAACAGGTGTGTATACAGGCGTTTTCTGTTCTGTAACCTAGTACCTACCCAAAGATAACGCGCATTCACATAATGAACTGTGAATGCCAAATTAGAGCGTGGACTGACAGAAAAATTGTCAAAAACTTTTAGCCAAACAAATTGCTTTGTAAATAAATATCCACAGCCCACGAACAAATGGGGTTAAAGTATTAAACAATACGTATATTGAACAAAAAATTTTCGAGGTTAAACATAGCTATCATAAATAACTGAAAAGGGCCGGAGTGCATAATAGTGAACGGGGCAGGAAGGGCTTATAGCCGATTCTTATTCAATTAATTTTTTAATGGCAAACGTGGGACTCGAGCTACAGAGTACAACATAATTATATGAATGTTTTGTCATACGTGGAATATAATGAGTAAAATACTCCCTTCGTCTTTGATATCTTCCCAGATGGTTATATAAATTAACGATCTCAGTGTGAGCTGCGCAAAAAAAACCCGGCATGGGTTGACCGGTAACGTTTTGCGTGCCGATTTTTGCAACACTGTACGTGTAAAATGAATTTCCAATAACACCTATGTCCGCGTATATTTGTACTAAGTCACCGGAACGAGAGCGCGTTTGTGGACTGACTTCATTGACGTTTCGATTGCCATCCCGACAATTTCACTTCACAGATCATTTCTCCGGTGAAGGCGGTAAAACCACAGCCATTGTTCTCATTGAAATCGGCTGATTATTGGGGTTCTCCACCGCTAACACTCCAGCAACCGCGATCGATGCTGCCAAAGGCCTTTCCTAGTCCATTAAGAATGTCTTTTGTCCATCAAACAGATCTTGTTTACACTGCGATATAAATGCGTGATCGCATGAGATTTTTGGTTGCATATGTGTATTTACGTACTCCCGTTGTCACAGCGTTGCATACTCCCTGGTTTCATTTTTTTCCAGGCAATATTTGTACTCAGGATAATGTAAGGCGGCATACTGATTACCATAATTACAACAACACTATTTCCGTGCCAGTTTTAAGCGTCTAGCACCATTTTTCTTCCCAATAAAAGCCATATACTGTCGGGTATGTCTAACTCATATGAAATCTCAATAACACGAGTACGTTCATGATGCTTATTGGATTGCAAGTATGCTGCCGGAAGTTTAATAACAAATTTACAAAATATTGGAGATCGAATTACAAGTTTCATCGCCAACGCTTGGCAATATTGTTTGACAATACTGTTAGCGCTGCTGTGCGACGATACGCTTAATAAATACACCCGCATATCGACCAACCGGGATGTAAATCAATGGGGAATCGTACACCAGCTGTTGTTTCTATATACGATCCAAAATCTTCCTGTTCGATGAGAAACCTTTCCGTTTTAATGATGAGACGTTCTCACTTTCTCGATCTGTAGCGCGCTTGATTACCCCAATTTGTTAGACACGGTGTTATCGAAAATATTATGACTGATTAGTCAATTACGATATCAAACTGCAGTCACAGCAGCGCGTGTGCTTCTGAACTTATTGTATTACAAAATTACGAATTTTACTGCAATTTTGCCGGTGAGCTACATTTGTACAAAAGACTGAGCGATGCCGCAATTAAATTGTCATTCTCTGTAGTCATTAAAGGTTATATGGACATTGGTTGACTACTGTGCTACTCAAGGCGAACTGTTTAATTAACTGGATCCCCTATTTGTGACAGGATTTCTGACGAATCTGCAGGAGGTAAGAAAACGGGTATCATCGTTAAAACATTTCATAGATGTGAAAGTACCAGATTCAAAAATACAAAGGAGTTAAAGAAAGTACCGTTGCAAAACTGCCTTTCGTTTTTGTATTTTTCCCAAATCTCCTTGTGTAACATTTTTGTAAATGATTTATCGTAAACTTAAAAATTAATGAAGTGTTACGCTGCTATTTGTTAAACGCACAAATTAGCATAATGATGACGCAAAATCCGCGCAGGGCAGAAATATATGACGAGTTTAATTTAGTCAAAAACTGAAGTAAGTCATAAAGGTGCTTTATGTTTTAAGCAATGCCGCCAAATGGCTCAAAGTAAATTACGAACATGGAATTTCACGGGTGTTTACGATATTAACAGCGACGACAAGTCAAAATTTCATCACTTGATTTCATGGTGCACATCTACACAGAAACATGATTGACATGATGATGTATTAATGGGCTTTTACGAAACGCTTTGGGAAAAGGGAATTCTGATAACCGATGCGCATGAAGCATGATGAATGTAGTATTTTGTGATAACGTTTGTAGCTTCAATCTTAAGGCTATAATATGGCGATTAGGCGTAACCTGCCAGTAAATACAGTATAATACCAGGAACTCTAAACTATAATGCACCGCTATCGGCATCGTTTTACGATGCTGCCCACCGTGTTCGGCTGCCTTACTAAACGCTACATAAATTGGTGTGGAATTGGCAATGCCATTAAGATTTCATTTTGCAAAGTTCATTCCACCAGACCGGGGCATACGATAGATATTAAGATCAATGAAGATATAACCTTCAATCATGAGAGTTGTCCCATATGGCGGATTAATCGTAATCCCATGAGACTCTTAAATACAGTAACGCCTTAGTTTTAAATTGTAAGTGATGTCCAATCACCCGTGAAAGAAGAGTTGAAATCCTTCTTATCTTAGGCATAAAATGGTAGTTAGTGGGCAGCTCGTATGATGACTTATTGTACCCTGTTTTTTCAAAAACAGGCATTAGGCAGTGCAAGAACCAATTAGAAGAAAAGCGCTACGGAGCCTTTTCTACCTTTTTTCTCATATTAATCAAAACAGTTTTTTTAATTTGCTGTGTCAACGCCACTGCCGAATGATAATTTTCCGAATGAGGAGGTAACCGGAAACAATTACCAGTGCGATCGGTGGCCTAGTACCGCACATGCAACTGTGTAAATGATACTTGATGACGGATATGGCGAACAAATTATGGCAAAACTGTATGCATTTGGCCCACCGCTGGAATTGATCCCAATATTCCTATGGGATCATTAAACTATCGGCTGCCACTCTGGTCCACAGCGGCATTTTTCCTCTGACATTTTATTAATAAATATATTAATCACAAACTCTTATCGGGCCGTGTCGTGCTGGAAAATCTCAGGTGTCACATTGTGTTTGATTAAGAGTGTGACCTGCTGACACCCACACGGCGCCGGATGTGCCGCATTTTCCCCGCAACACACTCAGCGCACACTTGTCAGCCGACGATCAGTGGATGTCAGCTTCAACTTCGACACGATAATATGATAGGGTCCCAGCAGTTTGTTCAAGGACTGCAGGCTACATATAACACCAACACAAAGAACACAGCGTGTCAGTTAATGTGGAAAAACAAATGGCAATTATCAGCTTGTCGTCTGGATCATCAAGTTTTTGCTCCGCGTAGTAGTTTGACTAAAGCCTCTTCGTGAAATGTCACGCCGTTAAGATGTTTATTTTGTGTTCATGTTTTTAACGATCATGTATTCATAAGGTACTGTGTATGTATTTTTTAAATACACTAACACGTATAATTTACTGAGTGCCATTGTAATCACACATATATACAGTAATTGAAGTTTTTAATCTAGGAAAGCGTATTATCAGGGCGTCAACATGGCTGAGGAGTGGTCAGAAAAGATCTTCTTCAGACTGGTATTGCAGGCTGTGATTAAGAATCGATTTCCTGTAGCGAATTACGCACACATTGTTGCCGGATACGGTAGCATCTTACAGTGTACTGTGTATCAGTGTATGTGCGTTGCGTCACACTTGACACATGCAGCGCTTTACCCGTAGATCGATTTTTTGAAGTTAGCTTGATCAGGAAAACACAGGCCGTGATATATGAAACTTCGATCTTTTCCAGCCATTAATTACCGCGCATACAAAGTTTAGCCCTTGACAAGCGATCATGCCCGAGAAAACTTCAGGGCATGGCAAAGAGGAAGCAAACGATACCGGTCTACGATTGATATTGTTAATTGTTACGACATCATTCATCTGTCCTTGGACGTATGCCGAATATCAATCAGTCACTGTTATTCACATGAGAATCTGCAGAAATCGTTTCTTAGGTTGTTTACTAAAACAGACCTGCAGACTGCAAAACTTACGATCACACTCCCAAGACGTTTGAAAATTGATAAATTCCTTCTCGATTGAAGCGTGCATGCTCACCGGTTGATATGTTGGCTAGTCGGTGAAAGTTTTTTAAAAAATTAAAAACATGATTCACATACCACTACAGCAAAAAGTTGGCATACTAAACCGCTTTTAAAGTAATCTAGTAGCCACGAAAATTAGTTATGATATTTGAGCCTAATAACTCTAAAAATACAACTCCGCACGCCGTGACCTTATTCTTTACGATGTGCTGATGAGACATGTGCCGGGGTGTCCATTCCAGAATAATGAAATTCCAGCGTATTTGATTGTCGCAAAAGCTGCGTGCGGATTAATTTTTTCACATTTTGACATTAATTTAAAGTTTTCTCCTGTGAAGGGTGCACTCGAATTTATTGCTGTTCTATTATAGCTTTAAGTTTAGTTCAAATTTACCGCTTCCCCTAATTAAGTTAACCGATTTTATAATCAATAACATAACAACACCGGTACGGTTATCATTATCTGTTTGAATAGTGTTCGCAAACATGTTAAACCATCCAAAAGGATAATCAAACGTAACACACAACAGGAAGCACTGTTGAACGGGCACAGTGGATTAAGCCGCGAAACGCGCATCCGGGCGCAATGTAGCGGAATTGCGGATTGCATTGGTCTGCGCGTGAGCGACCGGCCAGAGTTCCGGTTGGGAAGATCGAGGTGGCACAGCTTGTGCGCGCGCCCCAGCGCCGGCACACGATGGCGACAGTAATAATGTTATTTTGAATACGCGCGCGTTCTTAAGGACGCCCGTAACCACAGTGTAGTCGATGAAATCCCAAATCATATTTGACGGATGCCTAATCAGCATCCGCAGCAGCCAATAAGCCATAATACCTAGCTATGATTGACAACGATTTCCCCTTTGGATACTTGGTTATCGGGTATGTTGTCATTGTAGCTGCTCCTCCATGATAAGCGCTATCCTACTGTGTGGGTGCGCGCCGTACTCTGAGGTGGTTTGCATTCATATATGCTATCCTTCCTCAGCATGAATGTGTTATTTATAATTTAGATTTATAATGATACGCGCACAGGGCGTTCACTTATCTGCTCCCGGTGTGCACCGTTCGTACCCGCTACTTTTAGGACCATTTCCGCTGCACGTTTCCCTGCCGATATCTGATGGCCAGTTTGGCATGCACCGGCACAGTGAGGGCATGTTGGCTGTTGCGGTACCAACTGTGTCTGTTTTTCTGTCTTAGGTTTCGACTTTACAGGAGAATTATTGATGTAATACACTCGCAGCGGAATATCTCCGGCATTTCAAGTGACCTTTGTATAATCTCGTATTACCGATTAATTATCTGTACTTCTACTATTAATATGGTGAGCTAGCTCGCACATGAACTACGTACTTCATCCATTTTACTTGGCCGTTCGTTTTGGCCGTAATTATCTTGCCATCTAAAGCAGCTTCCAATTTCTGCAGCCTCTAAATTCAAAGTAATTCCAGTACTGATGTTAGATTTTTGACTGTAGCAGACATGGCTGAATGGTGACTGATCGCTCCGTACCCCCAAGGATAAACTGGATTGGATGTCTTTGTGATGGTCAATACATCATTTGAACGGGAAAATCGCCGGCTTGCTGCCACTGTCGATCGTGTTGACGCTGATTTCAATCATTTGGATTTTTTTATCTGCACGGATCAGTTTGAATGGATGGTATTATTTAGGATATTTTATGCAGTCGCATAATTATTCCTCTTTAGCTGTGGGAGATATTATGCGCAAAAACGTCTGCAAAAGCGCTGAGTGGAAATGCTCAACACCACGGATGTGCTTATTGGCATTATCAACATCACGTCCGTTAATCAGTCCGCTAATCCGAAATCTGCACTTCCAACATTTTTTCCTGTGGAGTATCGAATTGTGGCCACTATTATGCATGTGTTGATTTTTTTTACGGGAGTGTTTGGAAATATTTCTCTTGCCATTGTCGTGCGCCGAACTAAAAGCATGCATACTCCGACTTATTGTTATTTAGTAAGTCAAACAATTAAACTGCAAGTGGAAAGCATGTCTTACCGAGAAATCATTTCTCTGTAAGACATGCCTTCCACTTCTCAGAAATCAATAAGACATTATTATTAATTTTTATGTACTCGTAATATCTTTGTAACATTTATACGATCAAACCTGATTTCCCGGATTAACAACGTTTATCTTGTAGTATCAATTAACGCCTGCATATTTTTTTGTTTGAAGAAGTATGGCTGCATTAATGCAGTGTGACATTTAGACAAATATGGGTATACTAGAAAAGAATTAGAAATTAATTTCTTCAGTTAATCGTATTAAGTATCTTATTGTGGCACCTAACCCAGTCTTTTTCAGTACGTACACATTTTATATTCATGACAATCTAAACTCCGCACAAATTTAAAGGTCAACCGCTCGACCCTTACGATTGTTGAAGATCTGGGTTCTGGCTGTTGACGTATCTGTGTGGGTTATGGACATACAACATTCATGTACTCATCTGCGTTACATGGTTTAATTAA
Organism: Paramacrobiotus metropolitanus; assembly: GCF_019649055.1. Lineage (NCBI taxonomy): Eukaryota > Metazoa > Tardigrada > Eutardigrada > Parachela > Macrobiotidae > Paramacrobiotus > Paramacrobiotus metropolitanus. The sequence continues at coordinate 773,365 of NW_026570269.1, read as the reverse complement.
TATAAGTATGGCTTGGCTTCTTTTCAGACATCATTGTCAATAGCGGATCTGATGGTTCTCTTTTCGGCTATGCCAGAGCAGCTGCTTTCTCATTACCTTTATAAGGGACAGTGGGTTCTCGGGCATGCAGGTTGCTCCATACTTCAGTTCGGCAATTTCCTTGGTATTAATGCCAGCAGTTTAAGGTTCGAGAAGTAAATCCTTCATATAGAATGATTCCATAACAGAAAAGCAAATGACATTTTATTTATGATTTGTTATGCTTTGTGGTTTCAGTATATTGTGCTTTACAATCGAACGATATATCGGTAAGTGTCTGGAAAGTCAGCGAAAGAAAAATCATCAGTCTATGCTCATAAACTGCTACCATTACTACCCAGTACTAAGTTTTGTTTTTCTGTAACCGTGTGCTTACGTGACGTGCAATTTGCAGATATGTAGTGGAATAGTTAACAAAAATTCGTTAAAAGGTTTTATTTTATTTATACTTCAATTTAGAGTTATCAAACGGTAGATCTAGAGATGGTTGCGGTAAATTAATCCAATGTTAAGGCTGAATCTGATTGACGATCCAGCATGTGAACTTGAATATGTTTTTTGTTTAAATTTAACTGCTTTCACAAGCCAAAGCAATTACTTTGCTAATGATGATGCATGTCGGAAATTATTGTGAAATCATGCTTCGGTAGAGCGTTCCATCTGATGCCTGGATAAAATTTTAATTATTTTTCTAAGATTATTTCAGACATGGCGAGATAAGTTTTATGTGATTCTGCTTACGCTTACTTGTATTTGTTTAATTTACAGGCATTTGCCACCCTTTATTAGCCCAAAAAGTCTGCTCTGTAGGCCGCGCTAAAAAAATCATTGTCGGCATCTGGATTTTCGCAATACTGTACTGTGCCCAGTGGCTGGGATTAACAACCATTAAAGCAGAATTACATCCTGGCTATCCAGTCCTGTACAAGTGCTACTTCCGGTTGGAACGCGAACAATATGTATATATGTTCATGGCGGATTTATTGTTTTTCTACATTTCGCCTCTTGTGGTCTCGGTAGTTCTGTACATTCGAATTGGGCTTACCTTGAGAAAAAGCGCAAAAATGCATAAGAATTTGGGAAAGGGTGCATTTAAATCCAAAACCAAACTCTCTCGCTTGAACGGTTGCAACGCTAACGGAGCTACGCCACCGAGCGTAATAACTCCGAAAAATGCCGGTAATGCAGCAGATTCGAAAGCATCTCAGCAAGATAAAGCACGCGTACAGGTATGGTTTAATATGTGATTAATACCTTTTCGTTTCCTTAGCAGCTTTCGTAAAAACCCAACCTGCTGTAATTCTAACAGCTGTAATTAAGTACTGGTAGAGTAGTGTTGATTCGCCCACAATGTTTGCATCGCTTTTATCGTAGCATGGATGACAGAATTCATAGCTTAAATTCCTTACTAATTACGAATTACTAATTATAAATTGTTTTGAATACTTCCATTGTTCGAAAAGCCAGGATTCGCAAGTTTACAAAGATTTCTTGGCTTCTCAACAGACAGATAAACAGATTACTACCTATTTCAATTAAAATTAGTGTCTATATAAGCCATTGTCTGTGATTAGCTGTATTTCTGGTTTCACTTGTTTTGAAAACGTTCCAATAGTATTGTATTACGGCAGAGTAAGAATGGTATAGAAGTATCGATAAAGTAAGTAGTAGTGTACCGTGTACGGTAGTATTAATTAAAAAGCTCCATATCACAAATGTATGAACCAACGGTATCCTGCAAACTATGATGCTCCATAATGTCCCTCCTTTCTCGTGCAGATTGTGCGGATGCTTGTGGTGGTTGTCACACTGTTCGCTATATTATGGCTACCATATCGAGGGCTGTTGGTTTACAATTCCTTCGTGTACGAGCCTGGGAAACGATTCGTAGACATCTGGTATCTACTTTTCGCCAAGGTATGTATTGTACATAGGTACAGTATATATATTATTGTTTATTCATTTGAGGCATATGCATACGCATAGTGATAACTTATAAGGGATAACTATTAGTCTAGATCGCAGCTGACCGCTTATACAGTTCACCGATATCTTTGTTTTTTGCAGACTTTGGTCTACATGAACAGGTAGGCATTTCGTACGCGCGCAGTCATATGTTCTGCATACATCCACGTGCACGACCTTTTGCCAGGGCCCCGACATTCAAAATTCAAAAATTCCCGGCCTCCGCTGTAAATTCAAAAATTTCCATCTATTGTGTGAAGATAGAGCAACATTAGGGTAATCATAAAAAATATTTTCCAGTAACGGTACAGCGTATGATGTGCCAGATGTGGTGGTGGCCTTTAGGCTACGCCGTTACATCATCGTGTGGAATTTCCTTCTTAATTTTATTTTGTCCACGCCTGTTGGCGACAGCAGCTGAAAATATTTTTTATGCTTACCCTAATAGTACTCCATCTTCAAACAAAAAAATTAAATTTTTTAAATTTTATAGCCGGTGACGGGGCTCTGGTTAGAGCCGTGAACGTGTTAATTATAATTATGCGACCATATTTATTTTAAGTTCAATTTTTTAAGATATCGATGACAATGCGGTTCTTTTTCACCATTCGTAAAAATATTGCAATTATCATAATGAAATCAATGAATAAACCGGTTTACAAGTTACGTTTTTCTCTAATTCGGTACAATAGTAGCGCATAGCAATCTGCGTTACATTCTTGTACAGTACCCTCGTCTTTAATTTTAGTGCAATAAACCCGATACTATACAATGCCATGAGTAAAAAATTCCGAAAAATTTTTCTGTACACCATATTTGGGGTTGGCATCAGCGAAACGGCCCATACCGCGCAGACGAGCGAACCGAAGACAGTCACGACACCGTTATTGCAGCGCAGGACGGAAGGAAATCCGCTGGAGCGATCCGAAGCCGACACCGATCACGCGGTAAAGCGTCCCAACTTTCCTTCGCATCGCTGTGCGAGTCAAAGTAACCTTCAGCCGCCTGCGACATACAAAACGATTTGTCAAAAAACAGGTGATTAAAATATTTACGTTCGACCACATCTAGAGTGCAACAAATAAATAGCCTAATTTAGACGTAATCCAAAACAGTCCCACTTGCAATAGGGACCTAACGCAGGCAAATGATACCTAAAGAACACCTTACATCGCTATTAGAACAATCCTCTGCGTCCTAAATCAAGAACACCGAAATGTCCTTGATGTTGAAACGGTGATTTGATTCGTAGGTTCTGACGGCCAACTTGGAGTTTATGCAATAATTGATCTTCCCATGCTTTCCGCAACTGCCGTATGAACCGACGACCGACCGACCGGTGTGCTACAATGCAAGGAAATTTTTTAACGAATTCGAGGTTTTGTTGGGAACCGTTGTGAATGCATTTATGATGATTGCGGTTCTGAGTTACGAAAGTTTTTACCCCGCTCATTGCAATTTTTTAAGAGATCCCCTTCAAATTCTAACAATGAGTTTCCTCAGAAAACTGATCTCATTAGAGCTGCGAAATAAAATTAAATAAAAGCGCATACATGTTCGTGCAGGATGTTTGTGCATGAACAAAAAACGACGCCGGGTTTGTAAAACATTGTCAGTCGAATTCTCACACTGGTCAGTAAGGTACAGTACAACCAACAGTATGAGACTAATTATCACGGTCTTCTACATCACAGAAATTTTGGAAGATTGGAATGGATGGTAAATGCTAAGTTAAACTTCCTGGCCATGGAGCATGCAAATGCAAGTGTTAAAGCCGGGTTACTACTCTAACTACTGGAATGATACGCTATAAGTTTCACTTTTTCACTGCAAACAGTGCAGGGGTTGTATGCAGTTGCTCCTTACGTCTAAAGCAACCGGGAGGAGAAGGTCGGAAGCCAGAATGTATTTGAAATTAAAGAGCGGAACGATTTCCCTGGGAACGATCATATGGACCACGAGAAAGAATGTTTCAGCTCCGTCTCTGAAGCCAAGGCTGCCCTTGATAAAATTATTTCTTTTGTTTTGCAAGTTATTTAGTTGTTGTTGTTTGCTGCTTGTTTTAATTATTATTATTTTGTTGTTGTTTCTTGTTTTAAAGCTATTTCTTTTGTTTTGCAAGTTATTTAGTTAGTTGTTTTGTTTGTTTCTTTTGTTTTGTTACGGTACTTCCGAATTGACCTTCAAGCGTAACTTTTTGCCAAATGGCTGGATGTTCAGAAAACATTCCCGTTTCAACTTCGATGCCAAACTGCATGTGTTAATTTCGATATATTTTGAGCAAACTCTGTTTGCGCCAACTTGCATGAGTACCGATTCAAACGCAGTGCGTTATGGAATAGGTTTGAATGCCCATTCCTTAATTTTCCGTCCACTCTTTGTCCTTTGAAATTCTGGAACACTGAACGGTACGCGTTCGACAGGACAGGCATTTAAAGTATGAACTAGTACTTGTACATACAGAGCATATGAAGTGAAATCTCGCGCTGGTCAAGTGCAAAACAGGACACCCAGTTCCTGCTGTCCTTCTCTTTCGACGTCTCCCAAACGCACGAGCCTGTTAAAGCCGGTATCGTTGAAAGTTTCTTCGGACAGTTTGAGTGGTAGGTAGTAGGTACTACGTGCTCGCGAGGGTGTTTTCTGGGCATAATTCCGTACATATAAATTTCCGGTAGTAGTTGGCCGATCTGAGGAAGTTGTCGTGCAGTTCTCGGATGTCATGTTGCGCAGTGGCCGCTACCTTTACATCATCGGTCTGGACTCCGTCTTTGCTGAGGGCGTGTCCGAGGAACGGGAGTTTATCCGACGTTTAGAGCGACCGTGGCTTGATCGAACTTTGTCCAAGCGAACGCAGCTACCGTAAATATTTGTACTACCGTAAAAACAGAATACCGCAGACTTAATTCCCCGAGATTTGTACGTTATCGTTCGTGAAGAAGCGGTAGATGATCGCTGTCGAGTTTCGAAGCCGCAGATGCTGCCACCGGTCCATTGGAGAGGTCTTCGCCACCATTTTGGGTTCGAGGAAAATGTTAGGAATATTCTATTAATAGTTTTGCAGATCTTGTGACAGTTGAATTTAAGTTTTAGACGTACTTCTTACCATTAGAAGCGTTTTTTCTTGTTGCGCAAAGTTCTTCAGATTTACTTTCGTAATTACAAAATGGCAGATCGAAGTTGCGCTGACTGTTGAGTCTTGCAGCTTATTTACCATCTTTTCATATGAATTTTATCTTTTCATATTTTAAAATTCGTTCAGAAGTGCGTCTGATCTGCTTATATTTTGTAAAAAGATTTTTTTGCACGAATGTTTTTACTGCTAATTTAAAACAAACCACTCGAAGCTGATAATTACAGTTTACTTTTTTTACTTGACCACGCCCTATTGACCATTGAAGATATGCCCCTTCTTACCTTAGTAAGGGGCATCTATTGAAGATGAAGCGTTTTTGAGCATAGTACTATGGTAGTTATATACTGCCTTTCTACAAAAAATAATACTTTTCTGAATTTTGACCCGGTCTATGTGCCCTCGTCACCGACGACAAATAGGGTTCTTTAATTTATAATGGACAACGTGTCACAGCATTGATGACTGAGGAATTCTCGAAAAAAAGGATGCGCAGCGCCGAAGACGGTCGGAGGAGTTTTCCAGATCGGCAAGAATTTATTAATGAATGAGTGCCTTGCTTGATAAGTTTACCTTGAATGAGTTGGTTAGCTATTTTATCGCTAAATACTGAGTATAATACACAGTATAGTTAAAATATACTTTATGGTATATTCATAGTTGCACATGTTGCATAGTTATTTGTTGTTTCTTGAAGAGCCAGTTTTCTCGCACCTTTAATCTTTAATTTTCCGTTGTACTTTCACTACTACTTTGCATAATCCATTAGACATAAATTTATCCATAATGCGATACAAATATGAGCTAACGTTAACTGTATGAAAGATTTAAGTTAATTTAAAAAGGAATATACCTATATTACTAAAGCTGTAGCTGTTATAATTATTGATTATTATTATTCAGACCCTACCTACCGTGACTGCTGTGGCGCTTTACGTTCTCAGCAGCATGTTGTGCCTGCTGGTACAAATCACTATGCGCTTGTTTCAGGTCAGATGCGTTTCCCGTTTTTTACTCAAGTCTCAAAGGCCGGTAGAAGCACGCAAGCGATGTTACAACTTAGGACGCAACAGCAATGCAAGCTTTGATTGGCTCGCGCGGTGGATAAAAAATGCCCGATGGTATCCGTATAAACTACACGAATTACTCGGACCGGAAGTGTGCTTTCCACATGAATGTCCACAAAAAAATCAACCAAGCCCTCTTATCGACCAGCCGACCGGATAAGCCCAGCGCCGACATGATAGACCGTCGAATTCCCAGACAAGTCATCCATCTATCATGCAGAAAATTAAAAACATTCACAACTTTCAATTGCCGGCATCATCTACATAAACTCTGCGGTTTATTTCTTTGGGCATTTAATCAATAGGGATGCCGGTTCATTCGGATGGAAACTCACACAGCCATCCCGTACACTTATGATCTGTCGGCGCCCGTAGCAGCGGCAGGATGAAACTAAAGATTACAATTGGACTTGACCGGCACACCGGGCACTCATCGCACTAAAAAAACTTCCCGCGCCAGCGGCGTGTGTGCAATCTGATCAATGTTCATTGGGGAAACTCAAGAGACTTCGAAATCGATCATGATCTGATAACCCGCAATTCTAACGAGGGAGAATCGCGTTGGACAGCTGCAGAAACATGCTGGCTCAACAATGGTGCAGAAAGGACAACAATTTATGGTAAATGTGCAACAGGATACTCTATAAACCTGGTACTAGGCCAATAAAAAAATTACGAACATTGGACGCAGTATGGGGTCGATAGAAGAAGATGTACTGTTTTACACATGCCGTAACCCTTTTGATGTGTGTCATATGCGCTGCCTTCGTTTTCGCAGCATTTCAGTTTACAATTAATTTTTCTGCAGCATGCAGATATGCGCAGTATATCTAATGGTATATAAGTATCAGATCAAACATTTGGTGACCACAATAAATATTCACATAAATACTCATATGTAACTGATTTACTATAAGACGTATTTTTTACGTCGATAAATTTTATTAAATTGCAGAAACACAACGCTAACATATGAACATATTCGTCATTTGAACGACGTAGCCAAACGCTTAATATCGAAAGTTCAAAGCCCAATAAAAACTAAAATGCCGATGTATACTCGTATTGCAATAATTTCCGCTGGAAGCGTATATTTAGTATAAAACAAAAGAAACTCGTAGAGATGCACCTACAACACATAGCGATGCTTCGCTGCGACAAGTAAGAACGATACGATCCCCGCAAATAATTTTATAGTGCAATAATTACAAGTCACGCATTCATATTTTTGGTTGAAAATATTTAATCAGCACGAGGTAAGACATCACCATTACGAACGAAGCAGGGAAAATGGCGACAGAAGTAACTGATGTAGAAACTGCTGAAGACGGTGCAGGCGCTTTGAATGAAAAATTATCCTCTTTGTTGCGAGTTGCTATGCTGCATGGGCGGCGCGGCGTACAGCGTCCAGAAACTGGTAATGCGGTTACCGTTGGTTTTGGTGATGCTGGACATGGCCACCACCCGGTAGCCGCGTGCTTCCAGTTTATCCAGCACCCAACGCGGCCCCTGGGCGCAGTCGTATGTTCCATATGGGCTGGGTGCGGCGCGCAGATAGGCCATTAAATTACTGTCGGAGCTGGCATCACCCACGGTCGTCGGGCCATTGGATGTGAAGTACTCCGAGGGCGTGCTGCAGCTGATTATCATGTACGGCATCCTCAAAAAGTCCGCTTGACTTTGTGTGGGACGATGTGTACTGTGTGCTAATCAAATTCTGCAACAGGAATCAGTATCAGATAACCCCGGACTACTGCGGTGGATAATCCATTAAGCGGGAAACATTGATTTGTATACCAGCATCTTCGGCTCTGTGTTTGACACCAAAAATTTACAATACAAATTTGAGTGGCGCGGTGTAAAGTTTGCGAATCACATAACAAAAGTCACTAGGATCGCTGTTGACCTATGTTTTATGTAGCAGAAAAATGTCTTCAAACAATACTCTAGTGTTAATCCCAGTAACATTCTTATATCAATGTCAGTAATATGTATATAGCGAATATGGGTAAACTTATATCAAATTCAGATTTCATTGCATTGCATTGATTGCATTGATTGTTAGGTATAAAACGATCGTGGAAAATTTTAATTTCAGAAATGATCACAGAAAGTATCATACACTTTTTCTTTCTGCGACAGAAACAACTCATAAATTACGAGTATATGCTGCCACTATCCAATACATACTGGCATCTACATTTTACTCGTGTAACACAATTGCTGTATATACACCACAAATTTGCTGTCCTTCTCTAACCCCTTCAACCAAATTAATTTCAGTTTTGTACAACGTTAACTCTGCGTAGAGCTTTCTCGAATGTCTCGAATACGTTATACCAACGAAAAAATTATTCAAACCAATTTAAAAGTACAAATCGTGCCGAAAGCCAAAAAGCTAACGTATCCTGAACAATTTACCGCTACACTAAGCACAATTAAGCCCTCTGACCGTGACACGGAAACTGGACATTTACCGGTCATGCCATTACTCAACTGATAACAAATCGATTTTTAAAAGGATATCCAAATGCATCAATCACGCAGAAACGGAGAGCAGTTTCTTTACGAATTTTAGTTTTATACAGAAGTACATATGTATGTAGTTTCCGTTATATTTCAGTGTGTTCTTAGTTTCCGTTATATTTTAGTCTATTCTGTTTTTTCTGAATCTGTTTTGCTGCACCATTGCATTTCAGCTGGCGGTGTATACGAGCTACCGGCAGTGATGTGTCGTTATCCCTGTTTCGCTATGTGCAAGCAGTTGTAAGCAAATTCGGAAGCACCAGTAAAAACACATTTATAACTGACAAAGCTGTCCTTACCTCTTGATTACGAAACCAACCGAGATAATTCTCAAATCAAATCTTGCAGTTTATGGCACAATGGACATAACATAAATACTAATTGGCAAGAAAACGGCGCTATCCGAGGGGCTTTAAAATGTTAAATTCTTGTCCGCATGTGGAATATAGTGCTGTGCGCTAGCGGATTACCAGCGCAAGAAAAGCGCAGCTGTCCCGTGTATGGAGGGGATGATTGGTGATGATATGTTTGCCGGGGAAAGTCTACCGGAAGTACGGTTAATGTGGATAGTGATTTGCGACAGATGGCTGACTATCCGTTCCTCACACAAGTCTGTATAGTCAACAGAAAAGGGAAACACTTGAATGAGCGAGGAGCAAATTTGCAAATTGAGATACCACTGAATTATTTGTGCATATATCTAAACGAAGGAAACGAGTCCCGCACAGAAAAAAACGACAGCTGCTCATGTACACAATACAATATATACCCGCTGCACAGAGGAATCGGCGCCGGCCAACAGATTACAACAGGAGATAGAATGTTATGGCTTGCTGATGGCTGGAAATCCGTTTGTTCCGGAAGAAGGAGGATATGATTCTGCGAGCATGCAGGAAAGCCGCATGCGCCGGTCGACCCTTTCTTATACAGCCGGCCAATGCCGTGCAACCCAGCGTTTTATTGTCGAGCCAAATAATCAGTTAGGCGGGCCGGTTGCCGGGTGCGTCGGCATCCTAATGCTTTAGTGCTCCAGCTTACTTCCGGCAGCCAAATGTACTTCGCATTAAGCCGCGGCGGATTAAATCTTAATGCTTTTACTTAAGCAATTTGTCCTTGCTGCAAATGATGATTGCGACGGCTTACCAACGTTAACGTCAACTGTATCTCACTTAATTCTTCCAAGTAAGCACAACCTTAGCAGGGGAATTTCACATCGTTTTTGATCACTTAATTTTAAAGTTGTCCAATATTTTTCCCAGTAGCAGTTTAGTAATAGTATGAGCGCTGAGCAGTTTCCTTTAAACCGGCAAATAACCGAGACTGCAAATACTACATATTACACACGCACAATTGATACAAATTCTTCAATTAATACAGCATTATAAATCGTATTTGTACAATACAAACTTTTATGCCTGCGAATTCAGATTTATCTCATCACTTAAATACGTGCAGTATGTTGCTGCAAGCCTGCAAATGATATTATTATCTTCTGGAAACACGTTTTGGTGCTTGTTCACTTGCCTTTTATTGAGCCTTTTTAAAATAAATTTTCTGCTGATTAACATGGTTCATTTCGCTTTCGTAGCTCTCGTATGTCTCTATTTGTAGCGAGGTCTTCTACCTGCTTGAACTAGAGGCATTGCTTGCTCCTGAAATTAGCATCGTTAAAGCAGTGGATTCCCCACTCTTTCAGCTCTCCTGCAAACGGTTACTAACTAAGTACTGAAAACCATATTACTCTTTAATACCGTCCACACACATAATCACTGATTAGGGTATGGTTTACCCTGGTTTTTATGTTTTTCGATGGTTAAAAGTTCAACACCACCGCAGAGAAATTTACCAACGCTTTAAATTAAACGGCAATGTAAAACCAAATTACAAAATGAATCAATGGAACAGTGACTAGAAAGAAAGCACAACGCAAACCAACATCCATAACCCTACCCCAACATTCAGAAAAAATTACTCTGCACAAAGGAAAACCTCTTTTAGAGCAACCTCTTTGCACAATCTCTTTTAGAGCAAATCACCAATATCACTTGCCCAGGGCCTACTCCGTATTACACTACGCAAACTCTGCCACCTTTTCCCGTCTGAAGCTGGCAATTGCTGTCCGGCGCTCTTCACCACACCGATCATCACTTTCAGAGCTCCCTTCACACGCCCCACATCCCCATGGCTCATTAGGACATCGATCACATCCAGCGCCAACTTCGCCGCCTGCCCCGCCTGCTTGGCACACTTCAGCTCATTAACAATGCTGATCAGGTGGGACAGACAGACACCACCCATCTCCTGGATCTCCGTGACGAAATCCGGATCCCCGCCGTACAGGCGATCATTGGAGTCCACACCGTCCACATGGTAGATGTAATCTTCCTGTTCCGCAGCGGAACAATACACCAACAGTTGTAGCTGTACGGAGTAAAAAAACACTGCCCGTGAGACGTGAGTAAACAATCGAGCATCCGCTAAGGCACTATGAGCCAACACTAACAAATGCGTCTATGCCGCCAAATAGGCGAAGCAATCGATCTCGTTATGTGCCACCAGGGGGAACAAAACAGTTAAATGCCAAAGCAGAATGTCAAGCAGGCTGCAGTATTCTGTTTGACTAAGTCCAACCAAGCGACATCCTTCAATGTCGCAAGTACGGCCAATTTAGCGATGACAAAAGCCTTGAGCACTCTCCGGCTACTAACAACATTAATGTCTATGTACTAAGAAGTAGCAAGCCACGCACTTGCATGTTTTAACTTGAATTAATTAATCTTTATAGCTTCTTAACGATACCTGTAATGCCATCCTCACTTCGAGATCGAATCCCTGAATACTGTTCATCAACCCTCTCACCAGGTACAACATGCCTTGTTCAGGCGGATCCGGGACAATTAACAGTAACCCCAACAAGTCGCTGGCAAATTCAATGACAATGCGATGCACCGGATGCATTTTCGTGGCGAAGGATTCCAGTTCGTCCTTGGAACTATTAAACAGCTGGATGGCTGCCTTGATCAAGGCCTCTACTTGGCCGACACACTGATTCGCCAAGGCTACTTGGGCACACTCAAGGTACAAATGAAGTTGGCTGGGAATGTGGTACAAGGAAGGAACGGTAATAAACGAAAACGCTACACAGGCTCGTACAAAGGCTGCGGTCCGCCGATTGTGCTGGCCTTTCTGGATTGCCCGGGTGGACATGGCCAGATGGTTCACGCAGTGTACAAGGAACTCCGCCACGTCGTCCAGATTGTGGAAGGCTTCGCGGCATTCTCCATAAAACGATAACTGTCGCTCAAAATCTTTCCCGAAATCCACTCGCCGAATAAAACCACATATCAAAGCTGCAAGATCAATGATTTGCCAGCATCTTAGACGAATACTGTTCCTCCAAAAAATTTCAGTGTTTTACTAATTTCATAATACAAAACGATTCAGCTTATCTAATTCCATCCGATACATAGTCAGCAGCTGTACTGCTGTACCATTCTTTATAGATTTCTGGTATTCGTTTAAGATATCGTATATTCAATTGGCCGGAAATGATTATTACACATACGCTTAAGTTTAGCACGGCAATTCCGTTATACAGCAGCTAAGCACTTGGTTGGTCGATGTCATATTTTGCACCGAGCGCGAGATGCTGCAATAACTGATCGTCAAGAGCTTAAATTTGTCTGACGCCACGAAGAGCGTCACCGCTCACTTTTCCAATTCGACAAACCCAGTACCACTACTCAGTGGTATTGGCGCTCGCGCTCGTGCAATAATGTGGTTAACAACCACCGCTAGTATTAAACTATTTCAAGTCAATAATACCTGCCGCTGCCCGCTTTTCGTCATCCGAAGAAAGCGACGAAATCCCATCGTGTATCACTTTGCATGCAAACATGGCACCGTTCAACACCACAGGATCCGATGTGCTGTCTCGCTCAAATTTTAAATAGGAATCAAGCAGCAATTTAGCAGCACTCATCCGGATGTCTTCCTTTTGCAGTAAATCCAGAAAGGGCATAAATTTATCCATGCTCAGTAACAGAGTGAAACTTCTAGTATGGCGAACAATTTTCTCGGTAATTTGTAGCAGAGTATTGGCACAGCTTTCGTACGCACGATCGGGAAGTAGGCGCGATATGATGTCACTTAAAATGCGATTAACTTCTTTGACAGTGAAGAACTTGGCGGCAAACTCCACCCAAATTTCGGCAGCCGAAATGTAGCTTTGGGAATCCTTTTGTTCAACAATCATGGACCAGATTTCATTCATAATCTTTTTCCGCTCTTTGGGATCCGTGTCCGCTCCCAGTAAGCACAAACCTGGCAAACACAAAAGCTTATTTGCACGGTGTTGATGCGCACATGACAGCTGAATCGTAATAGGATATGTACAAGTCAGTTGCACGCATTTCTGTCTAAAAGTTTTATCTAATCAATCTTAATTTAACAACCGTCTAACAGGAACCTGAAACAACAAACGTCCAAATTTTATAACTTAAGTGAAAATATGTGAGTGGGCGACCAACGTTCAATCCATACGCAATTGATGCATACCTAATGTGCGGCAGAGGATATGTGTAGGGAAGACTTCATCACTGGAATTACGAATTAAGGCACAGATGAACATGGGTTTTTTGAGCAACGAGATCGGCTTTAAAACTGGTCATAACGCAGTTCAACAATAATCCTGAATAACGGCTGCCTTCAGCCAAGGCAAGTAACTGCTCCATTCCTCTGGCTCCGGTTTGCTTAGCATAGCATTCTGTTATCCATTCCAGCGCTGGCTGGTGAAGCAACAGGTAGGATGACATGTTCAGTTTTTGTTCCGACAACCGGGATTCCAGCATCTTCTCTCTGTGCAACTGCTGAGTCGTTATCACAAAATCCTCAATAAGGATAAAAAAATGTGGCACACTTTCCGGCGCCACCTGCAAAATCATTCGCGCTAGGTAGCAGCGCATATACGAAGCGACGAGGTGATCACCGATCCCGCGGATCATTTTCGCAAACCTGGATGTTGTTAACAAAACAAGTTTACTTATTACTGATACACAGTAAATTCAAATTGGAAATTCTCTCAAGCAACTTGTTCAAGCTTGAGAATAACTGTACAAAAAGGAAATTATCAGCATGCTCACGTTAGTGAAATTGTGGAAGATTTTTCAAAATAACCCACAGAATATTACCTAGGTATAATTTCCAAATATGTCGTTTTATCCTCCAGAAATGAGCTACATCGCATAATAGAAATCTCCACATATAATCTAGGTAGTAGCTCGCGAATGCTGGCAACCTTGAAAAACCAATTCCTGCAGGTTTCCTTGGCTGCTTCCGGTGTCCGATCCGGGGAGGAGTCGCCGAACACCGTACCCGATTTATCCAGAATTCGATCATAAATTAGCTGTCCAAATGTTTCCAGCACATCCGTCAGCAGGACAAATTTACTGGGATAAAACTGTAGCGGATACGTGTCGGACAATAATTTCGCCAGCTGAATGGATATCTTCAAGGCCGTCACACGCTGATCTTCGCGCCAGGCCTGCTGCAATTTATTGTGCAGCTGATCGATTTTGCTAATGTACTCCTGCTGGGATAAATTCATCATTTCCTTCATGGATCCGGCTTCGAAATTATCCAACTGCTCCAACCGACTCTGTCAAAACCACTCATTTACGAACCGAAAACGTCCAGGAACATTAAACGACGCAACATGACGATAAATAATAACAAAAATCAATAACTTTGCAGTTCTAACAACAATTCGACATGTGCAAAAAATCAAATGATGGATGCATGGCAATAGGTAACTGCAAATTGTTGGAGCTGTTCAAATTTTGCTACCTGCTATGGTTATTGCCGAAAACTGCTAGCGCGCAAACATGAATACTACAACCAAAAAATGTTAAGCCTACAGCTTTACCTGAATTTTGTCAGCCACTGCGCTCGATTTCGTAACTGTCACTACACGATCATTGTCGGAAAGGTAACTGGATGTCAGTGTTAGTTTCTCCGTCGTAGCAAACTTGCTGAGAATGTTTTCCTTTTTTGCGGCCCATGGCCCCAAGAGTCTCTCCCTATCCTCTGCCTTCTTGTTGCTTTCTCCACGGAATGCCCCCAAATCATCCCCCAGAGCCATCTGTGATAAAGGATCAATGAAACCCGCTGGCACCGAAACGCGAGGGCTGCTGGACGTACTGCTGGTCGTTTTCGGCGCCGAGGAGGTGGAACGGAGAAGCGGGCCATTGGGGACTCCCACCGAGGTTTCTGACGAGGCTACAGGTTTCGGAGCGATGATCAGTGGGTGTTTTGCCGTTGAATGGCGGTCTAGTGCGAAATCCCGGCGTTCCCGCAGATAGTTGCGAGGCCGAGCCATCCAAACGTACCCTTCGCTCATGATGCAGAAATTCTCCACGGAACGAGTGTTACATCCCAAATTTCGAAGAGCGCTGCATGTCGCAAGGAAACTTCAAGACGCTCTTGCACGTTACTATGCAGTAAGCATAGAATTTTTCGAATTTCGCCCAGTGAACAGCACAAGGTTGCACAAGATAAGTTGTTACACTTCAAAAGTTGTTACCGATAACTGAGATAAGATCATCACTCAAACAACCCAACTTACGAGACGTACTGTACTGTATGCTCGAAAGCTCGATTTGTGCACTCGCTCGATGCTCAGCACGCTGACAGACCGGAAGTCAACTGTGCATTTTGCCGAACTGCAGCAATGACTTGCTTAACCATTCTCTCAACATTTTGATCGTTTGCGTACACTAGTATATTGTCGAATTTCGACTTTTCTTCTTATTTTGAATGTTGTGATAGCAATTGAAGATATGCATGCTAATTTTAACCAAAATTTGGTATGAAAGTTTGGTTTGAGGCTTTGGGTTATTTCGGTCTCGGGCCGGCTTTGTCGAATCCGGTGTAACGGTTTACAGTCCGACCGATGAACTCACCCAGTCCGGCGCCGCATTAACCGTGGGTCTGACAATGCACTTTTGTACAATACATACATACATAGCAGTGCCAAAGTGACTAATATTTAAAGTGTCGAGGGAAAATCGAATTTACTGAAAATCAAGCGTAACTGGCATTCGACTCGGTGATCGGGGAGCACAAAAATAGATAATATACACTCTGCGGTATTGTAAGTTTGTATACATGCTCTGGTGTGTGACGCAGTGCCCCATGACGTTTTCCGAATTGATTGCGTCTTTTCGATCGGTAGATCTTATCTTTCTTGAAGATCTGACTTTTTTCGAAATTAACGTAGCGGATGTTGGAAAACGCAATATTAAAGAAATAAATAAAGCCGTGTCAATAGACGTGTTATCCTTGGATTGTGTCTTCGCGTATCTATTCTGTTTTGCCACATTGACATCGTACTCATTTCTTCTCTTCGTCATACGGCAAGTACGTGACTGCGCAACAGGTACTCCAGAGGTTCTTGAACTTGTATCCGTTCTTTTCCGTCCTTTCACTTCGTGCATGCACGCATAACCGCACTGTACACCAGTGTCAGTATGTAAAAACACAAAGTGCATGCATTTTGTGTTTTTATAATATGAGTACACTGAGAGGAAAGTGGCATTTTCAATTTTTTTTAAAAAACACGTGACCAAAAAACCACGAGACCAAAATTACGTCATCCGCACCAATACACAATGCACAGTGAAGCGATAAGGTGCAACTTTTGTGATGGCCGATACTTTCCGATAGGCGTCCGTAAATCTTGCCCGGGGCAGATTCCTACTGCGGAGAAAATTTCGGACTGCCGGCTCCCTGACATCCTACCGTTACTATGGGCGGTAGCAACGTGGCCACCAATACAATTATTTTTTATGCGCTTTAAACACTCAGTTTTTTTGATTTGTGTTTATTTTGGTACTTCGCTTTTCCTCATATTCCGGTCACTTTTAGCGTATGGTTTCATATTCCGATCACCAAGTAGTTAAATTTTCTGACAAAATGAAGTTCACAGTGATTATTAATTTTTATAAAAACGATTTTTTTCATGAAATCTAACCGTAAACATCAATGAATTTCTATGGAAAACAAAATAGATACCAGAAACTCTGAATCGGGTGAGACGCAAAACACCGGGCCTTTTCGTTTATTATCTTATGCAAATGAAATTTAATTGACCCCTGAGAATGTGAAGTTGGAGTGGACCTGCTCAACGAACTGCACATTTGACGGGTAGCTAAAGGCAATCCGATTAGCACTTGTTCATGTAGTGCGCCACATGTGCGGTCGCACCAGTGACCGGTGACCGGAATATGAAACAATACACTTAAAGTGAGCAGTACATAAGAAAAAGCAAATGAGTAGTGTGCTAATTTCAAATACAGTGGACATCAAAATTTTGTTATGTTTAGTCCGCGACCGACATTGCCTAGGACACGGTATTAATGGTCTTAATTTCTGTAATTCTGTAGAATGTCTTACCGAATCCCGAGAATCCCTGAAAAGACGAAAGACGAGATGGAAGCGGAAATTATTACGCTGAAAAAAGACCAACAGCGAGATGCGGCTAAGATCGCCGAGATTTCGAAGCATAACAGAGATTTGACCCATCAGAACATCTTGTATCAACATCAGTTGACCAAAAGCAAAGTTACTCCCGATGAAGTTCTGGCAACAATTGCAAATCAGGCTACGTGTGATGGCTGGATTGAATATTGGTCTGAACGTTTTATTGTTCTATTCGAAAAGCGCATCAGACTTACGCCAATCGCAAAGGCTCATGTGTGCTGGCGAAAGCAAGTGGCCACCGGCACCATTCCGGAAAATCTGCCATCAGATTTTCGTTCCCTGGTGAACGCCCCAGGGGTGCTTTTCCCGGAATATGTGAGTCAGGAAGAGTTGCAGCGCCAGCAAGACGTGCGCTGGGGATTTTTGTTGAGCGTACTCGATGATCGCTGCACAAACATTGATGTTGCACGTAAAAAGTTTGACGAAGAAGAGGAAAGCAACACTGATTTTGCCATTAAGAATATGGGTTTTGAGAACGTGGTAAAGCTGAAAGTTCGCTGTCTTGAATTAGCCGATGCGCGAGCGCATGATAAGCCGGCGCTTGCAAAATTTCAGCAGCTGCAGTAAAACTGTTATCTTGAGTTGTCGTTGCTTGTTGGCCTGAATTTTTGCTTCTTGCTTGAAATAAAGTTTCTTGTTTTCTAGTAAGTTATGGTTGCGTTCAGTAAACATATGCTACAATCAGATTTGATGCATTAAAAGACATAGGCCTTACAGAAATATTGTGCCCTATCCCCAATAAACCACAAATTCCAAAGATCATGTTCTGCAAGCAGTATTGGGGTAATTCGATATGCTCATAAATAAACGCATCTGGGCACTCGAAAGAAAAAATATTTTGCATGATTGCAGAGATAATGGGCGGACGCAAATGTATTGCCTGCCCGAATTTCAAGTCAGCAAGTCTGGCAGCGGCTGAATGCTTGCAAACATTCCACAAATTTCCTGATGCGAGCGCTGACGGTGTGCGGTCTGCCCTTTGGATAGCTTTTGCACGACAGGGCCCATCATGGAAGCCTACACGTCATTCTTATCTGTGCTCAGATCATTTCCACAATGATTGCTACGAAACTACGGCGAAAGGAGGTCTCCGACTTAGATCAACAGCAGTACCGTCGATCCTTCTTGGGCATATCCCGGCGGAAGAAAATCAGAGCTTCCCCCTTGAAATTTGTCAGCGGAAAGCAGCTGAATCACCAAAATTGGGCGCTCGGAACCGCTGCTTGTAGGGCGCGGCAAGCAGCAAATGAATTCATCTGGTGAGCTCTCACGTGTAGATAAGAAGAAGAATTTGAACGACAGCATAAGTGAACTTAACGCTAGCTTTGGAGGATTGTCCACGTGTGAGCCAGTTGAAATTGACCTTGAAAATGTCGTGTTCAGCTTTAAAATGCTGGAAAATAATCTGGACTTACTGCGCCTTCCTCCGTTTTGGGTCGCATTTGTAGTGGAAAGCGAGAATGCTGTTGTCGTTCTTCGTGTTAATCCGGTGACCTTTGAGAACATTTTCACGATTGGAATCCAAAGCACGCTGCATATCACACTGCGCATTCGCAACAAGTTGTATACCGGTAACGAGATCACTGTGACTCAGATTTCCAGCTTTCAAACAGTCGTGGATCTGGCATCAACTCATCTGGCACCAGCAATTTATGTCCGTCGTACGAAGCGAATGCTGGTTGCGAACTAGCTTACCTGGGAAAAAGGTCATGTTGTTTATCATGCAAGGAATACCGGAAGCAGTACCTGTCAACTGCGGATTACGTGAAAACCCTGCGAAGTCGCTCCGAGTCCGCATCTAAAACCCAGAACGCGCTGAGAGCACGCGTCAGTCGACGGGAATCAAAAATACGCAAGCAAGACGACGAACTGGAACGATTGCGGGTAATGGTTAAAGAGTTGGAAGAATCCAAGCTAGTGCCTGCAGAGTCGCGTAACCTTTTGACCGAATTTATGGACATTTCTCGCAAAAATAAATTCGACAGAACCAAGTATAAATCTGATTATATGGATTTCGCTGTGCGCTTGCACTTTATAGCCCGAGAGCTTACGCATTTCTGCGCGATCGTGGAATTCCGTTGCCGCATCCGGAAACAATACGATTGCGTGTAGCCCGTTTCTCCAAAGACACCGGTTTCGATAAGCTAGTGCTCCATTGTGTAGAAAAATGGGCTGAAAAGCGACCTAAAGGCGAGCAGGATTTCATGATGACCCTCGATGAACTGCAGCTCAGCAGGAAAAACTATCGATACGTGCATTCTGAAGATCGTGTTTTGGGTACGGTGGACTTTGGTAAACATAACGCAGAACTCACGGAAGAACAACTCATGAAGCCTGCCGATCACGCCCTGGTTGTTGGTGCGAAGTATAAAGCGAAAGCTATTTCAACCGATTGGCATTTTTCTGTCTAATTCTCAGACTCCTGGCTTCATTCTGAAAAAGATTATAGAGGAAGGAATTGAACTTTTGGATCAGACTGGAATACAAACGCGCGGGTTTATCGTGGATGCCGGTACAAGCAACATTCAAGCCATTACAAAATTCGGATTTGATTTCGAAAAATATGATACTCCAACTGTCACAGTTAACGGAAAGCCGAGATACATCATTATTGACCCACCACACGACTGGAAAAACGTCCGGAATGGAATGTTTAAACGCAACAGTGAAATGGGTGGAATTTGTAGCCGACAGCTTAAGGTAATAACGCAGGTTACACCTCTCGATATTTTCCAACCATTTAATGTTGTTATTAATTATTAATAGTTCATCGATGAGAGCGGAAACTTCTATACTGACGAAGACGGTAATGTTCTCCATGTCGATTTCGGTCATTTTCGGCAAATGTACGACATCGATACTCACACTGATCGCAAAGGAATTAGAATGCATCCCAAACTGAAAAAGCCCATGGTTTATCCCGATGGCTTCAATCAACAGAGGGTAAACTATGCGGCTGTACTGCTGTCAGCATCAAGCGCACGCACACTGGAAATGCTTGAGGATGCCGGGCGTATGAGTAAAACCCTTTGCACGCGGCGGTATTGTGAGTTTTTTAACGGCTGCATCGATCACATGAACTCATCTTTGGCCGATCCTCATCCTGGGCGCACTCCCATTCGCTTCGAGAATGATGTACTTGACAAGATCCAAGCGGATATTGATCGATTGGTGCGTTGGAAGAAAACTGTTCACCAGAAAGACAGGCTCTGCAACCGTACAATTAACCACCTCGTTGTCACCCTGGATAGCATAAAGAGGCTTTCTACCGAACTTCTCGCTGAAGGCATGCTTTACGTTCAAACGAAGAATTTAAACAACGATATGCACGAGGTAATACTCTACCATACTAGGCAAACTCTTTATAGCTTTTCCATGATTCTTTGTTTTCTAGAGGTACTTCGCACGGTGTCGACAACTGGGAGGATCCTGTATCAATCCAACAGTTGAGAACATGCTGGTTATTTTTCGAATTCTGTCGTTCCATAATATCCAGAAAGCTTGCGAGCATTTGAAAACGAATATCGAGCAAATCGACGATGAGAATGTTATTGGTTCAATGAACATTTTCGACTTGTCCGAAGAGTACTCGAAAAAGCTCGATGCGGCTAAGACCCTGGCGCTGCTGTCACAATCAGATCCAGTTATTCCAGAACTAGAACCTTTACCGAAAGGGTTCCAGCTAGATAACATTGTCAAAAATGTCGTTTACTATTTGAGCGGATTCACAAATAAAAGAAAAGAGCTGGAGGCCGAAGTGTGTGATTCTTGTCGGTTGGAGCTATTTTGGTTAGATTCTTCGAAAGGGACTCCTGATTTTGCCCAACTGACAGAAATGAAAGACGACGGAGGTTTGAACTTTGTTGGGGTGTCTTTTATGACATGATGTGCAGTCTTGAGCGGATATTCCAGAAACAGATTGACGAAGTCCTTTACCTTTCTCCGCGCCAATTACTTCTTGCTTTCGCTGAAAAATACGCCATGGAGGATTTCGTTACCAGAAAATGTAATTTACGGTCCCCATGCCTTGCTGATTGCTCTTGGACCGAAATTTTTCGTAAAAGTGCAACTTATTATTTCCAAATACGGATTCATTTTTATGTCAAGTTGATGAACGATAAGGTTGGCAAAAATGGTCAAAAAGTGACGATTCTAAGAAGCGAAAGTTGAAAATTCTCAAGGGTGAATGAATAATATTATGCAAGCGTTTACAATGTTTTGGATTGCTATTTTTTGGTTTAAATTTTAATCGAAACTGCTAATAAAATTGTCAGACATGATACGGAAAGTTGCGTGTGTGAAGTGCGTTCCGTAAAGTGTACGCAACGTAGCGTATGCAGCAGCGTATCGTCTCCCCGATCACCCAGTCGAATGCCAGTTACGCTTGATTTTCAGTAAATTCGATTTTCCCTCGACACTTTAAATATTATTCACTTTGGCAGTGCATTGAAAAAGTTCGGTATAGTCACTGAATGTGAGTTTCGTTTTGCACTTTTGCTGCTTGAATTTATGTGAAACATCTCAGATTTCGCTGGAAATCTCAACTGAATTTCGATGTACCTTGGAAGCTGCTAGTGGGATAGCCGAATTCGTAAGTGTAATTAAAGTTTTAACTGTGGAAACATGAAAGTGCGCAGAGAACTGTTGATCTTGCCTGATTGACTGCCTTCGGGAAATCCTCTAGTCGAAATTTGAATCGCGTTCCCTTGCCAGCTGCAATCTCATATCGAACTCGATTCCAGGTTCCAACAGATCTTCTTCCGCGGAGTACTTCAGAATGGCTGGCAATCGGTATGATCGTGCCGTAACAGTCTTCTCCCCGGATGGGCATTTGTTTCAAGTGGAGTACGCACAAGAGGCAGTCAAGAGAGGCTCTACAGCCGTAAGTTACCGTTTACGTTGTTTAGAACTTTAGAGTTTAGCGTCATTGTTTTTTATATTCAGCAAAGTTTTCTTGGTAGTAGTTGATACCTTAAGGTTTTATTGACGAAGCTTTGGTGAACTGTTTCATTTCTTCGTTTTGCATAAACAGTGTAAGTCAGACAGTGTTTTCTAACCAAGTACTGTACTAGTGACTACTACATAAAGTTTGTTGCACATCTACAAGGCTTGCTAGTCTTTACAGTTTACTTAGTTTTCGACTGCGGTTCTCCTTCTTGAATTTTGATGTTTTTGTTATTTGTTGACACAAAGTGAAGTTCGCAATGTTCCAGCTTTCCTTCGTGTCGTAGATTGGTATTCGAGGGAAAAATATTGTTGTTCTCGGAGTGGAGAAAAAGGCCGTACCGAAGTTGCAGATCGATCGCACAGTTCGGAAGATCTGTTTGTTGGACGATCACGTCGTGATGTGCTTTGCTGGTAAGTGGTTATAGATAGAATTACATACACGGGCGTATTTTTGCCGGATTTTTCTGGATCCGCTGGTCTTATTTGTTGCGCCAGGTCTCACAGCGGACGCTCGAATTTTGGTTGACAAAGCCAGAGTGGAATGCCAGAGTCACAAATTAACAGTGGAGGATCCCGTTACAATGGAATATATTGCCCGATACGTCGCTGGAATAATGCAGGTACTGGCTTGTTATTGAATATATCTATATTACAAATTCAATGATTAAGCGCTTGTGTATCCGGATACCGTAAAAGATTATACCTCCAGGGTAATAGGACAACGCTTGCGATGTTTATACATATTGCAGAAATACACCCAGAGCCGTGGACGCCGTCCATTTGGCTTATCAGTGTTGATGGCCGGTTTCGATTTCGACGGTTCACCACATTTGTACCTCTCCGATCCTTCTGGTTCGTACTACGAATGGAAGGTAGGTACATACTGCATAGAGTGTTTAATTTTGCAAATATAGATACTTCTACCTTAAAATTTGTTAAGATGAACTGAGTAAGCTTGTTAAATTAATTCCATTTGGTCCAGATGATTCTTAATTACTTGTACGTAAGGGCTTTTAATTACTGCACTTGAAATACGAAATAATTCTGTCCATTACAGGCCAGTGCTATAGGACGAAATTCCAAGACAGTGGAGGAGTTTTTAGAGAAGCAATATAACGATGACGTCGCAAACTCCGACGACCAGGTTGTCCGTCTGGCTATTCGCGGTTTGATGGAGGTCGTGCAGTCCAGCGCCAAAAATATCGAAATCGCTGTTCTTAAACGAGATAAACCAATGGAGGTTAGCTTCCGTTTCCTATGCTTTTGATTTTCCTGTTTTAATGCTTTACCACTTGCTAATTTAATGAAGAGGGACTGTAACTGCATGATTCATTTCGTTCTGACTTCTGAATCAACTGACGCCAGTCATATGATATGTGTTGTTTTCGCAGATGCTGGATCATGAGAAATTGGAAAAAATTGTCAATGAGATCGAAAAAGAGAAGGAAGAAGAAGCAGCTAAAAAGAAAGCTGAACAGGAAAAGAATAAATAACTTTTCTTGGCGCGTATTTTTTCATTTTTTTGATTTCGAAATGTTATGGTACTTTGTAGTTCATGTTTATGTCAGTTAATCTTACTGCGTTTTCCACCGATCTTTTACTGTTATGAATTTTATGCCGAAATTTCAAATAAAACATGGCTTTGCAAAATGTCATGGAAGTGAATTGGCAATATTGTGTCCGAAATTACAGCATAATAAACGTTTTTTGGGTCAAAAACTTCGCAATGCAGTCAGGGCGAAGACTGGCTAGATAGCACAAGCATTCGAATAGCATTCGCAGTGCAAGAAAAAGTACTTTAAAAGAACATGGTATACGCATGCATCGTGCCGAAACACAAAACAAAAACACCCATAAGAGCCAGAATTACAAAACGAATCAAATAAACATCTTAGTGTCTAATAAGTTTCCTTATCAAGAAATTCATCAATGACGGAGCCGCTCCGCGGGCAGAACAATTTTGCACGTCCCAATATCCATCACTTAATCCTTAAAATCACATATGGTGCAGAACAAGACGGAAAACATTGTTGGTGATGAAATAATTCCCGCCGCTCGCTTTCAAAACAAAGCTTTCCACATAGGACTGCGGCTGATCTTCATCCGTCTGCAATCAAGAAACTTCTGGAAAACCCTCGCGAAGCTAACTCGTCAAGTTTGCAAAAACTGTTCGCTTTGTAATATCATGGTGAATGAATTTCAAAGAAGAACGTAAATTACATTCAAACTAAAATCTGGTCAAATACAGGAGTTCTCAACTATGTAGAAAAGTCGCCGACAGCTTTTAAAATAGTTGATTTAAGAGCAAACCTTCAGCTGTCCGAGAACCACCACCATGATACCATCCGGGAGCGGCTGACAATCCACCGATGTGATGCTCCTGGCAATTCTTTGGAAGGTCAGCGCCTACAACCCAAACTGTTCAATGCTCGCAAACATATCTGCTACCTATTTATCACATTTGTGACGTTCCAAATAAATTCTACCGGATGGTTTTGCGGTTTTACCCTTAGAAACCTACCGCGAGCTTCTGCCTGATGGCATCGTGACCGGCAGCCTGATTGCCTTCGAAGGTCTGAAAGCATCCTTGTTGCTGCAACACAATTACCCATAAATTATCACATGCTATTGTCGAATGCAGTCAAATACCACGAAAATGGTAAGTGTTTAAAACCATCAACAGAATACAATCCGTTGCAAGGTTATTCAAACTCCACTCTCCATCCGACATGACACAGCACCAGAAACAACGCTCTAACAGCATCCCAAGTGCGGCGCTTGCATAGCTTTGAGTCTGGATTCAGGACCGTAAAATTACCATGCGACCAAAGACTTGTGGTGCCGTCACCAGTGAGTCAGTGACTAGTCCCATATTAATTTCATTTCACAGTCCGCAGTATCGACAAGACGACCAAATCAAGAACCACAACTTACATAGTACATATTGATCAGGCTTTCGGTCCGCGACTGTTGATTATCGAACAGTGTGTAATAGTGCTTCACAAATGCCTGGCCGATTTGTTCGAACTGAGTAAGATGATCAGCCATTATGGAAAGCGCGTGGTACTTTCTGTTTGGATGAGAATGCTCTGAAGCCCAACGCTAACGCGGCAGCGACTTGCCAACAATGCAGAACACCAGAAAAGCTGCTCCGAAGTAAGTCCAACGTGAGGTACCAAAGCAAAAACTCTGAAACTGAAAGTGTATTCCTTGTAAAACTCAGTCCAAATATCGTGCAAGACTCAGCAAGAAACCCATAAATCAGTTTACGAGTGTGAAACAGTGAATGCCAAACGCTGAAAAACTCAAAATTCTGAGATTCTCACAACTCTTTGCAGTTTGCACCGCGTTAGAACCGGAATCAGTAAAAGTAAGTAAGTACCGTAGTTTGGTAGTGAAGGTGGTACGGACGTTAATGCTCATCTTGAATGTACATCCATTTTACCACCGGTGCCCACCACCGATCCCGTCGTGCAGGCCGTTGACATTACAACCTACGTAATGTAATGCTCATCTTGAATGTACATCCATTTTACATAGTCTCCTTTAAATATATATATATATATATATATATATATATATATATAAATATCCACTACTTGTGTGTAGACCCATTTACCGTTAACGTCTGCGACCAGGTTCCTGTATAAAATAAAACAAGTGTTTAAACTGGAACCAAAACCAGCCTGCAGTAAAGTAGGAGGTGAATCGATATTGTCTGTAATTTCTGCTAAATACTAAACTTTGTCATTGTTATTAATGAATGCATAAAGGTTAAGCCTGTTTATGACTGCACCGTACCAGGAGGCGGTGGATTGCTGATGGTTATCTGTCCATTGACGAGATTTATTGCGAAAAACGCGTTACCACCTTGTATGGAGTACCTGGTACAAAGCGCATTTAGACGAGGGCTACTGGTAAGGTGCGAGCTATCAGCAGTCTTATAATGCTTACTGCAATCCGTCGCCAAAGAACTGTGCGGAAACGGTGCCCACCACCGATCCCGTCGTGCAGGCCGTTGACGTGAACTGATAATTGGTCTGGAAGAAGTTTGACCGGGCTGGTAACGGCACCGCCTCCGCCACTGGGGGATGGTGTAGGCACACCACCGCCTCCGGTACCGCCACCCGGACCCTCCTGTCCCTCTCCTTGCGTTTGTGGGTTTGGGTGCGTGCGCCACACAAAATCTCATTATGCGTGTATCTGACGTTTTCTGGTGGCCGCCACAAGAAGTACACATGTTGCTTATACGTGATGGTTCCAGTCTGTCAACCGAAAACCCAACATTAACCCGATAACAGTACTAACGTTTTCTTAGATTACGATTTTCATAGGGGTCACAACTTCGTTAACAGTTCGTTCCTTGTTAAGTTGTACATTTACCCGTGGTCAAAGCCAATTTCTCTAGACAACCGCCATCCAGAGCGGTTGTCGATCAAAATGTCATTTTGATCCAATTATCTCATCCCATGCATAATGAGATTTTTTTGTGGCGACCACAAAAAAACATTACACTACCGGCATCATGAGATTTTTTGTGGCGACCACAAAAAAACATTACACTACCGGCATAATGAGATTTTTTGTGGCGGCCACAAAAAAACATTACACTACAGGCATAATGAAGTTTTTTTGTGGCGGCCACAAGAAAACACCACATTACAGGCATAGTGAGTTTTTTTGTGGCGGCCACAAGAAAACACCACATTACAGGCATAATGAGTTTTTTTTGTGGCGGCCACAAGAAAACACCACATTACAGGCATAATGAGTTTTTTTTGTGGCGGCCACAAAAAGTCTGTCATAATGCAAACATATCTGTTTGTGTGGTTGTCACCAGAGTTTGCCCATCTTCGACTTTTCCCATCCCCATTTCATCCCCATCTGCCGTGCGCAACTTCCATCCCAGCCCATCTCCAGCTACCTTAGTTTACCAGCCCTGTCCAGCTTTGAGGCCCCATTTTCAGCCCATTTTTTTTAACAATTTTCAGTGCTATAAATTGTTGAAGATTAAAAAAAGCGAAAAATTAACGTGTAAAACTCAACCCGTAGCCCAAAATTTCCTGGCGAATTTAGAAGCTTGAACAACAGACAGCTTAAAATCCGCGCGGAGCGCGGAAATTTTGTATTTTTTCGACTGAAAAGATGAATTTCGGTGAGTTTTTAGCGAAGAAAGTTATGAAAATTTAAAAAATTTATTTAAAAATCGTTTTTCTTGATCCCATCCCATCTTCCAACCTTTTCATCCCATCTCAGCCCATCCGCTGCTTGTCCTCATCCCATCCCCTTTTCATCTAAAAAATGGTATGGGCTGGAAAAGATGGGGAAAATTTTCAGCACAACCAAAAGATGGTCAAAGTCTGGTTGTCACAAAATTCCCACCGCATTGCTACTATGCGTTTTTCTGTGGCCGCCACAAAAATCGCACTAATGTGAGATGTTAATATATTTGTAGTGACAAACACATGTCTCGTAATGCAATGAGTTTTTTTGTGGCGGCCACAAGAAAACAGCACAATACCAGCATCATGAAATTTTTTTGTGGCGGCCACAAGAAAACAGCACAATACCAGCATCATGAAATTTTTTTGTGGCGGCCACAAGAAAACAGCACACTACAGGTATAATGAGTTTTTTTGTGGCGGCCACAAGAAAACAGCACAATACCAGCATCATGAAATTTTTTTGTGGCGGCCACAAGAAAACATTACACTACAGGTATAATGAGTTTTTTTGTGGCGGCCACAAGAAAACATTACACTACCGGCATCATGAGATTTTTTTGTGGCGACCACAAGAAAACATTACACTACAACGTACTGCATATCGCCCTCGTATGGCAGCTGTGTTCCGCAATTACTTGCAGCATGGAGTCTTTGTGACCGTTATGAACCACATGTTTCCATATTTATTAGAACGTTCATCTGCCTACTATTACCAGTGGCGAATTTAAGGGGGGGCTCCCGGGGCTAATGCCCCCCCCCGTAACTTGGACGTCAAAAAAATTCTTAAGAGGGGGGTACGTTGCGAATTTTTTTACGCCCGAGGTCGCCGAAAACGCGAGAGAATACTCCCCCCTTTGGTGCGAGTTCTCTAGCCCTCCCGTCCAAACTCGCCTAGATTCGCCACTGACTATTACCACATGTTTTTGTTATAAGTTGGTTCACCTTTTTTCTGAGTTATAATGTCCCGGAAGGGTGGTAATATTATTGATAAAAGCGAATCTTTTCGTACTCGCTATGCGACAACAGTTAATGCTCAGTTTGCTCAGTTGTATTATCAGCGATTGACTGTGCTGAGACCTCGCATGTTATCGGTGGTTGAAGCGACATGGGGTAAGTCCAAAGCGTTGGCAATCCAAATGACGTGCTCTGTGGAGTCCTTTTATCTGCAACTACTGATTTATCCACTACAGGGTACAAGTACAGAGTATGTACCGTGAGCGACGTCGTGGAGAACGAGACAGTATGCCTGATTGGAACACTCTACAAGGAGATGGAGTTAAAGCCCAACATCTTGCGGGAAATGCACGAAGACTTTGAAATTCATGGACAGATTGTGCTACCACGCTACATTAGTGACACTGACACCCTATATATAGAGGATGAATCACAGCGAATCATCGTTGTGGGAAAGAATCTGGATCTCCAAATGGTGGTCACGGGGGTCATTACGGCGCTGATTGGATGGAAAAACGGCACTGGAGCGTTCGTCGTGGAGGACTACAGGTTTCTGGACATGCCGCCGCAGCCGCATTTTGATCTTCCCGAGTCAGACTGGTGTGTACGAGACGGCGAGACGAGACAAGTTCACAGTTATTTTACGATGTGTGTATCTGAATTATGTTATATTTCCGGTACTAATGTTATTACGTTAAATACCCAGAATGAATTCCGTGTGTGTGTGTGATGGTTATATGGCTGATGGTTATACAGTATGGTTATATGGCCGTGGATGGCTTTCGATATTTACTCCTTTCAGAATACGCTGCATTATTCATACTTCGATTTTTTTCATGTAGGGGGAATTTTACTGATGAGGCCAGCACTCCTGTACTTGATGTCGTCAGCCGCCTGGAGTGTGACGTTACGGCAATACATACGGTTAAATCAGGCGCGGTACATAAGCACCATGTTTAGCCACAACGTAAAACTCCAGCCGGCTGACGGCAGCACGTACAGGGAGTGCTGGCATCAGCTGTTGAATTCCCCCTATATTTCGGTTACTTTAAGGGAAATGGCCCGGTACATGGTGTCAGATTTGTGTACAGGCATGAAAAACTCTCACTCTCACGCGCACTCCCAAACACCTTTTTGCTTTGTTTTATGACATTCTGTAGCCAGATGAACTGTATACACTGGCACAAAAACCGTTTGTGCCGCGCAACATCCGGTTCGGGGGTTATGGCTGTAAGGACATTCCAAAAAGTTTAAATGCTTTCGGGTGTACCAAAAGTCTCATTATGGACCAATCTTTTTTAAATTTCGCATATAATTGCACGTATATGCATGAAGATCGTTCTTACACGGTACCACAGCTCGGCATTTTTTTCTCATTTTAAAATGAATTTTTTCAGTTTTTTCGGAATTTGAAAAAATGTCGCAGATCTGGTTCGGTGTAAAACCGATCTTCAGACTTACATCCATTTGTGTGGCAAAATTTAAGGAAGATCGGTTTATAATGACCTTTGGTACTTAAATGCAATTAAACCTTTTGGGAATTTTCACAGCCATAACTCCCGAATCGGAAATTGCGCGCACAAACGGTTTTCACACCAGTGTATACAAATCATCTGGCTATAGAATGCCGTAAAACAAAGCAAGGTGGTGTTTTTGAAGTGTGTGAAAGGGAAAGTACTTGTACATGTGCACGAAACTGACAGCATGTATCCGGGTTACTTCCCTTAAGCTTAGAAGTGAAACAGCAGAATTAAACTGGATGGCTCCTTAGTGAACGGCATCGTGGCGGAGGCGTTGCTGCACAGCCGACAGGACGATCGCATCATCTTGCCGCGCCTGGCCCCGAGCGATGTCGTGGCGGACAGCGCGGTGGTCCGACCGCGCCTTGGAGAGGACGCGACGTTCCACTGCCGCGTTCCGACCGGCGTCGACTGGCGCGACGTGCTCTGGCTGCACCAGGACCGGGTCGTCTTCGAAGCCGGGGAACCGCGTCCGCTGCAGGATACGGACCAGACCTGGTCAGTTATAACTTAACTCTTTAAGTTAACGCGAGTTTTTTGAGAGTTTTTGAGTTTTAACGTAACTCTGAATCGTAACTCGCTACCCAAAAAACTTAACTTTAACGTAACTCGCGGAAGTTTGTAACTTTGTATATATTGTATATGTATAACCTCCACCAATATTGTCTATGGTAGCGTAACTCAGCGGTATAACTCAGCGCTCGGTTTCACTTGCATGAATAGCGTAACTCGTAGCGTAACTCGCATGCTCCCTGTAACTCGTAACTCTAACGGTGGGTATATTTTCCATAACTGTCCAGGTCTGATACAGACACCACGGGACAGTCCTACAATTTCCGCCGCGTCAACGACACCCTGATCTTCGTCGTCCGCAACGTCACCTTGCGCTCCGGCGGCCTCGTGAAGTGCGTCGACGGACACGCTGGCCCGTACACGCCCCACCGCCGCATCCTGCAGCGCTTCCAGCTCCTGCCACTGATCACGCACCGCGACGATGTCTTCGCCGCGCCCGACGCCGCCTACGTGAGCGCCGTCGAGGGTCAGCGCGTTACGGTGTCCTGCGGGATCCGGCTGCCCCTCCCGCACGGCGTCCTCACAAATCTGGAGAACCATCTGATGTGGGTCCACCACGGCCGCATCGTCACCGGTCCCTGGGAGGAGCCATACAGGCTCCCGCGGGCCGTCAAAGAACCACCGCGTGACATCTACTCCGGCGTGGAAGGTGTCACCAACAGCTCCGGACAGCTGGTACAAGCTAGACTGTATTTTGCTTCCGTTACACAAGCGGATGGAGGATTTGTGCAGTGCCTGTTCCGGCCGCACCAGGGCGTACATGAGTGGATCGTCGAGACGACGACGCTGCTGGTTTATCCCAAACTTAACCCGAAATGGTTTCATTGAGTGTTTGTGTACGGTACCGGCGCATGCCTCTATTTGCGCTTGGCGAATTCGATGATCCGCCGAATAATGGGCAAATTAAAAAAACTATAGGGGAAGGCTTCGATCTCGAGCCACTTCTCACGACCACAGTCTCCCGACGTAGTGTTGTGGCAATGTTCTTAGCGCCATTTCTTAGCGCCTGTTCAGTCCTAATGCATACTGCCATAAATTGTATTCCGTTATTCGGGCTTGTACTGTTTTTAGAAGAAATGGATCGGCACCGGCTCTGGCACCTTACGGAGACTCATGTTAGAATTTTTTCAAGTGTCACTAGTACGTGTTATTTTAGAAGTCATAGGTATTCACAATTCAGCCGCCAGTGCAACGAGTTTGCCCGCGGCATCGTTATGTGTGAAATGTGCAGTAGATTCAAACGTGCGGTAAATACATTAGCGCGGTTTTCCATGGTCCGTTTGTCTGGCTGAGAACTCAGACTGGCTTAATTGTAGTCTGGTTAATTCCGACAACGAGCGAGACTCTAGCCTGCTAAACAGCCAAATGATTTCACTATGAATGACCAAACAAGATATGCTCTTACTACTCGTTTGGTACGCCTTCTTGTACAGTACATACAATTTCTACATACACAGTTACACACCTACTACGTACTGGTTACAGAAACTACTGTACATTAATTTTGGCGTGAAAACTGCAGTCTATGTGAAAAGTACGTAGTATGAATGCTACGGACTATAGGTAGCTGGCCCACTTGCCCGGGCCACAGTTTAGTGCTCGTACGGAGGCCAGCCAGCAGCGCGGCGAGGAGCCCAGTAGCATTCTCGCCAATCAGGGCGGAGCTGATGTAAGGCGTCTCATAAGGAGTCAAGCCTAAAAGTTTCCCACGTCAGCACCGAAGGACCAGAGAGGGTCTGACTCATAACAGTTTCTCGCTACCTTCGCTCCTATCGGCGGATTAAAGATTTGGTGACCACTCCGTACGCACCTTTCACAGCCTTTTACTCCGTACACAACCTTTTGCACTACCTTTTATTCCGTGCACAACCTTTTCGGGCACTACCTTTCATTCCGTGCACAGCCTTTGACACTACCATTCACTCGGTGCACTACCAAACTTTTATATATATACTGTACTTGTAATCTATGTTACTACAGAAATCTATATTACGGACAGGCTCCTTCAAAAGCGGCACTGTCCAAACCCTGCGAAGAAAAACCGGCACAAGGGCGCCTAGAACTATTTTCTCATATGCATGGGAATTCGATTTTGTAACTGCCGATGATGCTGTGAAATATGCAGCAACAACTGCTGTTAACGAAAAAACGACAGTTCCAGGAATAACTTTGTTGTGAAAAAATTTTTAAAAAAATGAAAAGGTGATGCACGCAGATAAAGGTAGTGCCGAATGGTTGTGTACGGAGTAAAAGGTAGTGCTCAAAAAGGTTGTGCACGGAATAAAAGGTAGTGCAAAAGGTTGTGCACGGAGTAAAAGGGTGTGAAAGGGTGTGTACGGAGTGGTCACCAATAATTGTATAATAATTAATATTATTATTATAATAATAATTATTATTAAGTGATTGTACTCTGTGCAATACTGTACCGTACTGGTATACAATACTATAAAATAATTTATTTTATTACCATGTGTACAATACTAATGGTAAGTATATTTTGTTACGTGCCAATGGTAGTAATATGGTACCATGATATTACTACTCGTAAAATGTATAATCGTAAAATGTAAGTTACTACACACAATGTCTCATGCCGAAATGTCGTTTTACGGAATGGTTAGACCAAGGTGGATAGGGCCCACCTTGGCTGGACTATTTAGGAATTTCGGACCCGTCGAACTGCTGTTCATCTGGCCTGCCATAACAGATTTTCCGGTGCCCCCATTTATTATTGTACAGATGAAGGCTACACATCCGCGACAATCTCACCTTCAAAACAGAAATCCAGTAAATATCTACATTAGTATTGTTTTGTTTGACCAAACTATGGAAAAGAATTTTTGTTCGTGCCTTTTCCTCTACGTTGTACAAGTAATAAGGGTTTTTGCCGCATAACAGCGAACGGAACTTAACAAAGGTTGAATATGTACAAGCCCATCCAACAATTCTTTGACCGCTGTAAGCGCAGCGCATATAAATCGCGCACAGTAATGCAAATACGCATCGTAGCGTAGTGGCAGATATATTTATAAATATTCAACCAATAATAATATATTAGATCGCAATTAATAGACCATTATTAGACCAACGTGGAATCAATCATCTTTAGCCCGGGCATGTTGCAATCAGTAATTTGAAAGCAATATGGATATTAAGTACCACCGCGATATTGTATTGCAAAGCAAAGATAATACTGATACAAAAGCATAAAATTAATATAAATTATGATGGCAATAAATAATGCTAAACATATTACGTTGTATATCACAGATACAGTAACTGCAACACATGCAGATTTGTTGCTTATTTACGCTGAATACGCAGACCCATGTGGCGTGACGTGTCGAAGCACATTAAATGGCTCAAGCCCACGTTTCTTTAAATTCCCGCTTACAGCGGTCAAAGAATTGTTGGATGGGCTTGTAGTATGTACAGTACAGTCATAATAGACCATGTGCGTTGGTTACTTGTATGGCCGACAAGTAAGGATCCATCTATACAAGTTACGTCATGACCGAACCCACACCGCGGCGATTCGCTGCCGCGCAAATTAGATGTATGCGTGTGTGAAGGCGGTGCCAAAAATCCATCCACGTAAGGCCCTTACGTGTATGCCTGTAACTCCACTTCTTTGCATGCATACATACAAGTAGCCGATCCAGCTGCCAGTCAACCTCGAAATTTCAAACGCTCGTTTTTCGTTTGCTTCTCAACGGATCTTCCCAGTCGACATATCAGAAGATGGAAAATTCAATTTAAAACTTTTTGGTATTTTGCAAGTGGATATTTATGGCGAATCAAGAAAGTTATGACTGTTTTGGTTTCTCGTAGACTTAACATAGGATGCAAGCCACCGCCTCCTTTCACGGGCCTATGCTAAGTCTACGAGAAACCAAAACGGCCATAACTTTCTTGATTCGCCATAAATATCTACTTGCTAGATACAAAAAGTTTTAAATTTAATTCTTCATCTTCTGATATGTCGATTAAAGATCCGTTGAAGATGTACGAAAGAGAAGTTTTCAAAATTTTGGAGATCAACGGGCAGTCAGATTGGCCACTTGTATATGTACATGCGAGGCAGCTGGCACCTACACGCGTGCCGCACACCAGCTCGCTCAAACACGTTACGACCCATACATACAAGCCAGTTTTCAGGCGGTTCTAACGTTAGTTGTACTTACTTACTACTTAAACGCTTTTCACCGTTTCAAATAAACACAAGCAGGATGTACAAGTAGTGTTTCAAAAATTGACTTCCGCTCGATCTACAGCGGGAAACTATGATCAACGAAATCTAAAATAATACTGTACTCTATTATCTTCATATTCTACAAACTTACCGTCTAAAACGTAATAAACTGTTTCTAATCATCTTATGGACTTGCCAACGCATGGTCAGTTTAAGTCCTGTTTAGTCTTAAAAAATTCCATATTTTCCATCAAAACATTCCATTAAATTTTGAATAACTATGTGTGCTTGCTAACAAGTAATAAAAGTATTTACTGTACTATATCTGCATACCGCTGGTGAGCGTTCAATTCAACAACTATTTTATCGTGCGTGCTTTACGGTTAAATACCTTGCTTGGCTTTGTTCGCTAATTCTGATATCTATATGTTTCCCAAGTTTTTAATACTAAATTTGGACTTTGGAGGTTGACATTCGCTAATCGACAAAAATTCGAGTTTACTACAAAATTTTGTGTGAAAGTTATTGCGCATCAAAATTTAGAATGACGTTGCAACTTGGAAGGCACATAAAAAGGTAGGCAGAAGGAATTCGTGCAGACAATAAAATTAATCTGATCAGTAAGTACAAAATTACGGGATCGCCGAGGCAAGAAAGACACAATGGATGTTTAAAACAATTTCCAGAATTCTCCTTAAATGACGCCATCTCGCAATAGCTGATGCAAATCCATAACCGCCGCGTGCAGACTATCACGATGCCGACTATCCAGAAACAACCACTCCAACCAAACATCATCTCCATAGAACTTGAACACTTCATCAATACGATGCAGTGATTTGCCGGTTAGATGCATTTCAACGACACCTTTCAACAGCTCCCCGCAATCCTTCATAATCTCCCGCAAGTATACCTTATCAAAGGAAAAGTCCACCTCGTGAAAGCTGATAAATGTCACAGCCGCCTGATGGAATTTACGTCGAAACTCCCCGCAGCGGACCAGCTGCGCGTCGGTCAGTTGTTCATTGCGAATCAGTACAGCCAGTTTTATTGCGGTTTTTATGGTGTAGTTGAGCAATTTATCGGCACGGCGCTTATTGTTCGTGTATTCGCGAGTCAGTTGGTGGAGAATATCGAGCAAGTGCGCTGACCGGTCGTCAATGAACAATTTCACAACGTTCTTAGTAGCCACTGAACCAAGAATTTTCTTTTGGGCACGTAAAGACAAATTTCTGGCCGTGGATGGAGCCGGATTTGGGAGCAGAGGAAGTGGAGCGGTGGCCTGCCGGTCGGTCACTGAAATCATAATTTTATGAAGGTCAAATGACTGTTCTGCATGGGCAAAAGTAATGTCTAAGGAAAACGAGTCATTCGATAACAATCCTTTTCCTTAAGATCCTATTACCACAACCAAGCTTACGTTATTCAGCAATGCGTTCCGCCTCTGAAGCACGAATAATGCACGATCCTATAATTTAAACTTTCCTGTTGATTCCACATGTTCCGCAATTTTCAAATAAAATTGTCATATTAAAGCTACCGAGCAAATATAATATGTCTACAAGAAAAGCCTGACAGAACGTTTTATCATGTAAAAATAACGTTACGTTATCGATCACCCTTTCGGTATCACTTCTCCGTAATTTCATGGTGGTATAATTTTATACGTACCGTATAATTTTTAACAGAAATGTATGCACCGTATCTATTATACCGTATCCATTATACCGTTTGTATGTATTATCCAAACTGCAAGATCGGGTTTGTATGTAAATGACTTGTGAAGTTCACTTCTACTAATGGTAAAGTTTTAACTGTGGTCCAAAATATTTGCGATTACTAGTATTCAATCCGATGATGCTAAAAAATACACACTGAATTTGTGATCCCAGATGCCCATTGGTAGCCAACAATTTCATGGAAAAAAACTATGAGTAAATGATTATACAAAAATATTGTAAGGATTTCTTTGCGAAGACGGAATTATGAATTATCCATACGTACAAGTATTTGTATTATTTATTGAATTTTTTACTGTATATTAATACTGACTAATGCAGACGTACTTAAAAAGTACTTTAAGCATGGCAAAACATCAACTAGCGCAAACGAATCTGCTGCCATGCTTTAAGCCTTTAGCTGTATGTTTTAGTAAAGGTCGTGCAGATAATAATTAATACTAATAATCAACAATATTTTGAATGGCGCACTGAAGTACTGTGCGCGTACATAATTTATCTTCATCTACCGTAAAAACTACTTATGGTTACTAATCTAGTCTCGTGCCTCCTACCGTACGATAAATGCATTACGCAGTTATATAAATACTGTACTAGTAATTTCCCAAAAGAACGGCTATTGTACTCTTTGCAGTTCTTTTTTTGACCGAGCTAGAGGCAACCGATAGTGGTAAAAACCATATTACGGTTATTGTTATTTGAATATCCTATAAAAAATTCGGTGCCTAAACCTTTAATTTCGAAGCTTTCTATACTGAAGTATGGTAACTTTTTAAACCCAAGATCTTTCATCTGAGGTAAACAGTGAGGTTAAAAAACAAGCAGTACGAGTACTTTAATCGTAAATAGGTGCACGCACGATGTAGGTACTGTACGTGCAAATTGTAAGTGCCGTAAATCGTAATTACTGAACTAATTTTTACGATGTCACAATATTGCTTATCCTGACCAGTGGTACTTACTTTTGCTCACGAAGGCTTTGAAAGCTACAGTAGTAAAAGCTGACGAAGAACTTCAGCTGTCCATCCACAGATCACTGCGGTCTGCGAAGAAAAACTGATTTCATTTGTGAATTATGATAAACCTGCAGCTCTTCTATCCATCCAGTAGCTGGCAAGACATTCGGGCTTACAAGTGTAATAAAATTAATTCTATCAACTGAAGCAGATATCGTTCTCAAAAATGGAAAAGTTTTGTAAGCAGTAAGGAAGGAACTATCAAAATTAAATTGGAACATGGTCAACTCTCACTGACAGCCACAGTGAAACGGTTGCGAATGTCATGCTAACGTAAGCAAGCTGTAGGTCGTAATTCGACCATACGATACTGCATACGTTAGCTACAGCGCGATAATTTAACATACCTGCTCGATCGAAGGACGATTCTCAAAGATTGTCACTATTAATAATCATCGATATTCCACAGTTACAGGAAATAATGAAGGGATGCTGGATGCAAAAATGACAGCAAGAGCTGCAATCAGCAATACACTTTAATTACCTCACATCAGTTCTCAAGTCACAAGGCAAAACCACCCGCCTTCAAAATCGATCGCAAAAGGCAAAAATGTAAGTAATTCTACAGCAAATGTCTTATCTTTGCAAATTTATACTTCAATTAACACCTAAATTAGGCCACTTTCAACGAAAAAAACAATGTTCTTGGTTTTCGATTACGAATCGGCAGTGGCACTCGGTATGGCTCCGTTTTGAAATGACCGCACTTTCAAACCGAAAACAACCGTAGTGCGCACTGTCGGGCCTGACCATGAGTGCCGGCTGCTCTCTACAATACGGTTTTCCATATTGCACGTACTGTACGAGTAAGTAAGTACCCTATACCGTCCTTTCTACAAGCCCATCCAACAATTCTTTGACCGCTGTAAGCGCAGCGCATATAAATCGCGCACAGTAATGCAAATACGCATCGTAGCGTAGTGGCAGATATATTTATAAATATTCAACCAATAATAATATATTAGATCGCAATTAATAGACCATTATTAGACCAACGTGGAATCAATCATCTTTAGCCCGGGCATGTTGCAATCAGTAATTTGAAAGCAATATGGATATTAAGTACCACCGCGATATTGTATTGCAAAGCAAAGATAATACTGATACAAAAGCATAAAATTAATATAAATTATGATGGCAATAAATAATGCTAAACATATTACGTTGTATATCACAGATACAGTAACTGCAACACATGCAGATTTGTTGCTTATTTACGCTGAATACGCAGACCCATGTGGCGTGACGTGTCGAAGCACATTAAATGGCTCAAGCCCACGTTTCTTTAAATTCCCGCTTACAGCGGTCAAAGAATTGTTGGATGGGCTTGTACATACATACCTGCTATGGTACTGTATTGTACTATTCAGTAATCACTACATACCCGTATTGTGATTAATTTTGTGGTCGTATTTTAACGTTTTTCTTGATCGTGTTTGTCAACGTCCTGCTGTGGATCCATTGGGATTGTGCCTCGAATATGTTCAAAGATTTTGTGACCATACTTCTGCAAATGGAATTGCTTATTTATTCATATTTCATATACAATTCTTTAAAATAATTTACTTATTCAACCAACGAGTGTCATTTGGCGGTGGAGTAAGAAGAGTCCGCACTCTGCAGTGTAAATGTGTAATTATTATTACATGTGGAATCGGAAGCTTAAATTTCAGTAATCTTGTAGACATACTCGTAATAGGTGGTAATTACAGCGCTTATTTTTCAGCTTCAGTTCTAAAAACTAAAATAATCAGCAAATCCACTTCCGTATAAAATATGCGCGTTAAACAAACTTAACACAAACTTGAACCTTGTTGCCGGTCGGCCATGATTTACAAACATTCAACACTAACAGAAGAGATTTGAAATTACTAAGCATTGCCGATGGGTAAATATTTGCATAAGTTATTGAATTTTCTGATCTCTGCCCGTTACTTCTGTACTTCACGCTACGCTTGCACTTTTACAAGCCATAAAACAGCGCTCCGTTACAATCCAACAACAATACTTCACAAGTCACCATAAATCACGAAATGACACAATTTATCATTGTCATTCCGTATTCTGATTGTATTTCTTTTGTGCTCAGAATTTCCCGACACCCGCTAAACCAACTCAAAAGTATAACCCGCATGATAGTAATTGCAGAAAATTTATGAATTTTAGGTTAATTTATACTAAATTTTACGCAATTTCGAGTGTGGAATTTGTGTAGTTAGTTGGTCTTCGAAAATTGCAGCGGAAGTATCGCGAAGATGCGTTTTAGGGACTTCCGGTGTGTTTTTTCGGGATGAAATGCACATCATCTGTACATCATTTGCAGCTTATATATGGCATAATTTACGCAACAAAAATCATTTTTATCACATTTGCCCTGCAGTTCTATACGGTTACTTCTTAGAATCTGCCCCACCATAGCATTTGCAGTTTACGGTTTTATTCTCCTTAAAGAAATGACACTCATTCACCGGAAAATATTATTAATTTGTGAAAAACTTTAACATCAAAATCAACGTTTTGGATTTCCAAAATTCAGATTCTTTGCCGTCACAAATCAAACGCTAAAACAATAATGAAAATTATCACTTGTTTATAAAACTGACACGGATATCCAAGTGAAGCCATCCAAGGTACTTAAGAGTTTTCTTTGGTGTATCGTATCTTGCAGTTGCTACTATATTTGAAAAAGGAACTGGTCTCCCCAAACCCGGTCGAACCAACGCGTCGTCTATCAGTAAATTCTCCTCCAAATCTGTAATCAGTAACGTTTTAAAAACAAAATTTTTGAGAGGCTGATTTTTAATAAATTTCCTGTAAATCTGGAATTCCAAAAATATTACCTTTGAAAAAGTCGTAACGAAGATGCCGTTCCTGTTTTGGTTGCGCGCTCACGCTTAGAATCTGCGAAAACCAATACATACTTGTGAAAATGTGTTTGAAAGTAGCAAGCGTTGTGATCCCTTCATTATGCAACGCCAGGACATTAATAAAAAAGTGCCTTACTTTATTTGACCATTAAAATTTACAACCACGAACAAGTTTGCATACCTGCTGAAGTTATACCGCTTTTAACCATCTTCACAAGCTACGGAAATCCAAGAGTCATGCAGCTGATATTCCCTGCAGTATATACAAAAAACATTGAGGAATTTGACGAGAGCCTGCTACTCATTAGCCACTGTAATTTCTGGATTTCCCAAATTTATGCTGTCAGAGTTTATGCCGTAATAGATTACCTGAATAATTTAATGCAGAGACATTCCCGTCTGAAAGCCAGTATGCTATTTCGGCCACAGGAAACATCAGCAATGCGCAGAAACTACGATAGAAGAATTATTTGGAAAACGATGCTGCAAATTGTATATAAGTATCAAAAACGTTAGGATTCAAAAGTTCTGATTTAGGTAATCATTTAAGTAATCAAATAAGACAGTTAAAGTTGAGTTAAACCTCTTAACTGTTAGTCATTTATCGTAAGACTCACCAGAATTGGACGTTTTCTTCTCAGTTCACACTGTGTGTATGCTGAAAGGCATGGATATCCAGGTTTTCGAAAGTATCTGCAACTGATCACGTTTAAGGTTAGCAAACTGTTACTACACTGTAAAAAAAGCAATTTTTACCATAATCCATCGTTTTATTCAGAAAAATGGAAGAACAATTGAAAAGTCAGAAATCACATCTGGAGTTAAAAAATTCAGACTGATCAACTAACTTTTGCTTCCGCAACGACAAGCTGCTTCTTCACTAGCAGTGAACGAAATGAACTTGCTGAAACATGTTCCGCCAATCAAAAAAAGAGGGCCGTCCCAGTAGTAAACTGTCCAATTTTTTTGCTTTTTTTAGATTTGATTTATAATTTAATGAATTATTAACTGGTTTTGTCAAAACTTATCAAAAAATTTTAAAAGCCCATACGTGTTGTAAAATAAAATTTAAATTTGCCAATATCAGAATTAGATAAAAATAATTATTATTGGCATTCTTACCTTATGGCACTGCGTGCAGATTAAATCAAATTAAGTCAGTAATTCGTCATAGCTCCAGGAAATCCAAGTTTGTTTCCTCGACTTATTACTGTCAGGAGTTGTATGGCAAGAGCACCATCATGAAATCCAAGTGATTGGAAGAACAAAAGGAAGAACGATGGCACTAGGAATATGGTGTGCGCGCGGGAACATGAATTCGCGTGTACGAGTGTATCTGTATGCTTTGGCAACTACGATTGCCAGCGCGCTGCTCGTTGCGCTGATTCCAAAATAGGCTATTTTATTCATAATTCTCGATAATGGTCTGTTAGAAATGTTTTAGATATAACCCTGAAACAATTTTCTATTACAAAAACTGGGAAATCCAACAATATTTGACGTATTCTACAAGGCATAAGAACGCAGAAAACCGTTTGTGTTTTTATGGCTTTTTGCAGAACTCAAAATTTTACTTGCGGATTCAATGTGGGCATACTGCTGTCGCCACAGGGCGGGCGCAACGCTATCGTGCGGGTAAATCATGAAAATTTATGCAAAACTTGACACCGATCTCGCTTGGGATTTGGATCTGTCCATTTTTAATAAACACAACTAAACAACTAAAATGTTTTATCATGTAAAATGTTTCAGCACTCGTACTCCTATTGCCGCTGTTAAAAGAGAAACGATAAAAAAGGTTAATCGGCACTGCACATTAAATATTAATGGTCACAAAATCATAACGGAGGGTGCCAAAATTTATACCGTTGCTCATTTACAATACACATACTTTTTCTTTACTCAAGCATTTAGTTGCTATTACGTACGGAGTCTACGGACCGTACGTACAACCGACCATTAAAAGGTGAAACCGACCATCTGCTCAAATCTCACAATATAAAAATAATATCACAGTTGTAAACACTTTTAAAACAATTTTTCCATATTTAGTCGCTGTCGGAACTCCCATATCCGTCCATTACCAACGACAGCGAAGACTTTCCTGGTTGCATCTGACAATGAGTAGAAGCGGATCCCTCGCCGCTAACACGATCTCTTTGTTCCGTTTGGACTTTTTGCCCTTTAAGGACAATACCCAAGGCCGAAGGAGATGGAAGCTTCTCGGGCTCCATCAAGTGGAAGGAGAGATTCTTCATCACGGTCGTCGGCAGAGGTGAGGCGACACTGGATGGCAGTACCGGTCGCTCATCGATCTCCTCACGTTTTCGTTTCTGACGTTCTTCCATTGATTCACTCTGCATGTACTTCATTAACGACGCAGTGCGGCGATCTTCTTCCGTTTCCGGCACAAGGCTAATGCTAAGGCTGCTCTTTTTAATCAAATTTCTGTCGATATCCTCGGCTAATTTTATCTTTTTCTTCTCGGACTGCAGAAGAACAATCGATAACATATATCTGTACGCACAACAGAAATTAACAAGCATGCGCACCACAACATGAAACGTAAAATGACTAAACTCCTTCCGCTCACTTGTCAGGCATGAATAGTTCAACGTATCTATACTCTATAGTCTATAGTGTTTTTTCTTAACATTACTAGTCTCTATGGTAGTGAATCAATACTTACCACATAATAACATGAAACATCATTCTAATCAATCCGGTCAAAAACGCAGATCTAAAATCTACACTATTAAATTAAATCGGACGCATCACACTCATACCCGGAAAGCGCTCCGTAGTAAGGAATTTTGTTCATAATCGTCTTTCATGCGGGACTGATAATCCGTCAACTGGTCGATGACAGGCTTCGTGGTCGCAGCCTTAATCTGGTCATCCTTTCCATGTTCCAGCTTGAACATGGCATCGGTAAGCAATTTTTGTGACGTGGCTTTATCCGTAGCCACCACTGCTTCGGTGCTTTCGGGATCCCAACGTCGTTCCTGACGTCGCGCGCCGCTGACCACTTCATAATCGAAATTCTACAAGCGCAGATCAGTATAACGTGTGGCGTAAATTCAATCTTCTGACAGTGCGCTAAGTAATGAGGTTCCATTCTGTAGTAATTTCAGCCAGTACAGCATTATATAAAATTAAGCAGGTATATTTTCTAAGAATTGCGCGAAATGAGTACTCCGTACTCGTACAGCACTCATGAACAATATACAGAACACATACCTTGGGATCCGTGCGAAATTCGAAATAATTATCACACAAATGACATTTCATCCGGAACTCCCATAGCGGGGTGGTGTAATACATTCCAACTTTCCGTTTCTCGGCGTTGTACCTCACACCCATTCCGATATGGTTACCACATCCATCGCACCAGATGTTGAATGGCATCTCAAACCTAAATGAATACAATTCGTACTGAAAAATTAAAAACACAAGATACAAGCACAGAAAAACACACAGCCAGAACACACGATCCGCAATAACCTCACATTCCGCAAAACGAGATCTGACACCCTTAAAGACTCGCAAAAGCACTAGAAATTTCCAATCTTTCATTAGTACCTAATTGTAAGGATGCCCAGATGGATCTTGCTGGCGCGTTCCGCCAAGGCATGAGTGCCATGGAATTTGTTCAATCCGCCGAGTTCTGGACGCCAGTCGGGCGGGTAGTACTTGTTCTGGCCCTTTCTCTCTCCCTGTCAGGATTAGAGCAAATTATTAAACAACGAAACAAATTCTTTATGCTCTTGTAAGAATCCTGGCCTTACCATTTCTCAGATGAATTTATACGGGAGATGTAGAAAAAACAACACAATACGACTACCAGCCAGGAGATGCACTCCAGTAAGTCCAGTCCAGATGAATCATAAATGATAAGTCCCGACCAATCCACGAATACGGATACTCGGAAGCAACGCCAATCAAACCAAGGAGTTTCTTCCCATGAAACTGATGCGATACCGAAAGAGGGAAAGAGAAAATTAATAACGATTTAAAATTTCAAATCTGTTTGGTGGCAGACTTGCAATGAGCCTAGAGTCTTGACTGCGTAAAACTTAGTACA
The DNA here is from genome assembly GCF_019649055.1 of Paramacrobiotus metropolitanus. Lineage (NCBI taxonomy): Eukaryota > Metazoa > Tardigrada > Eutardigrada > Parachela > Macrobiotidae > Paramacrobiotus > Paramacrobiotus metropolitanus. The sequence goes on along the minus strand of NW_026570269.1, from coordinate 728,983 downwards.
GTAAAAGTTGTTTAGACGCTACTCGTAGCCTCGTAGGGTAGACTGTCACCGTAGACGTTTGCGAAAGGTCCGTAGTACCCGGCCGTACGGACAGGTTTGACTGCGACTGCCACCCGGAAACAACATTTCCTCGTGCTTGTGCGGTACCATAATTATTATGTATTGTTGACCAAATATTATTAATCCTTAAAGTGTCCCCGTGTCCAGTGGACTTTTAGGACAATGCGATTTCTTTGTAGGCTGATAAACAGTGTTTTACCATAATGGTTTTATTACGCTGTCTTTTTCGAAAGTTGTTGTCTTTTGTGAAAGTTAGCCGATGCTGCGTCCAGCGGCGACATTTAAGTGCAGTAATTATGCTAACTTGTAACTCACTGCATGCTAGCAAACAATATGGCAGACAATTTTATTCAAATTTTCTCTGTATTCGCAATTTTGAATAACTTTCTTTTGGAAATAGACGCACAAACTCCAAATGGGACCACCTTAAAGGACTGGATTATAATAGAAGATGTACAGTACTTGAGGCATGAAAGCCTGGGGCAGACAGTTTTACACCCTCTGAATCCAGCGTTAGTACTGTATTTGTAATTATGCAATTGTATTTCGGTTAGGCACCCATTGCAGAATCCAAATGTTTCGACCACTACGCAACCGTTTCTGGCTCTCTTTTAATGAAATGTGCAGACAAATCCAATGGGAAGGAAACAATTACCGTATTTGCATATGTGAGTGCTCGTTTTAAATTACTATTAAATTCAATTACGATACGGACAATCCCGTTGTCGGCATCAGTGTGCGGTACTGCACTTGCACGGTGCATTCTGTGCTGGCTGGACGACAACGATTTTCCCGAAGACGTGCGCCCCGGACTAACTCTACACGGCACGAATATTTTCCGTTTTTCGTAGAGTTTACTCGCTGATGTTTCAGTTTCAATCCCCCCGAACGCTTCCTGCTGCATACGCTAATATGTAGTTTGCATTACATAATACCATGTATACTTGTATGGAAGTACCGTCATTCTTATTTATTTTCACTGTCACGACACCGATTATATTTCATTAAGCTTTGATATTTCACTTGATATTCCGGCACCGCGCTCCAGGGAAATAAAGTCTGCGCATCGCGAATATCTCGTACTTGTACACATGTTTGTTGTCATCGCAATACTGCGCTAACGCCGAGTGTCTCTGCATCCTCCCCCGAGTTTTGTCCGCGATACTCGACATATTTTTAGGATCGACGATGAGTTACCAGATGTTACGCCAACTGAACTTGCAGGACAAGTTGTGATTAATATTTTGGATGCAACCACTGACGACCGTTTATCCCTCTCATTTTCCGGTTGTGTAATTGCATGGACATCATGAACGAAAGTTTCAAACGCGCCGTAACACGACTTGTATGCAGCTCAAGCGAGGTTCAACGCCGTCAAACATTTTTCCTAAAATAAACCCTGGACAAATCGTTAAGGCTGTTGTGCGGGGCTGACATTCGTGTCAAACGCCCCGAGAATATGCCAGTGGGAATGTTTACTACTACTGCATCGTAAAATAAAAAATACGGCATCGTATCAATGCACATCATGAAAAGCGACAAATCTAACAAGTAACCCTGATCATGAAATCCTGCGTTTTATGCCGCTACTCAACGGATCGTTTTGTTCATTCAACGACTCTAGAGCAACATCTGATCCCCCAATTAAAACAGCGGCAATTTATCAGTTGTCCATCTGATTCGGGATATGAGATGTGTTCCCCTTTGGTGTCAGTTTAATTCCAGCGCAACGGCAACACGTATACTACACGGTCACAAAACACGCTGCATTCCGCTTGCAATAAACAACCTATCGCGCAATGTCCGGTTCAACATTCTGGAACAGGATTAAGCTTTTCTACTTCCGCGTCTCACCGTCCCTGCTCGAGTACGATACGCATTTTCGAAATGGATTTGCAGTTTTAAGGTTTTGGATAAAGAAATTTGTATTGTATACTTTGTAATGTTGTGGCATTTTTTTGGCGCAGGTATCACACTCCAAGAACGCTTCTTGTCCGCTGCAGATATCTGGGAATGATCTACACGCTGATGCGCGTACTTGTTCTAGTGTATGTTATTGGGTAAGTACTGCGCAAAAAAATATGCAGAATATTCATAAAAATGATTTAATATTTAAATCTCCTCCGCCTTGTAATGCTCGCCGAAATGCCGGACATGGCTGTGCTTAATTTGCCAATGACATTATTAGCTTATAAACTTTTGTATGTGCAGGGAGCTATAACCAAATTATGTGTCCGAGTGCATCTGTGCTTTTGATTTGGTAACTGATATACGAGTACAATACAATTATCGAACCCACTCAGTCGGCTTGAATAGCGAAGAAAACAACAATAAATGCATTCGCGGTCATCCTACGGGAAAATTGCACACGTTTATTAACTCTGAATCGAAAACTTATGGTGAATTATCAAACCTGCAAATATATAAAATAAACCGGATATGGCTGGTCATGCTCACCAATGCATATTTCGTAATATAAAATTGTACTCTCATAAAGTTGCAAGCAAAGTAGGTAGTTATGCTGTTCAAAAGATAAAATAAATCGACAAAAGAAAACAAGTTTTTTATAATTAATCAACAGAAATTATAATCGACCAGCGCATATGGCATCAAAACTCAAGCAAGCCGTCATATTTGCAAGTTGATGCTCTGCCACAACATCGTAATTTGATTACTGTAAATAAACTTTATCGCCCATTTTTATATGAGAATTCCGTATATATCACAAATCACAAATTCCGTATATATCACGAAGTCCGTATATATCACAAACTAAGAAAAAATCGTGCACTGACAAATGAGATAAAAGCATGCACAAGGTTTTATATGGATTCTACTACTAATATAAAGTGAACCCTGTCCCAGTAGTGCGAGAAATTAATTTGCCGGGGCTAGATATTGAAGCATTGGTGCGACATCACGCAAGTTCGTGTTGAGAACTTATGATAACATCCGTTCTTCCTGTCGTCGCTATATTATTTACGGAAGTTACTATTGCAACAGAACTAGTTATTTCGCTACTATTTCCACATTTGTAACTCATACACAGTATTTCTCACTCGGAGGTAACTCATTTAAGGCATATCCCTGATTATTTACCGCTTCTGGTTTGATTTAGATATGTATTGGTTCATTCAAAAAGCTATCAGTCAATCGATGAACCCGACAGCAGCATCATTTCTAAAGTAAAGGGCATCTTAAGGCGTCACCGGAATGGGCGAGAAGAAGTCTGGGACAGCCAAGATTACGTCATTCCACCAGTGGTACGGTAAGAGTATTGTAGTGTATAAAACTGTAATGATTACGTACGGCGATATTTAATTTCTACATCAGCTGCAGAGCCGCTGCATTCAAGCTATTAAACCCGATACCGCCGTAAAAAGTTGACAATTTGTCTCTCCAGTTGTACGTACAAGCCCATCCAACAATTCTTTGACCGCTGTAAGCGGGAATTTAAAGAAACGTGGGCTTGAGCCATTTAATGTGCTTCGACACGTCACGCCACATGGGTCTGCGTATTCAGCGTGATGATGTTACCGCTTCTTGTGAACAGTGATGTTACCGCTTCTTGTGAAATCAATAAAAACTGTATTCAGCGTAAATAAGCAACAAATCTGCATGCGTGCTGCAGTTGCGTCATCTGATAAAAGAAGCCTGGGTGATGTCTGCCACAACAAAACTCTGCCAGAATCTTTACAAATCTATTCCAGTGCCATATGAGAAGGTCTTCCACGCGGGTGGCGCTCGAATTGAGTACTGATATTTCGTTCCATATTTCGTTTTATGGATGGTAGTTCATATTTCATAACTTCATAAACTGATCTGTTTCTTTTGTAATTACTGATAATTTAACTGTGATAATTCTAACTGCGATCTGTTTGGTTTTGTTGATTAACCTGATAATTTTAATTGTGATGATGCTTTATCGGTGATTAATTGTGATCTAATATATTATTGTTGGTTGAATATTTATAAATATATCTGCCACTACACTACGATGCGTATTTGCATTACTGTGCGCGATTTATATGCGCTGCGCTTACAGCGGTCAAAGAATTGTTGGATGGGCTTGTATTAAGGCTGTAGCAACAATACTACTGTAGTTGCATGGAGCTTTGATATTCTTTGAATTTCTTTCTTAATATTATTCGGATATTACGATTAGATCAAAATAGTCTTCGTGAAAATTCATTTACTTGATAGAAACGCGTCAAATAACGTACCTTGAGTTACATATACTGCTGTACATACCGTACATGGCGCTGGTTTTTCTAGGAGAATAACGCAATTTTCATCGCAACAAATTTTGTTTACACCTACAACCAAACCCAAGGAATTTGTGCCGAGGTATGCAGAATATTTCCTGTCTTTAATTCTATAGTTGGGAGTTAAACCATTGGAGAGGACCATTAAACATCAAGTTTTGCCCAAGGATGAGTCGCTGAAACTATTGACCATTCACCTTCAAGTGAACATGCATGTGCAGTCAAAATAAATCTTACAAATGAGCAGCATTGGCGCGTGTAATAAAGTACTCTAGCCCCAGGATATTGGCTCTGGAACGGGAGAAGGCAGAGATTGCACCCGGGATTCTCACTGCACGCGAGATAAGGAGGTCAAATACGGAAACGGCATCCAAACCGGGATTTGTAACCGAACGACCTCCACTTGCCAAATTCGTGGTTGGTGTCCGGTTGAAGTGGACACACCTCCCAGGTAAATAGCCAGTGGCCAAACAAAAGCGGAATGCGATAATTAATGACTATAAAATTTGCGCAAAATATGTGTTTTCTTTTCGGTTGTAGTAAACCAACCCTAAGCGGTTTCGACACCGTCACCATCATGGTCAAAAATTATATCAATTTTCCCAGATTCGATGTGCGCAGGTCAGTGAAGTTACGAATCAGCAAAAACGTTTTATGAAATCATATGTACGCACGTCCGCTTTACGATCAATTAATTGTGGGTGTCTTCCATGAAAATGAGCATATTGTTGCCGGAACTGGAAGACTTCTGGGCGCAGGCCCGTCAGCCCCCCTTTAATAAAACAACCATCAATATGAACAATACAGGTGAAATGAATGTAACAAAAACAACCAAACAAGAACAATGCAATGGGAATGGGCGGGAGGGAGAAAAATTCCCTTGCCAAAACTGCAAAAACTGATTTCAACACAGCACACGACTCTCCAGCAACAAGGAAACATCTCAGAATCTCCAACTCGGAGGAAACGAAGCCACTAACAAACCAATGAAAGCCGACAAATGGCCATAAACACGAAAAATGGGAGGGATGTGCACCCACAATTAACGATGATTAAATACATTTAATCATTCATTATATATGTGTTCATTCGTTTTCGTAGATCCAATATGCTGTCACACTTCTCAGCAGAATACTTAAAAGAGTGTCGCTACCACCCAAAGGACGATCCATATTGTCCAATTTTTCCTCTAGTACAAATTGTAAAAGATGCCGAGAAAGATCTCGACGTGGCCAAGATAGCCGTTAAGGTACGGACTGGTTTTGCTATTTTCTTTGGAAATCGAAACCGCTCAGTGTTCACTGTTGACGAAAAACACAAAAAACACTTTCTAGCAGAGATTCGATGCACCTACAGATATCATGATATGTATATTATATTTTTGACCGGTACGGTGTTTTAACTGAATGTTTCAAATCGATTCACATGTAAAGGACTCGAGAGTTTTCTGTTGCTTTTTTGTCGTATCGCATTTCCACGGGGAATTCTAATTTATGGCGAACTTGTCTTCTCACATTGCCTTGTTTACACTTGTATGCACTTGTAAGTTTTGATTGAATTATTCTAGGGAGGAGTGATCTCTTTCAACATTGAGTGGAAATGCGATCTTGACTATGATGAGGAATATTGTCGTCCTAAATACTCTTTCAAGCGTTTGGATGACCAGCATGCTAAAGTTAGCACCGGCTGGAACTTCCGGTTGGCATAATACTAGCGAAATGTGTATCTTTTAATGAGAAATATTGTATCTCTATCTGCTATAATCTGCTCGATATTATAAATTACAAGAAACTGCCTCGGCTTCGCCTCCGCGTTTCTTGTGGTCTACAGTCGCAGATCAAATTCTAACTTAATCACAAGGTGGCTGTTAATTGCGCGGCGAATACAGCGAATATAGTTGTGTTGATTGTTTGGGTTATTTCTTTAAATTTCAAATTCGGTAAAGTTCTCTCTGTAAAATACTCGTACAAATTAAATACTGGAGATATTGTGAAGTACAAACTACACACTGAGCACACCAGGCCTTATTACGGTGAACGATGTTTAGATACCGCAACTTGCAGGATCGAAATCTTGGTTGTTCAAGTTTAGTTTATCAGACAGTTCAAGTTTAGTTTCTTTTCCCATCGGAAATCCACGATACCCTTTTGGGCCTTTTTTATTATGTTATGTTTTTTTCGATCTCGTTGTCTCAGGTTTTTTCTGTAGTTATACGCGTATTATAGATTTTGTTTCTTGATAAGATTAACCATACCACTCATCCACTCAGTAAAATACTCATGATCAATTCTTGTTTAGTAATTTTCGAAGGCGCGTATATACGTACTCATATTGTACTTATGCAACAGCATTATTAAAGTTTGTATGCTCAAAATGCATCATAATAATTGTGTTGCATACATGGTTTTTTTGTAGGCATCCTTATTACTATTATGATCGCGACAATGTTTTTCGACGAGATGTGGTGAAATTCTGGGGCATTCGCATAGTGTTCGATGTACATGGAAAAGCCGGGAGGTTTTCAATAATATTGATGCTCATCCATGTTGGCTCTGCCATGGGTCTGTTTGGAATTGTATGTGCAATCAACATTCTAGAATCTAAAAAAGTAACTTTAAGACTGGTGTATTGCGATAATATGTACATTACATAATTCCGATTTTTGAAAGCGGGTGCCCACATTTTAGTTATGCCCAAAATACATTTGAGTGGCGCTGCATTTACGAAAGTTGTGCATCTTTTCAGGCATCCATGGTGTGCGAATTCTTGCTGAATTCGTGCATGATAACGCCGACTCTGGATGACCATAAAACATTGCGCTTAGAAGAACTTTTGGAAGTACGCACACGTCCAATAGATCGCTTAAAGCGATGAATGCTTCCCTGCTTAAGATTCCAAACGGTCAACCTTTTTTTTGCAATTGTCGCTTTTATTGCATTGCAGTCAATACGTCCTCCTCGGCCGAACAGTCCACGACTGAGCATGCAACGACAGATCACTACCACCGATTCCTTCCAGCTGCGCGAAAAACTCCTGAAGCCATTCAAGACGGACTCCTACGACAACGGCAAAGTTAACACGTGGATCGACCGTGATACGCGGACATCGGCTACTTCACTGGCTTCTGTGAAGCCGGTAGAAACGTATATCGATATGGAACCGGTACATGATACGTGGCACCGACCGCATAGTGCTCCCACATCGCCCCTCTATGACGCCCGGACAGAGACTCTGCGCAACTTATCACCGAATCGGGAGCCACGACGACCCCCAGACTCCCTGAATGTATTAGTCAACCGCAACGCGGTTATGAATGAACTGCGAAATCCGTACCGGCATAGGAATCAGGAACAATACTGGGTGTAAACTACCGGTAGAATATTTTGTACGTAATCGTAACGGAGTTTGACGTTCGTCGCAAGAATCTTGCCGGATGCAAAGATTTTTCTTGTTAGATTCCAATGAATCAATAATTTTTTGGTATTTTGGAATTCTCTAAAACACCTCCAGCTGTCTTATTCAGTATTGTATTTATCCTGGAGAAGTACCATTAGGAGCTATAGTTGACAACAATTTAAAAATGGGTGAAGATGCAGACATTGTATTAACAATTTTGCAACCGAATCCGAAAAATTTACGCAGGTAGATAATCAGTCATAAGAATAACAAACATCACAATTCAAGGACGTAGCTCCGCCGCTCCGGTCACCACTAAATCAGTTTAATTACGCATAGTACGAGATTATCGTACTCGAACACAAGATTTAATAATTTATAGAGCACAGACATTAGTACGGTATATATGTACACTTCTGTAATGAAAAGCTTAATTATCCTTGTACGATACGAGATTGCCCTTATCCTCGTATTACCACCAAAGTGCTAATGCACTTGACGGGCAGATGTTTTTGTTTAATCAGTCTAAAATTTTGGTATTCGTTTTACATAGCTCTATTCATTGTGCAATACAAGTAATCGTATAAAAACAGTAAAAAAGCCAATGGGCAATGGCGATAAACACGGATAGTCAAAAATTTATAATTATTGCCACGTTTAAAGGCTGTGTACGTAGGCATTCCATTCCGAAAGTAAGTGGGTGTGCACCAATACAAGTCGTTTCGTCGTCTTAAAGTGCTGGTCCTCACTTTTAAGGACTCTAAATTGTGCAAAGAAAAGCATTCTTGACAAAATTATTCCAGTTTTAACGGACAACATGCGGAAATATCGCTCAAAATGACGTACGTATGGTTCTAGCAGCTGCGCTGACACTTTGCGACCGGTAATTTAACTGAAACCTCAGTTTATGTTATACATAATACGGAAACGTGACACACTCCATAATTTGCGTACGGTAAAATGCTGACCAGAAGGTTTGAAAGGATGTTCAAAGTACCATATAAAGGAACACTACGCAAACGATTTACGGTCACACTTTGAATAAAACATTGCAGTGCTCTACCTTTTTAATAAGATGGCGTACGCAAAAGTCTTGACGGTGCTTTTTGGGTGTTTGGTGGGAGCAGCAATTTCTCAAAACTGCAGAATGCCTCTGTATCCTTCCGGAGTCTCGATAGATCCTTTGCGGGTAAATCACGAATTCCATAATTCAGTTTTATTTTCAAGTGCTGCATTACTTTTATAGCATGCATATAATAATGATATACTGTAATCGCATTCACGATACGCCATATACTAAATCAAACATTCGTGTAGATTGCCGGTGTATGGTATGAATACATGTTCTATGCTCCTGGCACTTCCGATTACAACTGCATTAACATTTACACCCCGTTGAACGCCACAACGAATTCAGTGACCGGTGTGACCATCGCGTTCAACTGGACAATCACATTTTCCATTAAACCACCTGGAAGCAGTTACCAATGCATTGGCATGTGCATTGTCGCTAACGTTACAACCGACGGAACAGAGTCAGTGGCGGCTTGGTTGCCACAGTCCATTGGAGGAACCGGAACCCGCAGTAAGTCCGCAGTTTCACGAAACGTACAATCAGCTCAGAAAGGTCGTGATAATTTATGTTCCAGTATGCGATATCATTTTATTTCTGTAAATAGGTTGTTTCTGGCATTTTTATTTTATGGTGTCCTACTGTCTTAGTAAAGATCTGGTGGGTTTTATTTTAGCAAACCTGAACTATAGCATCCTGTACACTGACTATAACCTGATTGAAATCGCGTACCGGTGCGCTAATCCTGTCACAACATCGCTATATTGCGACTCTCCGTTATTCTGGATCAACCTCCGCAGCAAGCCGTCCGCGTTGGATAAATCCACAAAGGATTATGTAGCAAGCACAGTGAATAATGTACTGACTCGTTACTGCTTCACCACCGCTAACATGACCTATACCAACTGGGATGACACCGTGCCCTTCTGTGCTCCGACCCCACCAACAGATTGTGCAGCACTGGCCAATGCTTCCATTCGGAAACCACCGTCAACATAATAATGTTATGTAATTAGCATTTGCCCAAATGAAAGGCGCACAGCATTTGGCTAAAAGGTTGCATTGCCCTTTTAATTATTTTATTTAGCGATAGCTATTGTACTTTATGTATTTGCAATAGCTTACGTAAAACTGCAATACTCGGCACGCCATTATTGCAACGAATCGATAACATACAGTGTCTAGTCCTGCTACCATTTCCGGGCTTTCTGATAAAATTAGCTACGCTTTAATCGCAAATCTTGAGAATTCAAGGCCGCTAACTGCCGGTACCTAACTGTTACCGCTTATCTTTCGATGGCTTGCTCGAAAACATATTCAAACACTGTCGTCAATCAAATCGCTATACTGGGAACAATTTTTTACGCGCTGCAACGATCCAGCCACATAATGACGTGTTCTGTATAGACCGTATACTATATTCGTATCTTCACATAGCTGTTTTTATGCACATCGCTTGCAGTATTTACCGACTTGCTCGGCACTTCTTGGAGAAGATATACAGATACAATCTATAAGTACATACAATAAATTAAACACCGCAGCGCCGCATTAACGTTTGGGATGGTAGGGTGTACATGAATACCTATATAAGCGCAAACGAAAAATTGATACCAGTACTGATATAGTGCGCTAACAGTCCAGATATTGCACCATAAGCAAAATACATTCTCACTGCGACGACGTCTCCATGCACAATACAATGGGACAAAAGGCTGTTGCCGTCAACCGTGACCCTTTAACAGCTACAACATTTTTCGCGTCCCTTATGGCGGCGCTTTCCACATGGTTTGCAGGAGGCTACATTGCTGCTCAGGTGAATGTCCCCCAGGATCTAATCATCAACTGGATTCGCCAAATTGAGTGCGCTCGCATAACGGACCATTTTGCCACGGTCGGGGTCACTAGCATGAATGATACGCAAACAAACGCTATTCTTTGGTGCTTTGCTAATGCTGAAAACGAGACGTCCCTGCATCTGCGAGAAAACGGTAAACTCGGTGCCATATGGAGTATGGTCGGATGTGGGGTCATGTTGGGCGTGTCCGTGGGAGCATTGGTCACCAATTATCTAGTGGAAGGGCTAGGATTCCGCAGGACACTTCTGTTGTGCAACCTGCTGGAAATGGTGGGGAGTCTCACAGCTGGATTCAGTGTTGCTGCTAGATCACACGAGTTATTCATTGCAGGTAAGAAACACAGCTAATGTGGCTTGAGAACTAATCGACTTATATAATTGTACGCTTTCGGTGTCCGCACCGTACTAATAATTTTAAACGATTTCACTAGGTCAAACCAGACTAAAATAACCATAAAGGACATCGACCATAAACATAACGCTTTTCACAATAAAATTGATGTCCTTTCGAGCATGTTAAATACATTATACTTTTGCTTCACAGGACGACTTATTTTCGGTCTGGGAAACGGTTTCGGATGCTCAGCCTGTGGCGTATACGTATCTGAAATAAGTCCTGATAAACATCGCGGAGCTTTGAACGTCGTTGTTACAGCATCATTCAGTATTGGGGTACTAATTGCGGACATTGTCGGATTGCCGCAGATACTCGGAACTTCGGCCAACTGGCAGCATATGTCATGGATACTCCTTTTACCAAGCATCCTTTTCGTTGTATCATATTATTTCTTGCCGGAGAGTCCGCGCTGGCTCTGCAGGAAAATGCAACATACCGGGAAAACCGAAAGCACTCTGCAACGTCTTCGTGGACGGCAGAACGTGGAAGCCGACATTCGCCTTATCGAAAGTGAATTAGAAGAAGCCCGAAAACTAACCATCTACAAAATATCCATGTTGGACCTATTTCGTGACGGGTTTTTACGGAAAACTACGGCCATATGTTTACTGGCCATTGCCGCCCAGCGGTTTACCGGCTACTTAGCGGTTTATGTCTACTCAACGGAGATGTTTCGACAGTGTGGAATAACCAAAGCGCTAGCATCCTACGGAACAATTATCCTCACGGCGCTATCAGCCGTGATTGCCCTTCTCGGTTCGCGGCTGTTGGACATTGTTGGAAGACGGATTATGCTCCTCGGCGGCCTGTTTGGTTGTTCGCTGTGTACGGCGGCCATGGTGGCGTTCGCGGCACTGACGAAATACGAAGTATGTTTCACCTGCCAGTATGGCAATTTGGTGGCCATGATACTTTTCATGGTGTTCTTTGCGCTGGGACCGGCAAGTGTGCCGTTCCTGCTACCGGCTGAAATGTTCGGCATGACCTCGAGACAGTCGGCATCGGCCTTAACGTACATCGTATGTCTATCTATATCGACGATTATTACAGCGGTTTTCCCCATAATGCAAGCTCATTTAATGGAATGGACGTTTACGATCTTTACCGGAGTTACCGCAACTTTGACCATATTCCTGTCGAAGATGCTAATAGAAACAAAAGGCAAATCGTTCCTAGAAATACAAAAGGCCCTGGAGGATCGATTTTGTGTCAAAAGGAAAGGATCGCGGGAACCGATATTTTTTCAGTGCACTGTTCCTGAGCGAAATTCATTTTCAGAGAAATAATATTAGTGAGAAAAATTCATTTTTTTCAACAAAATGTAAATTAACTGTAAATTTCTGGGAATGGGTTGGAACGCCTCATGTACACTGACCGCGCCTGTTTATAAGTACTTTGATGGCAAACTGCGCGCAGGTTAAGTTTTGTAATTAGTTTTCTCAGTACTTGTAAATAAAGTATACGTTTAATTTCTTGACCAGATCAAATGAATTTGATAGTATGTGTTTATAGCCATAACAGGATATAGATATAGATATAATCAAGTAAATTATGTATCACCAATTACCAAAGATATGTGCTAACTGTACTTACACTGTACTGTGTCCCTGTTCGTACTACATCTACGGTACCGAAACGAGACATGCTGTTCGCATTGAAAACATTCGGAGTCATTTCGGACCATTAGCTGTTACCATTCATATCAAACCATTAAAGTATGGAAGCAAAAAATGGAATCAAAGAGCACTGGGAGCTTTCGCTAGTTATTTATTGTAGATATACAGAGCACTAATAATACGACTTCCTATCTGGAATTCGCCTTTTTTTGTCCGAAACTAGAGATATCGCTGTTACTAACTACCCACCCTGCGGGGCAGTGTTCTGCGCAGTCCCTTCTTGCTTCTTGTCACTTTTCTGTCTGGCAGTTTAGAACTTGGGCTTCGTGCTCGTTTTGTTTTTTTGTATTTAAACTTTAACGTTATAATTAGGGTATATTTATCAGCTGCTTTCCTTGTATTTGCAATACAAAATACAAATACTTGCTCTCAGTATCTGCCAGGCTTGCGGCTTCGGAAACTAGTATACAATGACTGAAATCTAATTGATTTGCAAAGAGGATCGTTTTGGCCGTTCATATTAGGATCAGTTAAATAAAGGATGTTGAGCGCGTCCATTGCCATTCAGAATAATATTGTTTTTGTCTGGCTATGGAGTGGATTTCTCATGATTTTGAACGCCAGTTCGGAGCCATTAGTGGTGAACATTGCAAACAAAGGCGGCGATGTTTTGCAAGTAAGGAACTGCATGTGCTTACTGTTAGTACTGCTTATGCGTTGTTTCCGTGAATCGTTTGTGAGGAAGGCTTTGATGTTGCGGCATTTGATATCTTGTACGAGTATGCATTCTCTGAATTTAGATATATGTACGAGTATACTTGTTCCAAAACGGCAGATTTAGATTGTTTCTAATGCTGCATGTCTTATTAGGAAACCTTCGACGCGAATGTGACAGATGATACCATAAAGTTGAGCTTTAAGCAGTTCGATGGAACATCCATTAACCACCTGATTGATTTCCCAACGGCCATGCAGGGCTTTCATCTTTTGCTTCCTCCTACCACCAATAAGGGACAAATGAACAAACAGGTTTCTTTTTTAAATTTAATAGTTGCAATTTCTGTATTCCAAGACTTTAAATGGTCGGTGTATGACTCGCACTTTGATTAATTCGGCAGTAATTCTTTAAAGAAAATATTGATGAAGTACTGTAGATGCATAGGTGTAATGGTTAGGATCAGTAAAAGCAATGGTTGCCTTTGCTAAGAATTTTGAATTTGGAGTTGGTTAACGGTCAGTACTGTAATATGAGCATTTTCAGCCAAGCGCAGGCATTTTGATAATTTCAAAATGATTTTGAGCAATTCCAGAAAACTTGGAAGAAATTCGTACTCGTTAATTCGTTGTGGGTATATAAATTATTTGTGTGCAAACGGTTATCGTAGTATGTATTGTATACTACAGAAAGCGCAGCGTTTATCTTTGTTGATTGTTTTCAGGAATTTTGTTTTATCGTCCCACTGGGCAGTGAGGAATATATTTCCTCTGATGCCATCTCTAAGCTGCGCCAGAAAAATCCGCACACTGTACGCCGACCAGAAGAAGAGCTACCGCCGCAATCGTTTTACATGCAAGCGACTTTCAGTTCTGTCAGTGTATCCCACGCCTTTCCTCTGTGTAGAAGAACACTGGTCCAAACATTTTTCCTAATTCCCGAAGAATCGTTAGCCGCTCGCAACACCACATTACCCACTAAATTTGAGGGAATTCCCGCTTGTGATATTGCGTTGGGACTCAGTGGACAGCCGTGTGTTTGTTCTTACAACTTATGCATTGTTTGGTATCCGTGCGGCTTGAAATTCTGTCAGACCACGCAGCCTAACGGTGAGATTGTTTCCTACCGCTGCGGCATTAAGACTTGCAAGAAATGTAGACAGTTCTTATTTGTTGCCCAAAATCGGCTGGACTGTCCACCAGAGTTTTATGTGTGATTGTGGATTGTGATGCAGCGTTTCCTCGTACTTTCCGGTGAATCGGTGATAATCAAAGAAAGAGTTCACTATGATAATTCCAGTGCACGGAGAGGTCGTTCGTTGGGAAAAATGTGCGACTGGAGTGGTAAGTAGATATTCTTGTTCTTTGTTGTATTAAAGGCCGTTTTTTTTAGTTTCGCTAGTTAGTAGATTTTCTTGATAATTGTTTGAGAAATTTTACTGTTGCTGGGTGAAAAAGTTGATGTTTTTCGAAGTATGGCAGCCGATTAAGCTTCCCGATAGGCAACATCATTTATTTTAAACATCTTGCGAAGACAAAATTTACATCGGTTTGATAAAGGTTTACATATTTGAAAGAATAATAAGTGCTTCAGCGCTTTTCTTTAGTTTTATTTTGTTGAACTGAAGAATTCATAATTGTGTTTTTAAGGAATGACATTCGCGTTAGAAAACGCAAGGAACTGTTAAACACGATCATAGCGATGCGGAAAATGGCAATGGGCGAATGGGAGATCTTGTGTGGTGAATGTGATTCAACAGGAACATGACGATAAATGATGCTGCTCTTGATAAATTCTCACCAGACAATGTCAAACTCCATCCATCGGCTGTTTATACATTCCTCTTTTTATTCCTGGGATTACGCATGTATAAATCATGCTGGGCGCCATTATTTCGACATTCCTCAGTTAACAATTCCGCCAAAAAGATTGCTTTTCTCAAAATCCTAATTGTTGTGCAGTCTGTTTGCATTGGAGCTCTTGTTGATGATCTTATATTCCAACATGTGCAAGAAGTTGTCGTTTTCCCCAAATTACCATTCCTTTTCATCATTTTCGTTGGATTTATGTACGTCCGTATCTACCTATTTACCGGTATCCACCTAGCGATTCTTATTGTGTAAATGTAAATGAATGTGTAAATTAATTAGAATGCACATCAGACTTCATCGAGGTGCTTCAAAGTCTTGTGTTAGCTGCCTGTTTTAACCTTAATCTGAAAAATATCTGTACAAGTAGTTCTCGTAATCATAATGTAGCTCACAATTGTGACAGTATTTCAGAATTAAATTAAAAAGAAATCGCTTGCTGGGCGCTTTTTATTGGAGTTACCATCAGCGGTAGTTTTTGTCTGCAATTGATTCGATTTCCGATTTGGATTTAACCAGTGAGTGTTATGCGTTATCATAATTTGTAGATGTGAAATCGTCTTTGCCCTTACAAGATCTTTCCGGCCCACCATGGAGCATGCCGTATTGTCTCATTTTGTACCTTTTCTGTTGTCCATTATACTACATATCGGGTATCTGCGACCGGAACCGTTCAATGAAGAATGGGAAATAATCTCTTTGTATGTTGCGTCGGTATTGGTGGTGTTCTGGTCTGATGTACGAGTGGCAACCATCTGGGAAAAGGAAGCTTTAGTTACATTGGGACAAGTCGGAAAAACTGTTGTGCTCCAAACGGCACGTTCATTGGAGAGCTTCGGTGAAGGCTTGTCTACGCTGAGTGAGGCTACGACTGGTTTCCGGACTCTTACAAATAGTGTGGTGAATTCTCCCATTTTGAGTGTAAGGATGCTTTCTGTTAGTAACAGTTGAAGCCCTTTTTATTGAGTTGATGAATTTTTGTCGCAATTTGCTGTTTATAGCCATATAGTAATTTTGCCAAAATCAGCAAACTGCTTTATAAGTACTACGTAATTTTATTCAGTGATTATTTCATGGCAAAAATTGTTCTTTATGGTTTTGACAGTTAATCGAGATCAGTGCGTGATGAATTTTACATATGTTTGTAATTGTAGATAATTGTAACGATTACATTGTGTGTTTTAACTGTAAGCGCGTTTTTTTAGCTCCGAAGCGGTAGTTGGAACCATGAAGATGGCTCGAACGGGTCCGTTAACGCTAACAGATCCAGCCCTTCCACTGCGACGAATAGCGGTTCGGATGGTCATAGTAGTAGCGATGACGAAGGTAGCAGTCGCGGCAGTGTGGCTTCTTCAGTTTCGACAGAACCTCCGCCTGTTCGACGTTCGGCTCGACTGGCCCACGTTAAGCGAAATGTCAATTACCGATCGTAGATGAATTTGATCTACTTTAGAGCTGCGGTAAAGGTTTTTTTTCACGCACACACATTCTCCCTTTTGCCTTATTTGGCAAGTATCAACTAGAATTTGAGTTCCTGAGTTTTTGTTATTGCTTGTTGTTATTTTCATTGTTTTTGTACGTTACATGTTTGAAAAATAATTATTTTACAAAATACGTGTTTTACAAAATGTGTGGACGATGTTTGTTTCTACTAACGCAGAAAAAAGTCGGTCATCTGTGGATCCAGTAAAGTGGCTCATCGTTTATGCGGAGCAGACAGTGCCGGAACTGCAAGGTCACTTGTCTGAAAGGTGTGACAATAGATCCGGGCACCAAACTGATGCAATAACTATAACAATTGGCCAAGGACGTAAACGTACACTGTTCAAAAGAGGCACTACAGCAGTCTACTAAATTGTATGTCTTGTTCTTTGTTTCAAAACCACACTGCACACAGACCTCCCAGAACGTTCATTTATGTGACCCCTTAGCATCAGTGTCATATGAATATATTATACACGTGCCCGGCTGCCGGTCAACCATACCGACTGAAAGCTTAGCGAGTTTTCAATCCTAAATATTTGATCTGAAAATTTCTTGCTTTATTTTTTGTTTATTAAGCCATTGGTATCTTCCATCTGAAAAAAATTTCATGAAAATGCACAAAGCATGTGTTATTTCACTAATTCTCCAGGCGTGCTGCGTTATCTACGCGTTCGCTGAAACGACAATCAGCACTACGCTGGCTTCAACGACGACTACCGCCGCACCGGTCTCCACCACTCTCAGCAGCTCCTTCATTCCCACCACCAGACCGCGCCCGGAAGGCCGGTCCAGTGTTACCAAGGATGACATGGGCGTTAGCGAGCTGACAGAGGAGCGCAAACGGCAGTTAAAAAGAGAATTCCACTTGGAAGAAGCCTATAAAAAGCAGTTAGCCAAGGAAGAACGGGAAAAACAGGAAGCAGCCACCCAGACAACGTCACCTAAATGGGACGCCGCTGAGCAGATTTCGAAGTCGGCTGGATTCCCGCAAGAGGTACAGGCAGTTAATTTAATCATGAAAAAGGATAATAAATTTATTGATTGTAAGTAAGAGTAGGCTTATGTGCACCGGTGTCAGGCGCATGAATATTGCAGAAGACGAACTTTCAGCAGTTTTCGCCTGCCGGACCAACGGATCCAGCGGGCCGCTTCCCGGTCGCCGGACCATTTATGCAAGGTCAGTCTTTTCCAATGCAGCTGGGACAGCTGCTAAAAGGGAATACACCTAACCAGATGCAGCCGACCACCATGAACCAGTTCGCCCAGCAACCGCAAACGCAAGGTCAAGCGCCGCTGCAACAAAATTTTGTACCCGCCCAAGGGGACATGTCCTCGCTCTTCGGTTCCGGCGGAGGTAACCAATCGCGATGAAATATTGATCAGCCGTCACCACAAAGAGACATAATTTTCTAGTCTAAAAAATAAAATTTCGTACCGCTGAATGAAGGCTAAGTAAATACCGAAGCAGTACTTGACCTTAACTGTAACTTCCAATTGCAATATTTTACAGCTGGTCAGGTATAAAAGAATTAATGTACATAGTATACCACTATACCTTTCATTTACGCAGTGTTTTCCAGTCTGATTTTGCTTTGCTTTACAGCTTTGACCAATATTATGCAGCCCCATATCGGATCGCCCCAGGCAGCCGGTCAGTTGATCCCCCCGCTGATGGGCAGCGGTGTACAGCAGGGCCTCAACCAACTGCAATCGCGGCAGTCCAACATGCAGTCCTTAATGCAGACGCCCCAGCCGATGACCTTCCCCGCCATGGCCACCAACACCATGCCCATGCTTCAGGGAATGGGTCAACAACCCCAGCAGTTGTTCATGCAACAGCCCAACGGAGCCCTCTCCCCAACGGGAATGAGCGCCATGCCCATTGGCGGCGCATCCGGTCAGTTCAACGGAGCAATGCTTCCCAGTGCGTCTGGTTTCAATTCGGCGCTGTATGGCAACAATCAGATGCCTCTGCAGCAGCAGGGCTTCATGGGTGGTCAGCCGGTCAATATCGGTTTCCAGGGATAAAAAGTGACTGATGATTGTGACTTTTCAAAGATTTTTTGGCGCAGTATGCTCTGTGTGCCGTATGGAGGTTTGCTTTGTATTTTGAAAATTGTATATGCGGTTTTAACAACCAAGTGGTGCACGCTGCATGATTGCATCAGATCTTCATGAGATAAATGCTTAATTTGTTAATGGGTATAACTATCTATATAATATCGTCTCTTAGAATTTATATATGGATTACGTGCGAACGTCAATCTAGGCAAATGGATTAAGTATCTATAAAAATTATTTACCGGCTGCTTATTGTGGCAAATTTATTGCAAACTACTGTAGGGTTTTGCTTGTAATATGCCGATACAAATCGACATCCGGCGATAAGAGTGAAGTTTCCAGAGTACGCTCGAGTAGGTACTGTACTGTATGTAAACTGACAGTGAGAAAATTAATAACCTACGTACTTGTATATCGAATATTTTATTTGTCTTATCATGTGTGCATTGATCACGTTAGGTCTTTGCCATTATTCACGATTAGCAAGAAGCAAAAACATCCTCATTATCAACAGTGTCATTAAATGTTCCAAGAACAGGGACTGCATTTCCCCGTTGTATTGTAACTCTATACTGATTTTCTGACGCAAAAACTCTCCTGAACGAGGATTACCAGTACAATCGCTAATCTTTCGCGACAGCTCTTTGACAAATTTCTTTGTGAGCGGTCCAAATGCGCCCGCCGTTTCGAACGCGAATAACCTATAAGCAACAGTCAAAGTACGTAATGGCAAATGGTCAGTGAGCAGCTTTATTAATAAGCGACCGCGATGTAGAAACCAGTAAGCATGTAAGAGTTATTAAACCAGTCAGCATAAAAACGTAAGTACAGTAATTATTTGTAAATGCTATTAACGTTATTACTTATTAGTCAACGTTAGTAACTTTCGTCCTCTCTGCAGAAGCTTTCACAAATCACAGTCCGGCTTTTGGTGGAATTTTTGTATTTGGTGAACGTGACTATCACCGGTGGCGCGGGCGTCTAACACTTTCTGTTACATTTGATAAAGCTCGTTATAAATTTATTTTTCCGTTTCGTCACTTTCGTGTTTTACTCTTTGTTTTCTCTCCAGTGAAACTGGTTATATTTGCTAGACTCTTGGTGTGCGCTAGTCCTGTTTCAAATTTTGACATTTATGCACTTATTGTTAGTAATCTCCGTTTCATGGCAAAATGCCTGCGAAAGATGGAAAGTATCAGCTGACAGTATGGAAAGGCAGCTGGGATATACCATCGGTGGATCCAGAATGCCTGCGAGCCATCGTAAGTCGTTTTGAGCGGTTCTGCACGGCACGAAACTGTTTCTCTTTAACTAAAAGCTACAAGAAAGAATTCTTCATGCAGAGTTACATATTTTTTAGACTTTTGCTCGTTTATCCGACGTTCCTGTGAGTTTGATGGTTGACAGCGCTCCGTGGAAAACCGCCAGTCAGACCTATCCCATTCTCACAATCCCAAACGGATACGAGTACCACGGAGCTGAAAATGTCGTTAGATTTTTGCAAACCGAGGTAAGCAAGTCGTGGATTATTAATTTTGCGTTCTATATGCAGCTAAAAGAATTTCTAGGGGTATCGTTGTCCGTACGAAGCAAGCCAGATGACGAGCTACGAATACGCCGATGCCTACGCACTGGAAACATATCTTCGATCAGCATTGCTGCCCTTGCTTGTAAGTGGCACCGCGCGCCGAAGCTCTCCATCCCCACAATGACTGCGCGTTCGTGTATCTTTGCTTGACCATTAGGATTATTTGTGGTGGGTGGATGACGAAGTCTTTCGGCATGTGACGTTGCCGTTTTATCAGAAGGAACTGTCGTATTACGGCCAGTTCGTGTGGATGCATCAGCAGCGGAAGAAAGTCCGAGCGCGACTGCATTTGACTCCAGATGCCTTGCTCAACCCTGATAATGTTGATCAGATTCGTTCGCAGGTACAGCTCAGTTTTCGGTTCAGTCTGTAAGTAGCCACTATCCTGACTTCCGTTTTCCATAGATTATGAAAAAAGCCAAGCGGTGCCTGGAAGATCTTTCCGTCAAACTGTCCGATAAAACCTTTCTCTTTGGATTAAAGTTAGTGACGTGTACAAATTTATGGTATATTCACGTGCGGTTTTACGTTTGTTTCTTTTTTATAGGCCGTCCGCGGTGGATGCAACCGCTTTCGCCTATCTTTCAGTGATGTTTTATGTGCCTTGGAAGAGCAAACATTTAAATAAAGAATTCTTTTCCGATCGCGAGACCACCGACAAGTTCCGTAATCTCAAAGCATTTGTTGACAGAGTTCGGAAGCGATATTTGCAAGGTGAGTTGGATGCGTTAAAGTATAATTTGAACGAGCCACTGAACAAGTTATTTTCGTTGAAGATATATATGGCTTTTTTACTGGCCAAAATTACAAAATATAATTACGTTTGATAAATTGGTTTCTTTATCATTGTCTGTAGACGCTGTGGAACTTGTTATTATTCGTTTGTTCTGAGAATCTGTGCTGTGGGTTTGTTCTGATGGCGTGTGATTGAATGTTGCAGATTGGTCATTCGTTGTCGAAACGGTAGTGCATCCAGTTTACTGGTATCATCGATTTCTTAACAAAATCCGAGAGCACTCGGACACATTGGTCTTCTTGGCAGCAGCTGCGGCGCTCAATGCCTACCTCTTCCGGCGCACCATCAAACGGCTACGAGTATGATTTGCTTTCAGCCGTAAAGCGATTCCGGTAGAAAACTTAAGCGTGCCTTCCGATATCCTTTGTTGATTTTGTTTTTCCCCTTTGCTGCATCTGTAGTAGACGAATATCATCCAAGACGCTTCGGTTTTTGCAGTTTCGTTGGCCCGGACTGGACGAGCATGCCCGCAATAAGATGCAAGAGTACTCGGACATGATCAAGAATCTGGGAATACCTGGATAGTTGCCCCGTCCGAATGGTTGATGCGGACTTGCGGGAAGCGCGTTCGACGTGTGAGCGTTGTATTTTGTGTTCAATAAAACGACAGTTCTAGTTTTGTGTTTGATTGATTGCAATGAAAAGCACACGGCGCATGTCTTGCACTTGATTTTCTGTTACGATTCAGGACCAACAATTCTTTGTTTTGTTGTCTTCGCTCCGACCTTGCTCAGTTACCGGTGGCAACGCTCGTTGTTCATTCGTGTTTTGTTTGCGTGTTCTTTCACCGCTCTCATAAGGTCTTCGAACAACGTGTGAATAAAAGCGAAACGAAAGCGAAAGCCGCTTCCGGTAAACCGCCTTTCCACCCAATGCGTTAACACCCTGCAGATTATTATTATTGTTTTCTTTTTATTCCAACCATATTCTTATATTAAATCTTTTCACAATAAAAAAATTTAAAAACAGCAATAAATAAAGAGGATCATCACAAAACTGAGAAATGACTTGGGCGCTTATTTCTTCTTCTTCTTGAAGAATCCAAAATCTCCAAAACCACCATAGCCACCGAAACCGCCATAGCCGCCGAAACCACCGTATCCGAAACCTCCCAAGCCCCAGGCGCCCAACCAGGGCCATCCGAACATCCATGGCCAGATGAACGGGTAGCCCAGACCAAAGCCTAATCCACCGCCATAGAAACCATCTCCGTAACCGCCGCCACCTCCCCAGCCGCCGCCACCGCCGTATCCACCACCACCGCCGCCTCCGTAACTACCACCGCTGCTACCGCCACTATAACTCTGACCCTGGATTATGCCTGTAAAAACATCAGAAAATTTAGATAATCCAGATTCCTTTAAAAACAAAACATAAAAATATAAACTGTTTTGTTTTTATACAAGAACTGTAATGGTACTTATGAAATTGTGTAGCATTGCGAAACGAAATGTTGCTTTCGTTTCCTAATTAAATTTAACTACCAATAAAACTTTACTTACGCTATTTAGCGGGGGAAAATGGCTATCTTAATTTTAGCCATTTAAGATAATTTACGATTAATGAAATCTGGACTCACCCACACAGGCGGCGAGGGCCACACCGGCCACGGTTAACCACAACATGCGCATGATTTGATGTGATGAAAGAAATGCCCAATTAGGAGTGTTGGTCGTTTGGCGCTTATATACCGGCAAACTAGTTTCGTTACGAACTTGACTTTTGGGAATATTTCTGTCGAGTAACACCGCAATCGTGATGTCACCTTTTACAAACTGTTGATCGCGATGTATAACCTTGCAATTAATTCGTCCGAAGTCTACGCTACCGGCGGTTTACGTGATTCTGCGGTGTCAACGAAATCAGTCTCTGCTCGTTCAGACCAACTGCCATATGCATCTGCTCTGCAAAATCTTAAAGTTTGCTGGTGCGTTGTAGACTGTGAGAGCGAAAAAATCAACGTTCAACCAAATATGCTGTGGATCGGAAGATTTCGCACTAGCAGCAGCAACAACAGGGCGTAACGAAATATCTTTTTCTGCTTTTGTAAAATTGCATTGTACAAAAGTAGATATCCATACCTGAATCTATACCTGAATTATTCGCCATTACATAATTGGATTTACTTTGTAAAGTCTATTGAATCTCGTATTATTCTCTCCCCATAAATCCCCAAAAACAATAATAGTATATATTGCGCACTTTTTTACTATCGAGTGGACACCTGAATATTTATTTACCTGCTCGTTAACGTTCTCAAGCAAGTTTGTGAAAATTGTTGTATGCGTAAGGTGTTTAACCGTACATACTTCCGGTACGTCAGGAGCGTATGGTTTGATTTCGAAATGATATATATATTCGTCGAGAAATTCGACATATTGGTTTCAGTTGTAATAAGTTGCACTGAATACATTCAGAGCGAAGAATAGTGCTCGTCATATTCTGCAAGACTTTAAATTGGTGATACCGTAACATGGCCACCAAAAAGTTTACGAAAATAAATCAATGTACTGGTGCATGCCGTATTAAGTTATCTATTTTTTCTTGAAGAACAGCAGTGCTGTTAAGAATTAATTTCGATAATTCCGCATTGTCGTGCTTTCCTTCCCATGCCTGGTACACCAACAGAAAATACGTCAGCAGCAATCCACAGCACTGAAATCAGCATAGATCATTGGTAGTTTATAGCAGTATTTTGTACTGCACAATCGTTAAGTTATGTGGGACATACTTTGACAACATATTCTTTATTCAGCAAAAAGCAGCCAGCGCTAGAGAGCGCATTATCGTTGTTGGCTATTTCGTTGCAAAATTCCTTTGTGTAATCGACCCTTTCCTTGTTCTTGTTGTCCACGAAGAGGAGGTTTTCTTTGATACGATCTCGCATTGCTTTTGCCTTAACGTCAACAGATATTTAATTCCACTTTAATATAGACAGTACATTACAGTGAAAGAGAATTAACTGGGCACAAATCATATAAATAAATCTACACATAAATAAATGGATGCAGGTCATATTTATGCATTTAAGATTTATCTGGAGTATGTTACTGTACATGTACGTACGCAAACATGGAATTATCCTCGGTAAATAACACGAGTTTACTCTGTAGTTGAGAACTCACTAAAAGCAGCTTACAAGATCGCACTGTATTGTCTTATAAAACTTAGCTACTGCATCCCGGTTGATTTTCAGGAACTTTTACTAGTATATATACAGCTCTGAATACCGAATGAAAAAGAGGGAACACATACCTGTTCATCACAAAAAATCGATGCCGAAATTCTAAAGATCATATTACCCGCCCCGATTGCTTCAAAAACAATTCTTTGGATGCTGTCGTCTTGACGGCTTTCACCGATGCGTAATAAATAAGCCACAATTGCGACGTTGATCAGCAATTCTACTGCACAATTCACCAAAATTATCATCGAAAACGCTTCATTTAGCACGTGCAGAATACGATGGCTATCCCGGTATTGTTTATTTATGAGGCGTAACTGCTCTGTTGGTGTTTCTGTTGTGATTTGAGAAAGGTCAGCATTCAGCTTTTTCCATAAACATGCTAGCATAATTATACCAAGCAGAATGATCATTTGCGGCGCTAATAGCTGTAGCGTGCATAGTAATTTTCCAAAGGTCATACGTATCACGTCTCCTAAAGCAGGATGGTCGGGTTCGCCAGCTATCGTTTTCTTTGCAAAGACAAACCAAGTTTCAACCTCTTCTGGATTATTTGGCATGTACAAGAGGTAAAAAGTGTGCAGTACACTGTACACCACACCTAAACAGCAGCACAGTCCCCAAATAAGACAGACTATTTCCGTAAACCGGACGATCGATCTGCATCGCTTCAGGGTGAAATTTCCTCCTTTTAACAATTGAATTAACTGCTGAATTTTTCCGATTTTACATAAGCACAACAGTGCACTTAACGGTCCCGCTAATAACACGGATGAGCGAAAAGTTCCCTCCAGTATCTCAAAAAATTCCAATCGACTCCCGTTTCTGTCACGATCCCGAGTCCGGTCGTACGCATATTCACCAGCAAAATATAAGTTATGTATCGTCAGTATAGCTGCCCATATGGACAGCAACATTGAGTGCGTGTTTTTTTCGGTTCCACCTGGTGACATGGATACGTATTCTCCTGCAAGCTGCAGAACATACAATAAACCGGCGGCACACAGACTGGAGGATTTGGGATTTCGCTTCGAACAGTCATTTTCACCAGCTGAATTGTTTTTTGCACAACCCAGACTAATATTGGTTTTCATGTCGATGTTTAACACATGTTTGCGTAGAACACGTTGAGGAATTGAAGCACTATCTGTACAGCAGCTATACGACCAAAATTTCACATATTACATTAGCCGGTAGAAGACTTCATCTTACGCTCCATTTCATATTTATACGTAGTTCAATACAGTTTTCAGAGTTTTCATGTTCGTCAGCCTACGCAGGTAACTGTTATTCATATATGTAGATATTACAACAATTTTGGTGGACCGAGTCCTGTTACATTATTTACAGTTTATACAAATAGCATTTAATGCGTCGTCTGCATCAGATCCATCACGTGAATTATTCTTTCGTATTTGCTACATGTTGCTGCTGTAGTACTCTTGATCTCGTGGGTGGTTAACGCTCATAAAACAGTATAAAACATCAGGATATTTGAGAACATTTTATATCGGACAGAGTATCCGCGTGGGAAACTCATCCCCAATTGATCGCAGCCAGAATAACCTTATGCGGTATTGAACAAGGTGCAGCATTCATCAATAAAACCGCCGGAATCGGGTCCAAAACCACTACTATATATACATTATGTATTAAAAACTGGAGCCCTGTTTAATACTCCTACTAACTACCACTGTGCAGTGCACATGCACACCGTTTTCTTTGTTATAGTTTCCAGCGTTCTTGTGCTTCTGGCAGAATTTTCTTAGGTTTCTTAGATTCTTAGGTTTAGAATACCATGCTGCACACGGAGCCGAAGGATTTATGGAAAACTTCTGATACTGAATGATACAGTAGTTGCTAATCATACTATATGCCGATCGGCAGTCACCCGAATGGGCACACCCATTCAATCAACCGACCTGCCACCGCATGTGATGTTGTGGCAAAGGTTACGAACCTAGTAATCATCTGCACAGAACAATCCATCCCACATTCTCACGCTTGGCCTACATTATTGAAAAAGAATGACGTTTTTGTCTGAAACGACGAGGTGCGGCAAAGTTGCTTTATGCGTTTTTGGGATTGGTTCCGTTGGTTCCCTGCCGTGATAGATGTTTCGGTTGTCACGAGATGTGTGCTCCATGTAGCGTACGCTCTGTATTGGTCATTCAAATGCGCATTCTATGTAGAAGAATACGAGCCAAAATACTTTACCTATCTGTATTGGGAAAATCGTGAGTAAGAATTTTTTACATAAGAGGCTTTTATTGGATCGAATGCGCTGCACGAAATGCATTACACTATTAATTTAAAGGTCAATTTGGTGTTTTACGAGTGTGTACGGATGTGTGAGTATATCACGGCAAACGTAATTGTAGCGTGTTCAGTTTCACTTATCAACTATGGCTGTTTTCGCGCCTTGTCCGGAAAAATACTTCGTCCGCCAGCTGAGAAATTCTCCATAACATTCCGAACTAGCGGAAATGCAACTACAAATATGGATAACCTAACGCCAAAAACGCCGAGTTGCTGGAGAATTTGGTGTATTAATTTCACTAATGGAGCAGTATCCGATGAACAGTTTGTTGACAGAAGACAAGCGAGCGTACAAACGTAAAATAGCCAATTTGGCGATGATCTTGACATATGTACAAAATACACATGGCCTTTTGAGCCGCGCAAAAGAGAAGCACACTTCCGGTCAGTAACTCACCCAAGCCAACCCATTCAAAATTATTTAAGTTAGTATGTACAAGCATAAAAATATCGGTTCTGTGACGGAAACACACACACCAGCCAAAAAGTCCGAACCTCAGCCGTTTGTCAGCCTTGAGCGTCGTCGGTCGTCAACTCAAACCAGAAACAACAATTCCAAAAATTCAATACGTATCAATTTATCTTTATCTGCCCATCTCACTTTCATCCCAACGGCTTGTGCCAACAAAAAAACAACACACACACGCACAGTGGTTTTAGCTAAAAATAAAGCCAAGAGTTCTTTGCGGTTTTGTTCGCTCTGGCCGAAAGGCGATAATGAGACGAGTAGCTGGCGTGCGAACGTGATTGTACATCATGGATAACATGCGTCGTCGGTTGGTTAATTGCCAGTGCCATTAATATACCCATAAGTCCAGGAGTTTTGTAGCTCATGACATTTCCGTGATGTGTGATTGGTCCCCGCGCGCGATTGCCGCCGCAAACCGGATCTATATCCGTGTGTCTCTGTGTGTGCGAGTTTTTTGAACTTGCACACAAACGTTGCCGAGTGCCAAGCGGCCATGTGCTTGCCATGCCGTGTTCTGTTGACGTTTCTCCCTCCATCCTTCCATCCCGACGCTTTACACCACTGAATAAATGTGGTCATTTACAAAGAGTAATAGAGAACATTTTGTCGAAATTTATCGTCCTGTCCGTTTCCCCTCGGGACAAAACCAGGCCCGCGGTGTCTCGGAGAGTCGATGCCACATCAATAATTTATAGCACATGGAGATTTCCACAGGATTTGGAAAGACTGTTCCGCGAAAGCAGCTTCGATAGCAAACCCATGGCTTTCTCGTAGCTGCTGGTTAGCGAGCGTTTCTCCTTGGCGCGGCCTTTGTACTTCAACACTTTCCGGTTCTTGTTCTTCTTGGCCGACTGCTTCTCCTTCAGGCGGATCTGCGAGAGAATCCCCACCAATAGTTCATCGACTTGATGATTGAGTCCGGCAGAAGTCTCGGTGAATTTGCAGTCGTAGGACGCTGCGATGGACTTGCCCTCTGTAAAATCAGATTCACATTAAACGCCCTGCAGTTAATCCCCATTTTTCATTGTAATCCTTGTAGTGCTTTTTGTATGGTTAAGCGCAATTCGGTGGTGCATTGCAAAACTGCACTTTGGATATGTACGTCAGAGTTACATAAGCTGATTAGCAGCCTGCGGAGTTTTATTAGCGATGTTAGTCCCGATCATTTAATGAACAAGCGCACCCGCTACTGCGGCGTCCAAACGAAAGGTCAAGCTATTGTTCCTCTTACAAATGTGGCATTACGATCAAGTGTCAAAATGATGTAATGAAATATAGATGGAAACACAATACCGACTAAGCTGTTATGGAATAAATTCCAAAAACACTAATATACCGGAACGCCATTTCCGGGTGGTTATCTGAATAAGGTTGCATAACAACCTTGTCCTAACTCTTTTTATAAAAGCATTTAAACATACAGATATGAATAATTATTCCGCTTTATTACAGCAGATTATCAACTATCAAAGTTGTATAATCTTAGCTCAATGTGGAATATCATAGTTATAAAGTGGTCCCTTAGCACTTATGTAAGCATTAATTGTGTGCCGTATAGTCATAGGAATTGTGGATAAATCAACCGTTTACGACGTCAGTTAAACCCTGCAGCCTATAGAATATACGTGATTGTTGTAATATACACTGCACGTACCGTCTTTGGAAACGATTCGTGCACGGACCAAATCGGATTTGTTGCCGACGAGAATAATGGCCTGATGCTTGGTTACTTCGGACTGCTTCAGCTCAAACAGGATATCAATAGCCTTTTCGAAGGACGATCGATCGGCCACACTGTACACGATAACGTGGGCGTCCACCGGGTTGGATTCCCACAGTTTATCATCCATCTGCAACAATACACCATCAAAACAAAATCGCCGTAAGACCTCAGACCACACTCTTGCTGCATATAAAAGACTCAGAGAAATTTATCATTTTCTCTTCATTCCCGCTAACCCATGCTGAATGCGCGTTGTGCTGGGAGGCTTTGTCAGTAATAATTCCCGCTAACGATGACAGGGAGTGTATGACGTAATTCGCTTTTATATCATCCACAGCATGGGTCAGCGCCCGCGAACAGTAACTGTCAACTGTCATTTCACCGGGCCAGGCTTTTTTATCGGTATAGCGTTCTATTTGGTTTTAATGCCAAGAAAAGGCTTTACTTAAAAGGCCTAACAATTCCCAGTGCCGGCTTTCCAGACTGCAAAAATCGGGATGATCGCTGGCTTTAACAAGAAGTTCCGATTGAACTTGGTTCATGAAAATATTCCCCTGCATTGACACTGAGTTGCGGATGTAGTGCTGAGAAACCCACAAGGTCACAAAAAGAGTTTAAAATCTCTTATTCACGGGGACAAATGCTGAGCTGTTTGGGTGAAGATTGTGCACAATGGTCGTTTTGTATCGTTCATTTTGAAATGATCTAGTGCGATAACAACCGGCAGTTGATTATAAGCGTCTAACATAATCGATTGAAGACGTCCTTGGTGACCGCATATATAAGCTGTCATCTGCTCAAGTGGCATGGATTTCTCCCAGTGGATTCTTATCCATGACATTTTCCATGTAGATTGCGCGGAGTATTAACCAAACAATAAGCGGTACACCGTGCTTTAACACAATACTGTACTGTACACAACAGGCGCCTGGCATTTTCAAGCATTACGCTTACGCCGCTTCCCTGGATCACGGCGCCGGGATGACGCGCGTAACACGTTGCTGCGGTGTTTGATGGCAGTTTACCGGAAACCGGTGTATCATTTCGCGGTTGTTTGTGTTTTTCGCTGGCGTGTAATAGAAACCTTATATGGTGCAGCAGCTTATGACACCTACCGTCCCAAGCTACCAGCTATTTAATCGGAAGCTCAATAAAACCAGCGGGGAAAAAATTTATATTGGGTTTGTGCTTACATCATATCTGCCGTGCCGAGTGTATCCAAATAAATGTTGTGGCAACTGAAGAATTAATGTGGATGTTGCGCGTTTTTGCGCATTTGTAACGGACTCACTTTGCCAAAATTCAAACAAATCAATAAAATATAATTAAATGACGGTAACTTTAATTAATGATTTTTTTTTCAAGAAAATGATAGTGCACAAGTGCCAGTTGTCTGCTGTACAAAAATATAATTAATTTAAATTATGCATTCTTAAGTGAAAATCATTCAACCCAGTAAAAATATTTCCTGGAAGTAATGATTTTTCCAACCAAAGTTTTTCTTCGAGGGCACTGCAGGAGTGGTGCTCCTCAAAAGTCAAATATGGACTGTTACAACTAACTTCCGGTATGTCCCAGCTCTCTGCCTACGTGTAGTGTTGGGTAAGTTTTCCATTTGCTTTTCTGTGCACTGAGAGTCTCGTTGATCGAATTCTTATCGTAATATATACCTTTTGAACAAGATGATCCAATGCACTTACATAAGATGCGGTTGGGTCCGGATCTATGAAATCCAATTCAGATTCCACGGCATCCAGTAAGACGGAGACGGATTTCTCTGTGGTCATTTCGTCATCTACTGAAGAAAGGTCAATGCAGTCTAATGGCACACATTTGCGTAAAAAGTTCAACATGAGGAATCTGTGAATTAACTTTTCTACTCCAGTCGCACGCATCCCACATGTCATTACATCGCTGCCCCACAATTTGTTACCATTAATATTACATAATAATAAATTTATTACCAAGAATCATATAACGGGCTGAAATGAGAAAACTGATGGTTGTGTATGGTATTGCGTAAATGCAATGTTTTTTGGCTGTACAACACCCAGAGTTTCGTATGGAATTCTGCCCAGTGATTAGCCTAATTATCGTAAACCAATTAGGCAATAATTTATGGGACAATAATTCTGTTTATACTATCGTTTACAGTGCGATGCCCTGCTTCGTAAGAGCGAGACGAAGCATGGCGCTCTTATGCTAGCGTAAAAGTGTATATTGGGAAGGAAATTGTGCAAACATATGCAGCCTGACACACTTATATCAGACCATGCGAAACATTAATTATGCCATGACGTCAGCAGCGGAAGAAAACTAAACAAAAAATCTGTCTATGGCGGCTAAGAATACTTCATGCCTATCCAACGAAGATGACCCTACAATTAATGGAAGAAACGAGCAAAAATTATTAAGCCGTACGTGCTGCAGATGCATTGCGACGGCCCGAGATTCGGTTTCCAAAATGATGACGTCAAACAACTATCAAAACTTGCCGGCTGGGCTTAGAAATGAAGCGCACTATGATGGACAGCTCCGCTCAGGAGAAAAAGTTTGCCGGTCAAAGAAGCCATGAGAGGGACCGAGAAAAATGAATTTCAATTCCTTGACAAATTTCAACTAAAATGGTCTTGATTTTCCTTGAGGAAAGAATTATCGATTTACGTCAGTGCGCTAGTTTGCTGGCTAATGGTCATTGACGGGCCAAATATGCCAGCTTAATGCATATTATTTCGTAAAAATAGTTAGCGCTACGTGCCTTTTTTGACTCTATTGGGCTTTATGCAGAAATTTATTTACTGCATTCTGATTGCAGTTTGATTTAAAAACTATGATAATTTAAACTAAAGAACTGCAGCGCACTTTTAACATGCTGCGATCAGAAAATCTGCCGCACAAAACTCTATTGTCCACAGTGTACTGGATGCAGACTACAGCAGTGTTTTGCGTTTCTTGTTACATTTTACTACTCTCCTTTTTCTGCATCTCGTTACAAATGGTACGATCTGAACTAGCTAAACTGATTCCGAAAAATCGTTAGTGCATCCAACAAAAATTGCCCTTTTCAAATGCATATACATTTATGCACAGTAAAGGCGCCTGAAAAGTTATAGAATTACCGTAGCTTTGCAAGATTAACGATTTGAATGCGCAAATTGTAACTGGATTCTTTGCGATGTTACATGACTAATGGAACATTCATCTGGTGTACTAACTACAGTAATTAAAAATCAGGCATATAATGAGCTGGTGACTCAAAACTTGTCGCTGATGCGATATCGCTATTACCGGCATATTACCGCACAACCGCTTCACTTACCCGTAAACGATGTCTCGTAGGCATTCATGTATTCGGACGTCAAAAACTGATTAGTCAATGCTGACTTTCCCACACCTGGCGCGCCCAACATCAACACCCTATAGCGAGGATTCTGCGGTGAATTGGTCTCTCCGCTTAGACTTGTCTCCCCGGTGGAATACGCACTGGACACCGACAGCCGCTCACCCCGGGGGAATTCCATAAACGTTCCATTGTGGACCGGCGTGTTCAGGGAACTGTAACTCTTGGCCCGGTATGAATCGCCGCGATTGACCACGCCCTTGGAGGTCACTTCGAAATTGCGCAGCCGGTACAGGCCCGCGGCATCGTCTTGACCTTTGTCGACGAACGTCGAACTGGCTCGCGGCCGGGTCAGGGCGGCATCCAGCGACAGGAGGTCGAGATTGAGCGGCGCCGGTTTATTTGCTTTATAGCGTCCGCCCGGCACCCGTACCGACTGGGAGCGACGATGGTGGCCGTTGGAAGAGGTCAGGGAGACCGGTGAACGGACTGGGGAGGGTGTGCTCTTGGCGGTGGCCGGATAATGGCTGCTGCCGGCCGACAAATAGGCGGGGGAGGATTGTTTGCGGATCTGTTTGTAGCGGGTTTCCGATGAGTCCCGCGATGACCCCGTGCTGTCCGGACTGTTGGACGATGTGCTGGCGGTACGGTGACGAGGACGGTGACCGAAGTCGTATAACTGGGCCAAATGCTGGCGTTCACTTTCAGGGATTATTGCCATAGTGTGCCTGAAATTAGGTGTCATTTTTATATGTTGATATACACCACTCTAATGTGTTTCCGTATTGTACAGGCGCCGGGACACATTGCACGCAAAGGATTTGAAAATAGCAGCGAACATGCATTATAAATGAGTAGGAACGCGCGGTGTGTGTATGACATTGTGTGATTCACCAGGGGTATGGAATTACACTTGTACCCTCATCAAGAATTCATTGTGCTGTACAAGTAGCACGGATGAATAACTGCGCGCGTCATTTGGCACGTGAACTCATTGTCGGCATTTTGGCTTCAGAAGACACATTAAAACTATCA
Source organism: Paramacrobiotus metropolitanus (assembly GCF_019649055.1). Classification (NCBI taxonomy): domain Eukaryota; kingdom Metazoa; phylum Tardigrada; class Eutardigrada; order Parachela; family Macrobiotidae; genus Paramacrobiotus; species Paramacrobiotus metropolitanus. The sequence goes on along the minus strand of NW_026570269.1, from coordinate 695,736 downwards.
GCTTAGATGAATCAAGTTCAACTTTTCAGTAACCAAAGTAGTAAAAATTATCATTGCGCTAAAATAAATTTATCATTAATACTAAAAAATCGGAATGAGAGCAAAAAAGCAGTTTAATTCTGCGCGTCTGAGTTATTTTGTTTAAATTGGACCTGGAACAGTAGCATTGCCGGAAACATGCTGTGCGTATACAGTACAATAATACAATTTTTTTGTATTCTCGTCTACTTTCGCACAAATGTTTTCGGTTCCTTAGCTAATCACAGCAGCGTACACACGTAGAAATCTATATTTACACAACTGATTGGAAGAACGTGTTCCCGTAAATTCGGAATAATTATCTCGAGTACGCTGCACAGAGCGCCGGTTCATCAAATTCCCCTTAGGAAGAAATATGCACAAGTTACATGATCAATCGCTTTTTCAGGTTAGAAAACACCCACCAGATGAAAACCGGCACTTAACCCATATTTTCAAGTATATTGCGTGTGCATTAGCAGTTAGCGAGATGATTACCGCATACACATTCACACAGAACTCCACTAAATGAATTCCACAGATTTCCGGTATGCATAAATGCGCCAACGCAAATGGTTTGTACACTATACCGGTTGGAGTATAATTTGATTTGATGATTTATAATTTAATTATGGGAACTGCATGCAGGTCAACGATATTATGTAAAAGGCATGGAAGCACGCAAAAGTTTGCTACAATGCCGCAAATTCAATTACGCACCGCTGCATTCTTGGGAAAGCATGCGCACCGCTGCGCTCCCCGACCATATCACGATAAAAAGGCTTAATTAAGAATGAAAGATCTAAGTTTCGCACTTATACACAAAAAATAAACACAAATTAGGCTGTAGATGCTGAAAGAAAAATATAACCAAATAATAATTTTATTATTGCAGCGGTCAAATCGAAGAGACAGAAAATTATCAACTGACAAGCAGACCGATATTTATATGCAGTGCCTGGGAAAACAAACTGCCAGTAATCCTCAACATAACCCAAATTGAATCGAAAAACCCTACCTCTCGTTATCTTAACAGTGTCCACTTGATGGAATAGTCCAATGCTGACGGGGATGCTATAATTAGCGCGGCCCGTCTCGATCTGCCCGAATGGCCTTCGCCTTAAAAACACACAAACACAAAAATGGACCCAGACGGACTCTTAATGTTTATATAGGAATCTGACCAAAATATTTTCACTAATGCGCCGAAACGCACATCCATACAAAACGGTTAACAGACCAGTTTATGTAAATCTTAACGAACTTGCAGTTTATCAGCTCTGGAAAGAAAAAAGCCGGGTAGTGTCGTTCGCTCGAGAGTTTGAAAATGTCCAAGTGATGCGCATGCAATCGGCTTTTATAAAGATCACCGCGTGCGGCACGGTAGCATGTGTGTGAAGCGTTTTCATCCGGAAATTAAATGAGGGGATCATGCAGGCCGCGAGTATGCCCTTGCGTGTGTATGTATGTGCCGGCGGCTGTATGCAGCCGGCTACCCAACCAAATCACCGCTTCCGCCCATTCGTTTAGTCCCGTGCACGTACATACCGCAGATGACGGTATACAGTAGTTCTGTAGTGTGACGTTGATCCCGGCAGCTGAGCGTCTGTGTAGCGGCGAAATCGACCGTTCCATGCGTACATACACATTAAATTTTGGGAATAGACGCTGCTGATAAACCTGATCAAACTATTCTAGTAATTAGCTGCGGAAAATTATGTCTTTTTTGCGTAGTTTTTTGGGAAACAGGTAACCTTAGAAAGGTTACGCAAACTATTTTGCTGACGTTATGGGTTTATTTCACCGTAATTGGCATGGATGTGTTTACTGAACTAAACGGTTTACAGCTATCGCAACTTTGATATTTGAAATTTATACCGGTAAACTCAGCGAAAATTTACAGAAATAATAAAAGTAGCATGTAGAAATACATTTATAAGTTTTTTTTTATTACTCGGACATCGCTGCTGTTTTGTTCTAGTTTTGCGAAATAGTACAGACTGGATGTCAGTCATATCCAGTGTTTGATGCGTACTAATGAGATTTCAACTAAGCAGGTCGACAAGATGGATTCTCATCACGTTTCGGCACAGTAGACAAAGATGAGCAATATGTAGAACATTATAAAATAAATATTCTAACATTCATGTCCCCATTTATTAAAAAGCCAATGTCAACACTTGGACTGTATGCATGAGCAACAATCCCAACAGTTTTCCACAAAACCCTTAAGGGTCACGCGCACTCGTGCTTGCATACTGGGAGCGGCATGACTGTACTACTGCCACTGACAGTTAAGCCTAACGCGGATAAAAAAAAATCGATCACCTTTAATCGTAAGTAGCTAAGATAATAAATCGCCTTGCAATCTCCACAGTCCACACAGATACACACACTGCCAGGTTAGGAGCGCGCTGTGCATGCCGCTAATGCATCCCGCGATAAATTCGTGTCAGGCTGATGGGATGGAAAGTGCTGGAAAGCAAATCCTGCGAATTAAACTACATAAATCTATCTGGTCAAAATAGGTCACAGTACGGCAACAACAACAATCTGGGTTTGTGTAACCTGAAATCTGATCATTCGTGCATTCTATGCGGTGTAATTGCATTTTCTTGGCGGATGAGTATGCATACATATATGATTTCAGATATGCAAAACAAAGAATGCCACAGGGCTATAGTTTTATGCAGACCTAAGTAATTTGCGTATATGTTACTTCAAAAAGTTGCTCCTGTATTGCCTGAAGCAGGTCGACACAGCAAAGCAGCCTAATAAGCCCACAAAATTACAAGATGTAAAAAACAGAAAGTTACAAAACATCCCAGCTATTCGACAAGGTCACAGACTGACATTCGTAATTTCATGAAGTGGACGTGATTATAAGTAAAATTGTTAATTTGGTGTTTAATATATAGTATTGAAATCTAGCTAATTAAAATTCAACGGAAAAACCGTAACGTCATATTTCTTAGATTCAGTCGATCTGCTTGCAATATTCACTGAAGTGCATTCCTGATTTGCATTAGCATACAGTAATTGAACGTCAGCATGATTTCATCGCGCAATACCCCTTACACAGTCAGTCTGTACTCTGTAGGTTAGCAGAATTATTGGTACAGGCTCTTTACATTCCACTAACTGTCACAAGTCGGTACAAAATATTTACTCACAACCGCACACTTCCGAAAATTTATTACACAAATCAAACGCCGGCACCCAACTTTTCCCGATCATCTTCATGTTTAAATCTCTCAACACGCTGTCCCTGTAGACACAGCATGTCCGCTTAGATAAAGTTCACCCGTGAGGAAACGGCAGCCCGGTACAATGAGTAACATAATTCCGTTCCTAGTCATTGGGTATTCGTGCGCCGTATGTGTGTGCTTTGGCCTTGAACTACTTCCTCATGTGCAACTAGCCAGATCAATGTGCATATGTGTTTTTTCTCTCTCACTCTCTCTTCCTGCACTGTGCATGTGTCCCAATGTGTTCGGCGCAGTGAGCCCGAACGGTCCCAGGATGACAGGTAGTTCTGTCATCCGGAAATGTAAATTATGATGGATATTACTTGTCGCTGTGGATGCCCGGCGCTCTCTTTACGCGGTAAACTCAGTGCGGGAAATTTCCCTCGGCGACGCTATGCAATCGAGTTTTCCCAATAATTATACCGGGTTTCCTAGTGACATTCGATGTGCCTGGATTTCCGTGATGGCTAATACAGACGTAATCCATTCAGCTAGAAAAGAATTGTACCGTCACTTCTCGTTTGTATGCATCCTTTTCAATTGATGTTTAAGAAACATGAGCAAACACAGCGGTCAATATTAACACATCGAGAACAAGAAAAAAAATAATGTGCGTGTTGGAAAAAATTTTCAAAATTTATTAATGTTAAAAAGCCATTTTGAAACAGGCCCGGGTTTTTCGTCCAGCAAAATGTTGGATTTTTTAAAAAAAAGCTAGTTTTTTGTGTCAAAGAAAACGTTGTTGCGTAAGAGTCCTCATTTGCACGTTTTGTTAGCATCGCGGCGAGTGCTTTCCCGAAAAGGGATTTACAGATTTAGGAACACGCTTTAATTACGGTCACGACAGCGCGTGCTCGCGAGTGTTGCACTCTTCAGCCTAATCTCTTCATCATCGCCTAATCAAAGCATCATGAACGATGCTCTTGATTAAATCAGTACGGTTTGATGAAGAATGTGCAGTTAGCTGGAAAAAACCTCGCGATGGGATTAGCGGATTCAGTCCATTAAATGCACACGGTGTGTTGATTACGCGCGCGCCAACAGCACGTAGCAGGCTACGCGCTGACGTGGGCTTTGTCCTTCTAATTAATTACGGCGGTTTGATGCCACCATTTCCCACTACAGTACGCGCGTATCGGAAGACCCCGTGCCATTGTCAATGTCAAGAAACCGTACCAAGACGCAAGCCGACGGATAATTAAATCAGCATGTGCCCCGGCCGCAAACACACACTGGGAAAAAACATTTTCTCATTTCCGCTGCAGCCGGCATTTAAACCGGAACAGATCATTACTGCCGCTTCAGCCTGTCGGATATCATTATTTAGCTGGGCCTAACACAGACTGTCGACTCTCGTCCCCACAGGACGGTGTTCTTGGCGAGCGGCCAGCGTAATAGAAAATCGCTCTTAGCGGGCGCTGAAACAAAATCTGTTGACTTGATCGTAAATACACACCATCCGTGTGAAATGGCCTATTTGGTTAAAGGGATGAAACACGAGGGAAGCAATATGAATAAATGATGATTCTTATATAAAAGCGACAGCAACAGCAGTGGGAAAAATATGAAATTGTTCCCTGGAAGTTTATAATGCAGTAGCGGGCGTGCGGCTATTATGGCCTATAATCGCGCCAGTGGCGAGTTCGCCCATTCGGGGGAATGTATCAGGCTGTGACATTGATGGGAATTTTTACACCGAAGAATCGATAAGCACTATATGAATGCGCCGATTTCCCGGTCATTCTACACATAAATGCATACGAGTATTAAATGGTGCTGTTGACTACGCTTGTTTTTCATGCCATTTCAGGAAAGTGTGCACCGTGAGAATAACGCTACTGCGTGGTAATTATTTGTGGAAATAATTGATTGCACGGTTTACGGTTTTATTCTAGAATAATATGTATGCATTTCGCTACCGATGACTCTGTAAGCGAGACACGAAATTCTCAGCTAACTTCTCTCGAAAAGAGCGGTAAAAATACTGAATCCCAAAAACTCCTGTTAGATGTACTGTACCGAAAAATCGTTTCGTAGTACTATATGACATCATTATTGTTTCTAAAAAAGGTGCCGTTACTATCTAGAGTTTTATACTTTCCCTTTCCAGCTTTAATTTGTGCGTTCCCTCAGGCGTTTTCCTCAAATACACCACTTGACGCACGGATGTATTTTGCGCTCTTAACAGTGATTTGCGTTTATGTACCAATGATTGCACAGGAGATTGTCCATAATAACGAAGCTAATTGACGGGATAAATCGGGCCGTTAATGTTCTAAGTTCCCGTAAACATCGCCATGTGCACTGCGGTTTTGTGGTTTGTGTTGTGTATGATTAGGTGATGAAATCCTGCCTGTACATGCGTATCCGGTCTCAACGCTTCTCAAAGTCTGAGTCGTTCTCGTTGGGGACCAGAATAGCTCTGACCGGAATACGGTCATGCGTTGATGCTTGTTTTATTAAATAAGCCACAATGTCGCGGTAGACACGCCGGAGCCAGCGATAGATAGATCTGTAGTGCGTACCATTCAGAACTAATGGTCAGACGTTTAATTCTGTAATAATGCCATGTTTTCGTCTTCCACCATAAAGGTTACGATGTAAACATGATACATATTTTATCTGATAAAGGGAAACCATGACATGTTTTGTCCTTAAATTTTAAATATGGATCAGAATTTGCACATTCAGGGCATTATCGAATACCTACGTTGTTTCTTGATGAAAAATGCATGATCAGTGTTACACACCAAGCGCGTAGTTTTACACATCCGGCCCATCCCTGTTTAATGCAGCTTTAAGCACAATCATAAAGAAGTCAACAATAACACACTACGGTGTTTTTCATTAGATGTTTTTAATTCTTGTAACAAGCATGGCTGATCCATCAAAATGGAAGAATGTAATGGAGTTATCATCTTGTGATTACGATGCAATAGACTAACCATAATTACCGGCACACCTTCGTCAGCCAGCTGCTTGGTATAAGAACGATATGAAAGAGACCCCGCTGACCTTGTTGACAAAAAGAGAATAACAACAATTTCTCTTGGTAATTGAAAAAGGTAATCCAGTACTGTTGTTTTACCTAAACTACATTGAATATTGATTCTACTGGCAAATTACAGCCATGTCAGACGCCTTGCAGTTTTATTTCTGCGTGTACGTTACGTAACACGAAACAGCAGCGCTTTTAAGCATATACTCGTAGCTCTGTACTTCGTGTTTCAGTAGTGGGAAAGTCCACCACCTTATCACCTTTGATTATACAGTGTCGTTTTGATCGCTTTTTCCTTTTCATTAGGTTAGGTTAGGTTAGGTTAGACTTTTTTATTAGGTTTTGTGTTTGGCTTTGTTTGGGAATTTTTGTTTAATTCTACGTCTCATAAAAATGTCCCTACTTGAATGCGTGCGAGTATACAAATAGAGTATGCGAAACATTAACAAATTTAACATGTATATGAAATTACAAATAAAAACTCAGTTGCAAACACCGGTACAGTAAAACTTTCTATGCATTATACAGCTCACACCTAGCTTTATGTCATTCCATTTTATTTCAAAGTGTCCATGTATGCGTAAAGTGCCAAAAATTGCCTGCGTATACATTGAATGTACTTGGTAAAATCCGTTGTTACTAATTACTCATGGAACTACAACTCATCTTTGTGTATCCTTGTGATAAAACAGATCAGCTCGTTTGTTGTTCCGCTTTTCAGGAATCGGGAATGTGTCGAGTGATAGGGTGATGAGGACAATTTTTTGGTTAAAGCACAAGGTTTACGGGGCATGTGTGCCGGACTATCATGCACATTGACATTAAGTAAGCCCCTAGCGCTGAGTTCTCGCACAGCGGGCTATCTGTCAATACACGCCGCATTGACGTCATCCTGGGATCAGTTCACCGTTTGTTACATATTTGTTAACGATTTAAAATGACTATAAAAATAAGGACATTTTAGCACTCACCAGTCAGCAGTCAAATACTGAATTTTTATAATAAGTAAAATGAAACCCTGTATTCAGTACAGTAGGTTACAATTTCTTCACGGACCCTCGCTAAGGGAATTTTGTTGATAGTACTGCACAGCAGAACCCATTAACTATCTCGTTGCCGACAATGATCCTATGTGCACTGCAAATCTTTTTTATTTACCCAAAATCCTGCTCCTGTGTTTTTTAACTCATAATGTGCACGCTACAATATATACTCTTTACATGCAGTATGCTACAACGCGCGTAAAGTTGGCTCGTTACATGTATATATTTCGTAAATTATAATAATATGGAATAAACATTGATAATTTCATTCGTAAATGTAATTCCGCAAATTCATAGACTATACTTGTATCGCACATTTTCAGTTGCATAAATATGTCTGCATACTTCTACCAGTGAAATATACTCTGTCTTTCACGATTTATAAAATATACACTTCTCCTATATGTATTTATGTTTGCCGATCGTTAACACTAATTAAAATATAAAAAATCCCAATATTTACTATGTAGGACATCGCAAACAACCTGTGCAGTTTGCAGGCTAATGGCAGAGGCGTTTCATAAATCATTTGTGCCGTGCGAATGTTTATAGACAACGTTCGTTAAGTAAGAACTACGAACGAACGTACAGCCCACTCCCCGGCGATATTGCCACTGTTGACAAGTTGCGTTGACCTTTAGACAGCAGGGATGGCATGCGCACCAATGTGTATGGTATGTGTGTATTAGTTATTAAAATTAAAATGACAGTGATGGACAGTGGTTTGTAAATTATTATAACTAACAACGTCATTCAATACCACTCCGTGATTTCTGACATTTATAAAGTTTAATTCATTCATACGAAGTGTGAAATTGTCAAAAAAGTTATCAACATTTTTTAAATTTTAAACTTCAAGAATTATTTTGATTTCCTTAATATAGCTACCACAAAATTAGAGTCATGCGCAAACTATTCAAATTAAATTTGTAATACAATTGATACAATCTAATTAAATCTAATTACCCACAACATCGAAGCTTGGCGCAATATTTTGTACATATTTTGCTCAGTTACTTAAATTAAGTTTTAAAATTAGATTTGCCCCATTTTGTAACTGTCCTCTTTTTGTTTGTAAACTCTGAGCAAAATATATACGAAGACAGGCATATGTTTGAGGATGTTTTGAGAGGAGTCTTCTGTTTTGCTCATTGTTTTTGCGAGGAGAGAGGATAATGTACTGACTAGCACAGACATCAATAAAAAGTTGCTATGTGATCGTGGAAGTGACGTTCCTGCGTACTGTACCGCAGGCGATGGGTGAGTAAATTTCTAAAAAATCCATAGGTTTACCTGACTGTTAAGTGATGAAATACGCAATTTGGTCCTAATCTTTTAATTGATGACAATGTGCGACTACTCATAAACGTCATTTTAAGTGTAAAATCAGCGAACGCGAAAGAAGCCCTTAATCGTCTACGCATACTAGGAGGTTTTCCATGTTAAATGTGATTGACCTTTTGGAAATTAATTATTTCTGGCGGGGAAAAGAGCAGTAGGACAGGAGATTCTAAGAAATAATCACAACATTTCCTTTCTAACAACGGTACGGAATCTTTTTTCCAGTTACATTGCGCTAGCGACAGCAAGCCCGGGCAGATGTGTAGGACGTCCAATGACCGTATTTTAGGCGGGGTTTATTATTGTTAATGTGCCGTAATTATGTCCCGGATATTCCCCGTCATACAATTACCTACTTCTAGTACATGTGATGCCCTTTCGAAAGGCGTTATTTTAACCTCAGCTGCCGCGTAATTCGCACTTATACTGAACCGCAGCCATTATTCCATTGCAGGATCAAATAGCGTGCGTGGAACGCACTTTGCAGAATGAACCGGCGTGGCCTAATCAGTGATATAAGGACCGACTCGGGAATTACCGTGAACAAAGACCTCTCTAGCCTCCCGCCCGTCAGTTCCCATGTGGATCAGCATCCGGACCTCATTGCGGGTGACCGCGGAACGACACTCAATACGGCCACCGGCGCCAACCATCAGTTGGCTCCGCCGGTGATGGAGGGGCCGTACACCAGCGCCATCAACGCTAAGATGCAGGACACCTTTGAGAAAGCCCCGCCCATTACGGATTACGATCGGCAGGAGGTGCAGGATATGCTCAGGAAGTTGGATGGCCTACTGGAGCGTAACCAAAATGTTAAACCGAATTAATCACAAGTTCGATGTTGGGCGTGAGGGTGTGCCAAGAAAGGGAAGAGGAGCTCGGCTGTTTTGCGCTACGCTATCCTTTACAACCAGCTGCACCCTGTGCAAAGCGATTACAGCGGTCGGTTACAGAAGGTCGATTACAGCACGCAAGTCAATGTTGCGCACTGATCCGTTTGAGGTCAATATTTCATTATAATTATATACCATTACCGCTGATAAATGTGGATCCCAAAACTATCATATATATAAATATATATACCCTAAAAAATAATATAGTATACGACTATACGTGCCTGTGCACAACTGCACTTATGTATTGTGTTATACATAAGTTATAGATACGTAGCATTTGCACAAGCCTTTTTTAGCCCAGTATGGATGAATTGATGTAGGTTCAGAGTTACTACCAGAGACACAGTTTTTATTGCAAAAGAATTACACACTTTACGGTGTACATAAATGTTAGTACTGTAACTCAGTCAGGTCAGCGAGTGACCATGGGTTTCCGGGGAATCTGCATCTAGATGGTAGGTAAAACGAGAACCCTCATTTGTCGCCCGCTTTATATGCCGGGAGCATTTTAGGAGTACAAAATTAAAGTACTAGAACAAAAACAAAGTCAAGTTCATGTATGTCTCTGAAAATGCGGACATTCAAAAAAGAGTAGGGTAGGTACTGGTAGTACATTCCAAAAAAAGAGTATAAAGACGTGTATTGCGGTACCATGCCCGGTTTCTGGTACCAACATCAAGCTAGCTTATGTATGCGTGTTTGTAACTTTGCACCGGTAGATGTGATACATTGTTCAGCTTTTTTAAAAATTAATTTGTAACAGCCCTGATTTCTTAACCGTCTTATCTGCTAGAGTTTTAAAGTAATATTATATAGAGAACCGTGACGTACGAGTAGGTACAGTATAATTGTATTTGTGCGATACGCACTTATCATTTCCACAACAAAGCAAAAATTTCCGGCTGCAAATTGTCGATAGCAAAAGTGCGATTTTTGATAAACTATCGCTGTCGTTATACAGATATAAGATTTCTTTGGCATGATAATGTTATATACAAATTAACTAGAAAGAAAAACTGATAAATAAACAACAGGGATTTAGAACAACGTTATTAAAAATAAAGAATGACCGTAAACTGCGCTTGTTCGATTATATTATGCACCTCGTGCACAAACAAGCTGTCACAGTGACCAATATTAATGAAGCGATGCTGCATTCATTTTAAGGAAGCGTTGCAATTTTCCTAACCGCTTGGTCATCGCTCAGCAGTTTGAGCAGTCCAACACCATTATCCCACAATCCAGACATGTTGTTTTACAAAGTATTACTTCTTTCCGCTGCATTGCTGATGACCAGTGCGGTAGCCAAACGCCTACCGAAACATCTAACCGAACCGGAAGGCTTGGAAATCGAATCCCGCATCCTGTCCAAAGTCATCCATCCTCAGAATCACAACCGTGGCGGTGTCTTCCTGGGCACCGCCTATGATCTGGTCCAGGGTAATCCCCATGGAGGGGATCTGGGGAAGGGCGGCATGGATCCCGGGCTGAAGCGAACGGTGAAGGTGCTCAAAACCACCAACCAGGGCAACCCAAATTCCGACTGTCCCGATCAGGCCAACTGTGTGCCGGTCGGAACGGTATGCTCGCGAACGGTCGAGGAGAGTCTGATTCTGGACAGCCGGGATTATGTTGACTCCTTCAGCACAAGCCTTAATCTGGAAGGAACTGGGGTGGTACGACTTTAAAAAAATACGTACAATTAAACGATATTAATTTTACATCCGGTTACGCATGCACATACGGCAACCGTAAAATAGTCAGACTGATATTTAGCAGTAAATCAGTAATTTAGCTTTTTTAACAATAAGTTTAATTCAAATAAAATAAAATTCGTAAAGTGATTTGGCTGGCTTTAAGAACGATTATTGGTCATTATTATAGCGGCACACTCCACAATCTAACGTCCGCGTGCGACGTAATGATTAATGTATCTGATCTGTTACAGGGTCCAGAACTCTTGACTCACACGGGAGGCGTTAGTCTGGGGTTCGAGCGTGCCGTCGAACTCTTGGAGCAGCGCAATAAGAGCATCTTATTCAAGAAAGCAGTCTGCGTCTTCGGGGAAAGCGGTTTCAAGAGTGACCGTGACCTTCTCGAAATCGAACTGGACGAGTACTTCACCGCGGCCCTCTGCCGGCTAGCAACTCGCCAAACCGACGACGACTTGTTCCGCTTTTTCAAACAATGGGGCACCCACGCTATCGTCGGTCTCACGGTCGGTACCAAAGACTATGAACACTCCGAAGTGGATACGGTGGAGCTGATCCGGGCCATGCAGACCGACTACACCGGAAGCATCTTCTACGAAGCCGGCTGGTTTCAGCTGTTCACCGCCCGTGTGACCTTAGCCGCTAAGAAGTCCGCAAGGGAGTACATTCAGGAATTCCATGCCTACGGCAACACGCTAAACTTCACCTCCGGGACGGAAACGTTCCCGGAACCGGTCAGTCTGCGTTTGCGCAGCCTCGAGTCATTTATGGATGCCAAGTATTTGCCGCGCTCGGCCGATCAAATCTGTCCGGGTGTACGCAGTACAGACACGATGGCTAATTTGAAGCAGGCTATTACATACGGTCTGGAGAAGTATCCAACGTGGCTTGGAGCGGAACAGGCGCTGCACGAACTGATGAGAGAAATCCCGGCGCCGAAGCACTGGCCAACGGGTTACTACGGTTTACTCAAGACCAACGAAGAGTGCCAATTTGACTGGCTGTACGGAAAACGATTCCATGACACGGCAAACGTGAATACTCCTGATAACAGCTGGTGCGTTTGGTTGATTAAAATTATGAAACTGACCGCAGAATAATGCCGATTCGTATGTTTTCAGGTCACCGGGATTTGCCTCCCGCACTTCCAGTCAAGTCTGGGCCAACGATGTTGCCCTTGATTTCTGCATGAAGGAATTCAATGATCCAAACGCCCCGCGCAGTGAATGGCCAATGGGCTCGTACTGCATCTACAAATCCAAGAAAAGTCCTTGTCCGTTTGGATTCAGCGAAGGCACATATGAACATGATGACGATGATTACTACAACAAAAACTTCGCGGTCGGCACGCTTCCTGATGGCAAATACAATCACAACACAATTTACAAGTACTGCTGTCGTGATGACTCCAGTCCATTTAAGCCCATGTTCCTGCCGGTGGAGCGCAGCTTCATTTTGATGCCGAAACGCGGAGTGTGCCAGGAAGTGTTTGGGATGAACGCGGAAATGCACTACATCCATCTGGACTGCGAAAATCATTGGTTTTCCACCTGCGAACTGAAAGGCAGCACACCGTACGGCTATAAACTGCATGATGGAGATCATGAACTGTTTTTCTGCTACTACTCGCGAAAAAATTAACTTGCCCTTATGGTTAGTATTGAAGTTCAAACTTATCATTACTTAATGCGTTTACACATATAAACTGTTTTTTACTCTTTGGAATCGGATCACAAACACCGTCTGAATTCCCGAAATGACAAAGCAAAAGAAAACCATGTATTGCATTAACGTTCGTTACAACCTGCAAGCAAAAATAAAAGCAAAGCAATAAACCTGTTTAGAACAGCGGCCACTCAACAAGGTCAGCTGCATATAGTATGCAGGTTGTTCAACACGATTTCAAAATCACGTAATAATTAAAGCAGTTGTCGTCCATGATAACGGAGCAGCGGGAATAATGCAAGACGTGATAAACGGTCTGTCATGAACCAAAATACGACAAAACTACGACAATCAGCAAAAAGCCAAAATTAATATCCATAAAAAGGAAAAAAGGACTGATTTAGCAGAAAGCGTTTAGCTAGCCCATTGTGCCAATTCTTTCATATCATCATCCTCGTGGTCGGCCACTTTCGTGGGACGAGCGGGAGCCCGAGCACGACCTACAACGTTTACAGAGATAAAAGTAGATCGGATTAAAGCTCATCGCCTTACAAGTTTTACTGAAAATATTAAATGCCAATCAAATAAAAAAATCATAATAATGTCTAATAATAAACAACCACTTCCAAATAAAAAGGTCCGGAAATATTCAACGAATCGTGCAGAAGCACTTACTTGCAGCAGCCGGTTCGGACGTGGGGACAGCCGGAAGTGAATCTTTGGTGGCGGGCGTGACATCCAGCAACTGTTTATCGAGTTCTTCTTGTTCAAGTTCTTCCAATTCCGCCTCCAGCTCAGCCTGAATTATATTAATTAATGTAAACGCGGATCAGCCAATTGAACGGAACCGCTTTCTTATTCTTAATCTCTTTTTCTTTGCTTACCTCATCAACATCGTTCCCGAAACCAACCGGATGCGATATGGCTTCCGAAATTTCGTTGGCAATCTCCTGCTGTTCGGCGACTTCGTCCATAAGATCATGCACCTGATCCACATCCCTGCAGCGAAACAAATGGCCAAAATCACAAATTATGCCCGAAAGTGTTCATCCGTGTGACGACGTTAAAGTGATTCATTTTCTCCTTGACATGCAAATATTTACAAGTTGTAACATCATTCTGCAATACTCATCCAAGTGTGACGGTTTACGCTGTCCGCCGCTAACCACTTAACCTCAACTCGTACATTGTCAGCCATAACAATTAAACATTTGTATCAGACACGCTATTTTAACTCCTTTTTCCTAAAAAAACTGTAAAAATGTGGCAGATTACATTTAAACCTGAAGCAAATGGGCCGAAACTTTATAAGCATGCGGTACCGTTTACCATTAAAAAAAATACAAGATGTTAAAAAACTGAGCAAAGATTTTTCAAGTCATTCAAATTATTATGGCAAAATAGAAAATTCAAAATATTAATGTTATAAACAACATTCACCATACACTGTAAAAACGACTGTTTTGCTCTGGAAACAGCGTGAAGGAAAATTTCCCTGTTTATCCAGTTATGATTAACCGGCCGAAACAAGGAAACAACTACGGCCGCAGTTCTATAAACACCCACGTACATGTTCTGGTGTGCTGATTTCAAGGCTTTGGCCGCGACCCCCATAATCTTCAAAACTTCCGTATTCGTGTTGGCATTTTCAAGGGCTTCCCTCTGGAACTCAATGGTAGAAAGGGTGCCATCAATTTGTTGCAGCTGCTTCTCATATCGCTTCTTCCGCTTCAAGGCAGCAATTGCTGCTAAAAAAATCAGCTGCTTTTAGCCCCTGATAATGACGTCAAGTATTTTTATTCGCCTACCTCGCTTATTCTTGGTTCCGTGCTTTTTCGCTAAGGAAATTTCTTGTTGAACCTTGTTTTCAAGAAAATCTGATTTCTTGGTTAGCATTTCCTCGGTTTCGCGAAGCCTTTGAATGGCATCCTGAGGCGTCACTGGGTCATCCTTCTTTTTTCCCCCACCAAATGCTTTTGATATCCACGACATTTTCCTGGAGGAATACGATTGCCAACTGCTCAAATTTAATAAGAGATTCACTTAAGAATGTCTAAAATGAACAAGAATTACGGTACGAAGTACTTGTATTCCATCGAAAAATTCAAAAATGATAGTAAATTTACAGTCTGCTAAACCACAATACGATAAACCACAATACGATACTCGTAATGAAAGTAGATTACACTTCAACTTACCTGCAGTTACGATTCGAGGAGTGGCGAAATTAACCTTATCCGTCAAGCAACCTTCCGTCTAGCGTCTAGCTTCTTGACGAAAAAGTAAGCAATCCAACAAATAACAAATTATTACAAATTACTCAGCAATTAAATGGCACAAACAGTTTCACACTTGAAAAATATAGATATTATACCAGTATGTAAATGAAGCAAGTATTGTACCTCCTGAACGGTAAACCTTTGGGCTTCGCAGCTTTCCCAACTGGTGAATGCGCTTCCGTGACCGTCTCGCTCGCAGTGAGCCAGCAAATGACATACAGCCGATTCAAAATACGTAAGACGATGAGTCATATCGGGCAAATAGTATTTCTGCGTTCGTAACTTCGTATGTTATCAGAGTCAGCTAATCAGCTTATCTTACAATACAAAATGATAAGTATAATATATCTATATTGAAATTTAACATAATTTATATGTGTTGTAACGCTGTAAAAAGAACCATAGACGCATTGTGATTAACTACAATAATTATACAAGTAGTGGATGCATCATGTAGGGTTGAAATTCAAACGACTTTAGGCCGTTTTTGAAATGATTTGAAATGAATTTGATTTGGAATGAAATGATTTGAAATTTGAAACTTAAAAATGAATTATTTTAATTGGTTTCTATTTGGTTATTTCGATAAAATTTTCCTTGTGTAAGCCATCATGTATCTATATCTATAGAATAAAATATGCGCGCATTATGCGCGCATTATAAAAACTTATTACGATTAGTGAAAGCATTGCTGTTTTTACAATTCGCAATCACGATTGACATCATCGTGTAACTTACAATTACAGGCAAGTACTGCAAACTTCAAATATTGAGTAGCTATACTTTTTTGTTGAGACTGTTTTGCACAGGACCACAAACAAATTGCTGGCGAATACCGGTACATACATCCAAAGATGTTTGTAAGTAAATGCTGAAATTATGGTCTGTATACAGTCCCTGCAGCAGACTGAAATTTACCGAAAGCAAGCGTAACTGAGTTTCTGCTCGGTGGTCGGGGAGCGCTCTGATTTCACCCGATGTTTCAACATAGAGAGAGTATATCGGAAGAAGTTGGTACACACGCTCTGTATGCTGCAGCTCCTATCCGTCCCCGTCCCCCCCTATCAAAAACTCGGTTACGCTTGGTTTTACAGCATTGCAGTGACTGTATATGTACAGACCATGTGAAATGTACATACCACTAGAAGTATTAGACTCATATCTATACTCTTATCTATAGATGTAAGTCGTCACCGCAAATCATGATTGCGAATTTGTAAAAACAGCAATGCTTTCACTAATAAGTTTTATAATGCTCGCATACCCGACATACATACATTAAACTTTAAAACGATTAATGTGTTATTTGTAATCTTTCTCCGTTTTGTTAATGCAAGTTCATCCAAGCAGTGTAATTTAAACGGAGTTAAGAAGGTATTATAATTACGAAAAATGTTCGGTACTAGGGATTTACACTTAAATTACTTACACTATTACAGTAATAGACGTATGGTTTTATAAAACTGTACGTACTTAAATTATGATACTTAAAAATTATATAATTTTATTATGTCAAACAGGTTGCCATGCTATGCGCCATTACAGTAATACAAAGAGTCGCGGCATACGCCGCATAATGGCACAAAGTATTTTTAGTGTTTTAAATTAAAGACTAAAAATTAAAAGTGTAAAACTTTTAATTTTTTATTTTTACGGTCTGGTGACACCGTGTAATTATTAGCACTGTATTGATGCAGTCCATCGTGTTTGCGAAAAACAGAAACTGCAGTTTTTGTTTGTGAATATAGTGTGTCTGTTTGCTTGGAGGCTGACTCACATGTCAACCAGCCTTGTTTATCACCCCAGTGTAATGAATGTATTATTAAAAGCTGTAATTTTTTGCATTTCCGTTGCTGACTGTGCGCCCCTGCCTGGTTTGTCCTCGATAATTGTTACTTCAACTGTTCCGATTTTATCGATGGAGCTACAATTGCCGAAATAAGGACCAGTTTCGAAAACACCACGCACTGAGAAACACTTTATTGTTTTCCAATCCAGATTTACCATATTATCATAGGTGATTTTAATCTCTAATTTGTCGTTTGGTGGATCAATTTGCACCCGTTTTCGGATGGCTGGTCTTGATGGCTATCTGCGAAACCCTCTATCTTCCTGATTACTTGGGGTCCATCGGAATTCGTCGAACGTCCGTGCGGACTCTGTGAACTGCTTACTGCAGCATGGTCCAGAAGCGCATGCTGGCGTATGCTCGCAAACGTCGTGATAAGCTAGTAAAGACATTCAGGAACCTGTTCGGTTCCTGCAATACGAGCACACCTGTGGGAATCACGCTGACTGTCATGCCGTCCAAGGCGAAATCGCTCCATGATCCTTTGAGAAGGCTGTCTGTTACGACATCCGCGGTGGATGATCTTCGCAGAGAAGGCATCTTTTCCAAATGGTTCCTGATTTACGCCATTAAAACTGTTCTTCTCATTTTACTCTATTATATCTTCTCCATCGGTTTGACATTTTACCAGAAAAAATTTATTCAGGTAGGAAAATCTTTGCCGTTTAGTAACAAATCGGTAATAATTTTTAGATGCTGCAAATTATTGAAACGAGAGATAGACCTATTTTGAAGCGGAGCAGTTTTACTTTTTAATTGACATCAACTCGGAAAGCTGTTGCGCAGAATTCATTATGCTGTACAGTGTATATCTGTTGTTAGTGTTGTAGGAAATTTTTTTGTTTCAGATTTTTGAATTTCCCCTGTCGATAGTAACTGGGCATTTTGCTATCAAATTCGTGTTAGCCGCGCTGGTTCGCGGCTTGTGGTGCCTTTCATCAGGCGCGAAACGGCCATGCATGCCTTGCGGGACATTTATTACACGGATGGGGCCTCCCGGAGTCGCAGCGGCATTGGATATTGGATTATCAAATTGGAGTCTTGTCTTCATTACAATCTCATTGTGGGTCTGTTTATCGTATTCTGTTGGAACCTCACTTTAATAATTTTTCTGATACGCAGGTACACGATGACCAAATCGTCCACCATTGTTTTTATTTTGATTTTTGCGTTGGTTCTCAGACTGGAAAAATTTGTAAGTGCTGTCTGTGTGAAAGTTTTCTATAACAATTTTGTTAATTCACAAGACCTGACGTGCGTATTATTTCATTCAATTTGCAGAAATGGTCCTTACTGGGTGTCGTTATACTAATATCCTGCGGCCTGTTTCTCTTCACGTTTGAATCTACCCAGTTCAATCTTTTCGGATTTTCTTTGGTAATGGGAGCCTCAGTATTATCTGGAATTAGGTGGACGCTGTCCCAAGTATTAACTCAGAAGAAGGATTATAACTTGAGCAATCCTATTGATATGATTTTCCATATCCAGCCGTGGATGTTCCTGTCATTGCTGCCTTTTGCTGTGATTTTTGAAGGTGCGGCGCACTTTTACTTCTTAGATTTAGCCTTCGCTAGTGTTGAAGTACAGCACTACGTACGGGAACGATCTGCATATACAGAAGTATTTTTTTTGGCTTATTATTGCCATTTAAAGTACGTACTCGAGTAGTCAGTCTACCGAACGTGGTTATGCTTGTAATTTGCAAGCAATACAGCAAATAGGCATACGAGTACTTGTACATGTACATAAAGTCAAAAGCGGTAAGGTACGGGATAGGTTATGATAGGATATCCAGTTCAATACATTTGACGTAGCACATCCGTATCCAGAATCAGCAGTAATTTTGCTGATAAAACAAGTAAAAGTTGGATATGGTTTCCAGTTTGTTATTTTTTTTCCACAGGAAAAACTGTTCTGGAAGCCCAGGCCTTTCATAATCGGGATGAGACAATCCGGACGCTTCTGCTGACCGCCGGTGGCGGTGTTGCGGGATTTCTTATGGAAGTCAGCGAATACGTGCTGTTAACTCATACCTCTTCCATAACTCTGAGTGTATCTGGTATAACAAAGGTACATTGTTGTCTGTTGACAAACAGTTTACCTTCCGGTAATCTGCTCTGTGCTTACTGACTTTGTGTTCTGTTTTTAGGAAATTCTGCAGTTTGCTCTTGCATATCAGTACAATGGTGACAAGATAAGTCCTATGAATTTTGTGGGTTTGGTAATCTGTATGGGCGGCGTGGTGTTCCACGTTGTACTGAAACTTATCGACCAGAATCGGAAGTTGGCTCATCTGGATGCAGTAATTAATAGTCACACAATGGAGAACGATGTGGCGAACACAGCGGTAACCGCTGCATTGCTGACCACTACGTACGAACAGGATGAATGGGATGGTTTGGAAGAGATTGATCTGAATGATGCAGTGGCATCTCGACCGGCTGGACACGGCGGTCAATAGTGTTTCGAAAACTCGTGATCGGAAGCTGAAACCGTCCTTTTTATCTCAGGGTCTTTCAATGGGATTTTCATCCCACGCTTTCCGTGCAGCGTTTTTGATTGGTTGAATGTTGCAAAGTTGTCAGTTAGTTTTCAAAGAATTTAATTTTGTGGTTATGGTTTGCTCAGGGTTTATGGTACTCACTTACAAACGCATGCTTTTAATTTGTTTTAACGCCGTATATTGTCCACTAATTTAATGCTGAATAATAATAAAGGGGTGCTACGCTAAGTTCGGGCACCTTTTTCCAAAACCTGCCACAAGTCACCAACTACTAATGGCTAACTCATTACATTTTTGTAGTATTGCCGTATGTATCTACTATCTTTTGGGCTATCGCTGCTTACGCTGAGATCGTGTTTCGAATTGCAGTGCATCCGAAACTAGAGCAGACCAGTTTCAAAATGGTGTTCGACTCATGTACCTTGGGAGCCTTCCTCCGAATCATAAATCGCTTAAAAATTGCACTGACGTCTTTATTTAAACTAAATAAGTCTGACGTGTTCGTCATTTAAGGCTCTTGCGAACTGTATCCTAGGCGTTCGATTCCAATCAAACCTACGTGACCTTTGGGATATAACTGTGGGCATAGTTAAAGTGGAGAGTGACCCTTTGTACACGCTTGTCCTGCAACCTAGTGAAGTTTTCGACGACAATTTTTTATGAAGTCTCATCTGTAGGATACTGAGTGACAGTTTAAACGTTTCAGTGCCCCCAGTAAGCCAGAGACAAGCTGGTTTAACAATCTCACGGCAACCATCACTTTTTTTTCCTGTCGCTTTGTTAGCTTTGCCTTCCAATTATCCGGTGCTTTCCTCTCCCGACCCACGCAGTAGATATTTATTGAAACATTAAAATCGTTTAATGTGGACCATGTTCCATCCGCGAAATATATCAGCTCGACGTTACTTACGCCTCTGTGCTAGGCAACCCCATCTTTCGGTAGGTATGTTATAACATACAAGCCTATGGGAGTTACAAGTTGTTTCGAGGTAATCTCAACCACCGATGATGCGAGAATCTTTTCGTAACCCAAAACAGAGACCTTTTGGGCCACTCGAACGTTTCCAAAAAATTCCGTGCAAAAATATCGTTTGGGGAATTTTTTATGAAGGATGTTATAACCATCCTAAAACGCCCACTGCCCCTCCCCCTTATTAAGCGCACAACTCGTTCCTGACAGATTTAAGGGATCCGATTTTAGTAATGTTAAATTTGCCATAAAAAGTTGCACTCGAAAAGTGCAAAACAAGAAACGAAAAGACCAACTGGAATTCTTTATAATTTATTTTACCAAACTGCCCGAACTTGGAGTAGCACCCCTGTAACACAAACATGAAAAACAAGATTCTCTAAAAGTTAACGAAGTAACGATCCCGTAAATCAAACCAAAAAATCCGTCATCTTTCGGCGGAATATTGTGGATCGTTCTTCAAAATTTTTTTACGTAAAGGAGCAAACATGTTGCGTACTTGTTCGCTTTTGGCTCTAAGTTTATTCTGAATAATGGCATCCCGCTCTGCTTGCCGTTGTTGTTCCATTTCGGCATGCGTTGCGACGGCTGAGTCGATCTCTTTCGTTAAAAAGATGCTGCGCTGTGCATATTCCTCCGATTTTAAAAGGCGAGCATGCTGACCGCGAGATAATGGAGCAGGGCTGCCGTCGAGGAATCGAAAATCGGGTAGATCAGTCAGAGGACCATACTCCGTACCTGTTCGGGGAATGTCCCGACTGAAAATGCAAATGCAATTGGAAACTCCATAAAGCCAGCCGGCGGTAATAATGATACAAATCGAATAATAATTGCAGCCGACTACGCTACATTCATAATGCATACGGGATCTGACAAGGCTGAAATTTGCAAAAACTGCTTACTCTTCGCGCCATTTGTGAATGTACATAGGTTTTCCTTTTGACAATACTCTGTTCCGCTGGAGCATCGCTGACGCCGAAAACGATCGCACAGCATTTAATCCATGTTCTAGAAAGCACACATTGGATTAATTCACGCAACCCGCGTCTTCTACTGGACCCGAAACGGTCCTAGAAGTAGTTCCAGGGTTCGCTACTAATTTTAAATGTAATCGTAAGTTATACGGCGACGAAGGAAGAGCGCTTACCACAACACAAGATCCTTGCAGGTGCAAGAATTCCAGGTGCCATTGTAATCAAATTCAAATCAGGTCTACCAAGTATTTGTACGTACGTACTCGTGCTAACTGTCACGATAAGAATCGCTTAAGAGTTTGACAAGTCACAGGAGCAAAACATGGGATGCCGAAGATCAAAATAAAGTGGCTCCTAAAAAGTAAAAAACAACTGAAGAATGAAGATCTGACGGTTTCAATCTCCGAAGAGCAACCAGAAGCAGAGATACTGTACCTAATGCCTAGCCTACGCGCAATGGCGGTTGCCAGTGACGACAGAAGTACAATAACAGCACCGCCCGCTTACGACGACTAGAGTTGCTTACGCAACTTAGTTTTCACGGGGCTGGCAGCGTATCACTAGGCGGTCGCTTCAGCATTATCAGAAATGCAATGCTTACCGCCGTCGGACAGTCTAATATCGAAATTAATCCAGTCAGCTGAGTGAAATATTTCTGTCACTTGTCAGTAACCGTAAACATCCCGAATGGCAGGCAGTGCCAGGGCCTCATTGTCAGGCACACTTTTTTTTACTTCCAGTACTATCTTTGCCTTTTTTTGCAACGCAGTATGAAATTTTATGAAGTTATTCATACAGTAATTATTCATAAACAAGCGACGTTAAAGACGATAATTTGAGTCAGCGTGTGGGTTCTTGATAAGCGCACAACCTGCGCGCTGAATGCGATGGAAGGTATTCTTGCTGCTGCTTATTAATACCGCCAAATTCCATCAGTGCGCAGTTTTTGGCTGATTTGCTTCTTTCCGGCCTTTCGTGGAATTTGGCATTGGTTACCGGTCTATACTATGAGTATCTTAAGCAAATTATTGTTGGATTCATATCTTATCCGGCGATCGTTCAGCCTTCTGGCCCCGAGATGTGGTCCCGTTCCGTTCAAGGTGAAAAATTCCATGACGGGGAAACTGGAGACCGTTACTCCTACACACAGTCCGAATTTGACTTGGTATTGCTGCGGACCAACGGTGTACGACAGCGCTCATATGGGACATGCTTACACTTACGTCCAGTTCGACATCATCCGAAGGATCCTACAGCAGTTCGGCGGATATAATGTTGTCTTCATGATGAACATTACGAATATCGACGATAAAATCATACAACGAGCGCAAGCGATGAAGGGGCAGCGGCAAGGAAGCGAAGCTTTGAGCACTGAACGCTCCGACCAGGTACACTCATTGTCACTCCTTACAGTTTACTGTGCAGACCACAGTGGCATAGTTTTAAACTGTTAAAGTTATTTTCCCTTAAATTAGTAATATTAACTTCCATAAAATTTGAAGTATAACAGAAAACTGTATATTAAGCGTCTACGGCAAGATTACACACGCGTCGAATACTTCGTAGTTACTTTACTGAATGTTTGAGTGTTTGCCTTATACTTTCGTTTTTTAATGATTAACCTCGTTTTCATGGATTTCAGCCTTTTTAGGCTAAGTCTGACTGGTTAAGTGTGGCCAACAAGTATGAAAGGGAGTTCTTTGACGACATGCGTTCACTGGGCATCATGGATCCCACGATTGTCGCCGATGTTACGCGCCACATGCCACAGATCATTTTGTTCGTCGAGGATCTGCTTAAAAAGGGGTTAGCTTACGTTGTGGACGACGGTACGCCTTAGTGTTAATTTGTGGTGCAGTAAATAATGATAATAATTCACTTCTTGTGGGCCTTACATTGATTCGGAGCGCCGGTAAATTATGTTTTGTAAATTATCTTGTTGTTACAGGGAGTGTATATTTCGACGCTAAAGCATACGGAAGAGGTGGGAAATTTCGTCAAACATTAGATCCCTCCTTTATGCGACCGGATGAAATGTCCACTAAAAAAGCGCTCTCCGGCTGATTTCGCCTTGTGGAAAGGCGCCAAGTCGAATGAGCCTAGTTGGCCCGTCCCGTTCTCACCTATCCCAGGCCGACCGGGCTGGCACATTGAATGTTCTACACTGGCATCTCATTTCCTCGGTAGTAAGGTACTTACAGTTAGTTACTTACTTGAAAATTCCGCTGTGCATTTGTAGTGCATAGGGTAATATTTACCCTTTACTTGGAACATTTCATGGATTTATACCGGCATCGCTCTATGAACTGTATCACTTTATATTCGTATACTTTTCGTTTTTAAGTCCTGCTTATCACGCTATCGTCCTAATCTTCCTTCAAAACAAAAGAAGGCGTAACTTGGGTCATAATTTTTTTATAACTGCATACTGCAGTTTTTCTTTTTAACTGTTCAGTCGTTGTAAAGTAGCACTTAAGTAACTATCGTGCGTTTGTGGAGGTAAAAATTCTTAAAGAACTTTTTGGTAGATTGACCTTCATTCGGGAGGAATGGATCTTACGTTTCCTCACCATGAAAACGAGGAGATCCAGTGCTGCGCGTTCCATGATGTGGATCGCTGGGTTAGCCACTGGATGCACACAGGTCATGTGGTTTTAGACGATGATACGAAGATGTCCAAAAGTTTGAAGAACTATGTCACCATTAAAGACTTCTTGGCAAGCGACGACCCACAGGCTTTCAGAATATTCTGTATGCAGCATCATTACAGGTAAGTACCGTAAAACGGTAAAAGTTCTTGCTGTTACAGTGCACTATCGCAATTAGTCAATTGTTCTTGTTTGTAATTGCGCCATTAGAAACAGCGAACGCTTAATAAAGCTTATTGCTTACGTGGGCCTCTCGAAATTACATTTTGGGTTGGCAATGTATATTCCAGATCAAACTGTCGGTTTTCGGAGAAGTCTACGAAGGCGGCTATAAGCACATATGCTCGTTGGATGACATTTCTGAATAACGCTGATTTTTACCATTTGGGCGTATTCGATCATCTGGTGGGTGAAATTGATGATAGAGCCATGTTTGCAAAGCTGACGGAAGTGCAAGAGAGAGTTTCCTTCCATTTATTCAACGATTTTGACGTACCGGAAGCCATGCAGGCTCTCTCGGAATTGGTGGATCAGGTTTATCCGATAATACTGAACCCGGAACGACCAAAGATCTCTCGACTGGACAAAGCCATGCCACTGTCCGGCGCTGTCCCCGCCGTGGCCAACTATCTGAACAAGTTCCTGTTGAATCTCGGTGTTACGATGCCGATCCGGGCCAATCTGTTTAACATGATTGTGGATGCAGGTGGAGCCAGTGACTTTGGATCCGTTCGCAGTGCACTGGATCTTGATGTGGCCAAGCTAATGGACGATGTAATACGATTTCGCAGTGCCGTCCGGGGAGAGGCTCGACGGGGAAAAAAGGCGAGATCTCGGGTGGGAATCTTCTCAAGTATTGCGATGAACTGCGTGATAATCTGCTGAAAACCGGCATCAGTGTGAAAGACCATGGTAATGACTGCGCTTCCTGGGATTATGTGAAGAAGACACGTAAAGTTAATTCAGTGGACTATAAAAAACAGCTTTTTATCATTCTGACGATGATTTGGGCGATGCTGAAAACGACGACAGTACTGAGCGTAACGACCTTGTTAAAGCTTCTGCTGACCAGAAGTCGTAGTAAACTTGCATTGTTTCAACTGAACTAAGCTTTTCTTCTGTTTCTGTTGTGATTGTTTAAAATACCGATGGTTTTGTGTTGCCGAGTAAACCGATTTTGCTTTATTTCGGATATGTCCAAACTGACTCCAAAGTGTTGTAAAAGGGAAACGTCGTGACTGTGTTCCATGTCAAAGGTGGAAAATTAATACTGTACTGTACTTTTATGCTGGTGCTAAGTCTAATCAGAAATTTCATGCGATTTGAACAGGCATCTGTTGATTTATGCTTTTCATATTATTCATAACCGCAAGATCTGCATCCACTCCATTGACTCCAATATCCGTTGCCACTTGCCAGCAACCCACAAAACAGATCCAAGCCGTGTTACTCCACAATCACATCCACAAGCATTTAAAAACAAAGAACCATCAAAAATAAAAAAGAAAAACAAGAAATCCCGTATCCAGACATTAAACACCTACCATAACCGCCATGATACAGAGCCTAATTGTCGTGTAATAAACCGGCTGATAATGATCATACATGTAATAAAACCATCAAGAACTTGCTAGAACCATTCTACACGGCTTTTCTCATAGAGTGATGTTGGCATCAGTCGACATGGGCAGCAATCTAGCTGACGCATAACTCGAATAACTTCGACCGGAAGGTCCGGAACCGCTGCCTGTCAGAGCCGGCTGTGGGGTTTCTAGAGATCGCAGCAGTTCAAAGACATTGGTAAAGGCAATAGCACCGCTGCCCTTTTTGGCCATCAGCGGGAACAGGCGTTTCAAATGGGCAACAATAATCTTCAAGGCAGGGTGAGATGACTGCCGATCAGCACCTGTCGAAAAAAGGAAGTTTCGATTGGAGGAAAACATCACATTATTTCAAACAGTATTGAGAAGCATGGCTGAATATAACCTAACATTATTTTTTATAAAACATCGTTTTTACAGATATACTCCGAAAAAGTGCAACGTAAACAATTCAACGCCTGTCGCCGGAGATTCCGCGGGGCAATGAGGCGTCTGTTCTCGAGATCATAATTGAGCGTTAAATTATTGAGATTTTCAATAATTCTATTGAAATTATTGATTAGCTTCTGCATCTTGCTTACTGCTTACCGCACGAGCTACGAAAAAAAGTTTTCTATAAAGATTCAAAACATAAAACAACCAAATTAGAGCCCTTTTGGCCTCATCGGTACATACTGCTCAATGTATTACGCGCAAAAGCAAAACTATAACAAAATTAACAAGTTACTAAAGCAAAGCCGACAATTCACAATTTGTAGCATCTACAATACTGTATGTTTCCAACGCACGGCATCACGACGCAAGTATCTAATATTTTACCATGCAACACTTGACAATAAACTGTACTGCATACTAAGCGCACCGTTCAAACGGCAGTTAGAGCGCGAATGAATGTAAGTCAAGCTGCTAGCGACATTGCGTAATCAATTCGCTATTAAAAGCTTCCGTGTTCACTGTTAACCACATACGTACAGTACCTAAAATGGCGCTGTTCAGTGCGGCACAAACCGGTTCCCTCTGCAGCTGTTCCAACATATGACGATTAGGTGACTTCCATGGGTCTTCGTATGCGATAAAGCTAAACGCATCCTGTGCAACAAAACCCAGAATAAACAATGTGCTAAACTAAGTCCGCATTGTCCATTTTAAACGCGCTAAAGCTAACCGATAGTAATTTTTGGTTTTCGCTGTCTCTGCCTTGGTCCATTCGCATATCAGTGTAGAATTCTTGCAGCTGCTTGCCGAAAGTGAGGATCCTGGTAAGGAGAATAGGATTACCCACAGGAACGCGATTTTCCTCGTCTTCGTCTTCGAAATCCATGGCTTGTGGCGTACCGTTGCTTTGCGTAGCACCATTCACATGGTAATCACTTGCCCCTGAGAATTATTGCACATGTCATAATGCTCATGGCGGTTGCACTTAATGACAACACCGTACAAACCATTGCTCGTCAAACAATCCACATCCATATCATTGTCCAAAGATCCATCTTCGGAAACAATCTCTGTCTCCATTAGATTATCGTACACCACCCCCAGGCCATTGGGTCGCTCTTCCTTGACAGATCCGTTCGAGTGATCGTGCTTCCGATGGATGTCTCGGGGATTGGGACTGGGTGTCCGGCTGTGCCGCAGGGATTTAGACAGTCCACTGCTGTGGGTGGACGTCACCGAATCAGACGCATGCCCCGGATCGCATCCGGTAACCATTTCAATAAACTGGCGAACTTTCAATCGGAAGAGCAAATTGGGATTCTTTTCCAACAGGCCGGGATAGAGATCCTGCGTCAGGGCAATGGCCTCACTGATCTTGCCATCCAGAATCAGTTTTTGGATAGTCTGCCGGTTCGACATGGAGGTTATCTGTTCCTTAATTTCGATACCGGTAGATTTGGCGAAGGATTCAGCGGCGGAATAATACCCGTTATGCACCAGATAATCCGAAACGATCCTGAAAATACACCAATATCTGCTGTAATTTCTTAATCAGTCTTCAAAATTGCATTACGCATGGTACTGTGCTGATCATTTATATAATCAGATAGATAAGAATAATTATAACATCATGCTTCGACCATAAAAAAATTAGACCATCATCAACCGACCTCTGCATGGCCTGTTCCCATTCACCACGTGTCAATTTAGGATGGTATTTGGCGATCATATCGCGAGACTGTTTTCTCAGTTCCTGCAAACAAATTACAACGAAATATACAGTGATATTCGAATGGATAAAGTAAGTTTAAAATGAGCCATTACTACGAGTACGAAAGATTTAAGAAAAACTGTGATACACCAGCACTCCAAATTTCTAAGGCAAAAAGCTAAAGATTCCGTTCTTAATCAGAAACGGTTGACATTCAGTACCTTCCGCAGATCCGTCAAGTCAAACATAAATTCCGTCTGACCGAAATTCGTCTCCACGTTTTCTCCCACCGACTGTAGTCCAACACAAGGGTACAAATTGGATGGCAAGTTTTCAAAGGCCACTCCCAGCATGAGTCCGTTCTTGGTGTAGAAGCACGAATTGTTCACCAAATCCACTCCGCAGCCAATGACATCATTGGTAGTGAACGTGGGTCCGTACGAGCGTCCCGTACCGGAGCTCCAGAATGAGTGTCCATCATCGCCGTGATAACCAAAAGAGCCTTTATCCCAGCCGGGCAGACGATTGAGATTAACATCTTCCAAACACAAACCCACGCCAATATAGCCTTCTTTGCCCTTGCTGATCACCTTCACTTCGAAATAAAACAGGCCACAGGATGCGGGAATCGGGTGAGTGGCGCGGATAGCAGAAGCGTCTTTTTGTGACTTTCCCGGACCTGTGAGTGATGACAAACAACGGAAGAAATCAATATCGATTCGTCCTGTCGTGTCGCAGCACCAAAGGCTTAAATAAAGCGACTTTTGATTATTTTCGACCGTATGTTTCTCAAGCGAAGTAACAAGAAAACAATTAGATTCATCAAAAACTACAAAATGTAATACCCTGATAAATATGATCATGAAGTAAGGATCAATAGCAGACAAACCAAAAGAGTAAAAATCAGGCTTCACGTGCGTGACAATAAGTACACAGTACAGCCAGTGAGAAGATTTAAAATACTGCATAACTGCTTTGAAACCATAAGCCGTTTCATCATTTTTTCACATACCCTTGTACTGCAACCGTAATCCATTGGCTCCGACGATGGTTATGTACGTGTGCCTGTCTTTGGTACTCCAACCCACAGGAATCGGAGTTTCCTGCTGGTTCACCCAGGGATACATTTCGGCAAGGCGCTGTTCCATACTATTACTAACTGGCTGAATGGAAGACCCGGTTGGGTACATTACTACAAAGATAATGAAAAAACAAAATCTTCCTAGTTCCTAACCTGAAGTTGGCAAATTCAGATCGAAAACCTAAAATGTAAAATATAAACTGAAAAATTAAGAAACGAATAAGTAATAACTTATCGTAACTAAAAACAAACTGGCTGACAACATCGACAGCCTGTACTGCCGTACGCATTTACCGCAACAATCTACACGTCAAGTTCCGAGTGAAGCCAAAACACGATTATAACAAGCAGAAGCGTACCGTGTATACGACACAGCAGTCCGAAATACGCTCTTACATCATAAAAATGAACCTACAAAAGCCACCCAAAACTGAACGACATCGACATCAGGGAAATACAAAGTATTAATACGAATAAAATTCAGGAGAAAAAAACGTTGCTGCGAGAAACGGTGCAACAAATGAACTAAAAGACTAAAGAGTGCATGGTGATTGTCTCTGCAAGGATTGGGCAAAGGCGGTTGACTCGTAGTCTCTGTTGCTTTCTTACCTTTCCAGATCTGGTCGAATCAAAATTAGTGATGATGTAAAACCTAAAAAAATTAAAAAAGTATTCACAATTTTAATCCTAAAAAACGAGCCTTGGAAAATAAAACAAAAAGTGTCCAAATTCAATTCAGAAATTCGTGTAAAACAAAGTAAAAAACGGTGCACCACTCTGGCTTCGGCGCTACCACTCACAACCCCAGGTTCAACAAACTCGTAAGGAAATAAACAGTCGCGAAGCAGAGGAGAGGAAAAACTGAAGCGGTAGGTTATTTCCCAGTGTTTCATTGTCTGTAGACGCATAACGAGAGTATTATAACAGGGATCGTACTGCTGAAACGATATTCGAGAGGTATCGGTTGGATCAGCTGATGTTCAAACAGCTCAGCACGAGGAAATGAGATGAATGCAGGACAAACGTTTTGCACTTTGGTGGTTTGTGCACACATCAATAATCATACAAAAAAACAAAATAATATTAACGTTCCCAAACTCGGGACCTTCAAGAAGTAGAGCCAAGAGTATGCGTATTGCGTACTTCCATCAAGCTCCTTGTGGCAAGCTCTCGTATACATATACTTCGTATTATTTGAAGTATTTTCTATCTTTCTTACTGTTTAATAATACGAGTTTACAGATACATAGAAGTATTTCTATGTGTACTACAAATGCCGTAGACATAGTGCGACTCCGCCACAAGAACGAACGTAAGTAACTGCAGTCCAAAACTAAAAACACATAAAATATATTTATTCATAAAATATATTTTATTATTCTAAATTTTAATAGTATCTAAAAGGCTACACTATAATACCGGCATCTCTACAGTACCAGTAAAAGTAAGTAGCAATGATGTTTACGTCATAAGTAAACTGTAGAAAAGCGTATCAAAAGTAAAGCAGAGAAAACCGCTAAAAACGACAAAATTGTTAATTATCGTTTTCCTCATTAAGTAGTTCTTGTTCGAATAATTCTCGGTCGAAATCATCATCCCCTTGTCCAGTCTCTTCTCGTTCATCAATATCCGCACACTCTTCTCCTAGACAAAAAAAAATTCGTAAAAACGCAGCTGGCGGAACAATGCAAAGACAAGCTCCTCCATAATACGCATAATAACATTAAACAAGCATAAACCAAATACTGTCCTTGAATAATAACAAAATTTGGTTTCAAATTCACAACAGACAAAGAGACAAGGGGCAAACTCACAACTGTCAAACCAACAGTCGAATTAAAATTAAGGCTACCTTCTTCCATTAGCTGCTGATCGGAACTATCCAGATTAGTGTTTTGTTCGAACATCTGGCGACCTTTGATAAGCAAAAGAAAAACAAGTGTATATTACAAGAGAAATAAACAAGTGACTCGTAAATAAACGAATTCGAGTTAATGTTATACTCATTTTTGTAAATACCGGTTAAGCGTTTCACTGCCGTCGTTTCCGGAGTTTTTGTTTTCTTTGTACGTTCGGCATCAAACTTAGCCTTCCATACAATAAAACTCTCCACATTGACTCTAGTTCCTTCAATTTTCCGCTGTTGAAATAAAAGACAGCAATAAATTTTTAAACCGCAAACGTATAATTAGATACTAGAGTAGTACTGCTACGGCGGCAATGTAATCCTCTTATGATAAATTTGTAGCTCGAATTATGCCATGAGGAAAGTTAATAAAGTTTTTATCCATAACAAGCCGTAGCCGTAAGCAGCAATAACCATAGCAGAACTTATCCGCGTACCCTTTCTTCCTCTTCTTCTTCCCGCTTGGCCCGCAAAGACATCTCTTTAAAACGATTCAGGCAATCTTCAGCATGCTTGTTAAGGTAATCCTGTACGGCAGAAACAACGGTAAAAACCGATGCCATACCGATGCTCTCTTGTGCCTGGAAGAATTCGGTCAGCGATTAGTGATGGTAAGTAATCCGTCGCAGAAGGTGATGGCATGTCGAAAAATGAAACTGAATAAACGCACTGCTGCATCAGCGACTTTAGAAAGTTCGTCCTTGGAATCCGGCGGCATTTCTCCAGGATCGATCAAGCGTATTTCAGGCGCAACATCTGGATACTCATCCGGAAAAACGAACTTCCACAGCGTAGTTATCACAGATCCAGCTAGAGGAATCAGTTATCATGCTAGTAAGAACTTTCCAAATTCGTTTTATGTTTTTCAAAAATATCAAAAAATAAAAACGTGATTTTTTATTACACCGGCGACCGGAAGTTACCACAGTACCAATATTGAACTGGTTACTAATAACTAGTAAAACATTTAAAAAAGCATGAAATACTGTACTTCTCGTAAGTTCTACCAAAAGTTTAGTAAACGCATTAAAGCTCAACTCTCGTGGTGATTCGTACTGTGCAATGTGCATATCATCGCCGGAAACGAATCCGCAATCGTTCACTAACGGTGTTTGTATGTATGTTACCAACAACACAAATAAATGGAGAAAATCAGAAAATGTGAGAAAACAGATGTTAATGTGACACCGCTAGATCACGGAAGTTTAAATCAGATTCTGCAATCAGTATTATCAGATCAGTGTAGTTTCAAACCTGAATTTCCCACCGCTGCTTCAGACGACGAAATCTTTAATGTAAACTGAATTCTTTCATCACCGGGATCCACCGCGATTTCTGGGATTTCCGGATCGGAGTTTTCGGAAGTGAGAACTGTCAAAAAACTTCGTCATAGGTTGTTAAGCGAACTGGGCTAGCTTTCATTAAGCGTGAAACCCACAAAATCCAGAAAAATTCCGAAAAGCCGTCAAGATAAGTAAGCCTGCAAAGATAAGTAACACCAGCGCACACGAACCTGTCAGCTCGTCAGGGTAAATCGACAATAGGCTGTCAATTTCTATTTGTTGTTCTTCCCTTCGATCCATGTTTCTTGCGCAGAAGATAACAAACTTCAATAGAGGTAATGTCGTGTGCCAGATTTACAAAGTCTTTTTTTAATTCAAAATTTTACCAGTATCACTATGAATACTCGTCTTGTTTGACAAAAGTTAAAAATCTCAATAAAAGCGAAAACGTGAAAGACTGAACTTCAAACTTTCTCGCAAACAGAAGCTCTCATGTGTAAACTGTAAACTGCATCGAGCGGCGGCTTCCTTCATATAGCGCTGTGATGGGAGGAGCTAAGACCAGCCAATTATTACAGTGGTTTCAGACTTTTCAGTAGAGCGTGGCAGATCCAGGGATTTTCTATTTTTTATTTTTTTATGCATAACTTCTGTTTTGGTTTTTGTTTTTGTTTTCCGTCTATTCATTGTATTGTTTAAAACTTTTGCTTCAGTTTTAGGTTAATGAGCTAAACAGCTGATTCGTTATTACTGCCGTTTTTAACTGTGCGGCTCGATCTCCCTTTTTATTTCAGTTTTCAGTTTTGCTTCGCAAGTTTCGCAGTTTCGCACCCTCTTTTTAGTTTTTACGGTTTAATTA
Source organism: Paramacrobiotus metropolitanus (assembly GCF_019649055.1). Lineage (NCBI taxonomy): Eukaryota > Metazoa > Tardigrada > Eutardigrada > Parachela > Macrobiotidae > Paramacrobiotus > Paramacrobiotus metropolitanus. The sequence continues at coordinate 662,716 of NW_026570269.1, read as the reverse complement.
GTTTTGTGGTTTTCGTGCCGTTTACCTGTTAGTTTTATCATTTTTATGTTTACAGAATAATTGCTGTTGGTTTTAAGCTTTAGTGATGTTTGTTCAACCATAATTTTTGTAATCTGCACTTCTGCAGGGCTGAAAAACTGATGCAAATTGAAGCAGAACACAGGTTAGTAAATCTGTTAAACTGAATTACTAATAACTAATTACTTCATACATTCGAGACTTCAAAGATCGTTCGACGTTCTTAAAAAGATGTACCTATCTGCTGTGAAACAGTGTTCGGAAAAAACACTGCCGGTGTTCACTATTCAGCCGTAATCGCAATCCTTAAATGCATTTCGGTGGTGTAAACTGTTGACTGGATAAAGCCACTGCAACTTAGAAGGCACATCGTGGTAAATCGCTTATACGTATTATGTAAAAATTTATGTTGCAGAACACTAATCCGGAATCAGTATTGTTTTCAAAGGAATGGCGCGGGACGCGAAAAATTTTAAAGGCGCCCCAGTGGACGATTATAGGCGGAAAATTGGTAAGGAAAACTTCCTGATAAAAAGGAAAGCGCTGCTTCGTTTCACACGAACACGTTCGTTTCGACACGCGAACTAACCGTAACCGTCCATAGATAATTAATAATATGGGTGAAACCCTTTCACTCCCGTAGCCCCGTTAACTATAGGCAGTTAGGCACCCCCTTTCGCACCCCGTTTTTCTATAGGTACAAACTACACCTTCTGAAACAGAAAAAGTATTTATTTGTTGCCATGCTATTCGGTCATATTTTTTGACCTAAGCAAAAATACAATGCATTTATATTGCATTGCCGGCTTTTTGAAATATTTTTTGCATTTTAAGGTACTGCACATGAAGTTTGACGAATTCTCCTGTGGGGATAATGTCGTGGTCTGATACTTCTGTACTAAGTACTAACTAAGTAAACTAACCTACTACAGGAGAATTTGTTAAACTTTTATAAAATCATTAAAATGCAATATTCACTACCGGAATGTATTCACTCTGCGTACAGGCAAAAAATAATTACGAATTTGCATGGTTGGTTGTGTTGTGTTATTTCGAATTAAGGTTGCATGTTGATTATGAGTTTTTCGTTTCAGGACATCACGACCGTAAAGTCGTTCAGAAAGACGTTAAACAGCATCAGCGCCAAATAGAGAAAAAGCGAAATTTTGGCGAATCTGTCAAGGTAACCCATCCGACTACCGTACCGTTTGAAATTTGCATAAAACATATATGGATATAGGGTGCTCGTATAGACCTTATCCTAATTGATAATTTGAATTAATTTCTAACCGTACAAATATTTGGATTTGATGTCCCTGACTTTCACTTTTGTAGATCAGGAGTTTTGTAGATCAGGTGTTTGTAGTTTTGTAGAGTTATTTAGTTTATCGCAGCTTTCTGCATAACACCATGGTATCATGTGTCGAACATATGATAAATTTGAAGAAAAGCATTTGTACTGTACGCAACATGTAGAATTGCATCTGTATTAATTTGTCTTCACAGCAAACGTCTTACATAATCCTGGCCGTTCTGGGGATTGTCGTAATTGTCACCTGCATTGTTTACGGTGCGTTGGTACGCGTACCTTCGTGAGAACTTCTGCAATGATCCATTTCCGGCTTTACGATGCCGCGGTGGAGCCCGGTTGTAATGTTTAGGGCGCAGTAGGCAGTGCTGTTGCTGATCGGTAATTTAGTGTCCTACTGTCGGTGTTTTAATATATTTAAATTTTATGTTGTTTTGCCGTTTTACCTCGTTGTTATTCATTGTTGCTCATTTCATTTTGAGACAATTTATACGAATCTTTTCCTGTTACGCACATGGTTGCCGCGCTTGTTAGAGTTTGTAATTTGTACTTTTTTTGCTTGGTTTACAATATTAATATGAATATTGAGCTCGCGGAGCAGGCAGTGTGATTGTGAGTTTTGGTGGCCGAAATATTGATTATTCTTCGAAATTATGTGCATTCCATTCTGTTGCCGAAAACCTGATCTGCGTCAGTGTCGTTATATATGGAAATTTTTTACAGTGAAAGGATAATTGGCCGGAAGTGTTAATTTAGTAATAATTTATAAGGACTTGGAATCCATTGATTTATGATAATTTAGTTTATGGATGTAAGTACTTTATGATCGACTGCACATTGTTTTCTTTTCGCTCCTTTTTTATAATGAACAATATTATGCGTTTTTTATATCCGCTGTTCAGTGCTTGGAAACAGCAAAACAAGTGAACAATAATTAAACGGTGTATGACAGAACAGCTTTTTTGTCAGTAATAAAAATATCGCTGGCACAAGCATCGGCAGCATTCTTACAATCAGTTTTAAAGAATTCTTGAGAGAATTGCATTTTAAGAAAAGGAATAGAACGACGTAAAGATAACAGGGGCATCGATTTTGATGCATGTGGAGACAATTACATGGTTAGTGTCGCTGTGCGGCGGATATGGAAGAGCTTATTCACCGGCGTCGAGTGGAAGTCTTCACGCTGAGATTATGTTTTGGCGCTGCAAACCAAGTGGCTCAAATGGACATTTAATTTCAGGCGCTCATCTTTATTAGCAATCATTACTGTACTGTTCGTTGTGGAAATGGCCATTTCGCGGTGTTAATTAAAATCTGTCCAGGAATTTGTACGAGTCGATATATGACGAATGCAGTTTCGACGCGCCGGTGAAACCGTGATTTCGAGTAATATGTAATATTTTTTTGTAATTGCTATCGTATTACTACATGTGAGAGTATCGGCACTCTTTATTTAAACAATTAGTAGACTGCAAAGTGCAAACGGTGCCAAAGCCCAACAGCGGATTCGTCTTCAACAAATACGAGCTACGTATCTTAACCTTATTCCTAACCATAATATTAAATTTTTACAAGCAAAATTTATTTTGAATTCAGTGTTATTTTGAATTATTCCTTATTGCATATTTATGACAGAGTAAAATCGTTTATTCATACTCGCAGAGTGTACATAAATATAAATTTGTTCTGCATTCGCAGTAGTCGGGACTGACAGTGACATCGACACGGTATGAATGTTTAAATTGGTTCAGGTGAGCGGTTGCGTGCAACCATGGAAGTTCCATAAGCATAAGCAAAACCGGTACGTAATGCTCAGCCTGTTCCTTTCACTTCTTTTAACTGAGCCATTAATTTTGTAAGCATGTCATTTAAGCTTCGATCTTTACTATCGGGGAAGCATGATTTTGTATGAAAAGTGCATTATTAGAACTAATACGCATGACCATACACCTCGTGCAATTAAATTTAAAGAATCTACTGCAATGCATGGATTGTCGCTAGTCGCCACTGTGATGGCCACTGGCCAGTACAGATAGTGTTCTCATCCTTCACGCTTCCGGTTTATCGTTTTATATCCAATAATCGAAATAATACTCGTACAACACAAACACTATTAATAAAAAAGGTTTTTATATGGTACGAAGTTATGAAACACACTCTTACATCTCCACAGATCCACTTTCACTTTAATACTTACTGTATTCGTGAATTCACTGTAATATTATAAATAATAATGATTTATTTGGGTCTTTTGCGATCAAGTGCAAACACTATTACTAATATTATTATTATTCGTACAAATCCCAAGGACTCCAAGTGGCCCTTTGCATGGTACAACACAAATCGACGATATCCTCGCTAGGGACTTACTTTCCCAACTGTGAGGCAACGCTGACCATGACATTAGGAATATACTTGTCACACAAAAGAAATTTCTTAACTTTTATGAGCACATTCACGGTCACAAAGGGATATAAAAACTACACATATGTGCGCTGTACACCATCGTCCAAGGGAAACTGCCGGGCTATCATTCTCCAACCGACTGACAAAATCGTCACAGAAACGTGCATTACGCCGAATCCCAGGAGGACGTTTTACGTTTCGGGCATGTAACTCCACACTCGGTTCAGTCGGATGCCTGTGGAGCGTACAGTTTCGTCATCGCGCTGCCTGTTCCCGCTCAATCTCAGACTCCCGCACGGCGTACAGAAGACTGAGCATCTGAACAAATATCTCGCTGTAAATGCCATGCAGTAAGTCTGAATCCTGAGGTCGAGAGAATGGAGGAAATTTAGCGCAAAACCCTGGTTTATTTGTTATGCGTAAAGATGTACGGCGTACAATACAAGATGCGTATACCGAATAGTTGCATATGATCATTATGATGCAATGGTCTGCTCTTCGTTTATAACGGATCAAATAATGATATGGATGGGGCAGCGATGGCGCAATAGCGATCAGCCGATACGAATACTGCTGCTTTTCTCCTCTCTGTATGCCGTTAAACTACTACTTCTACTCAATCTACTGTCATTCAAAACAGCCCATCATATTAGCAGTCTGTCTTTAATTGCTCAACACTTTCTCCATTCTGCACTATTATCGTCAAGAACCCCTTTGAGGAACAAACGTGGAAGCGCTGTTGTTTGGAAAACGTGCCGAGCTTGCTGTTCTTGACCACGTCGTTTTTGTTGAGTTCACTTGTTCAACTCGAGGTATACTGTTAAGCATACGCTATTAAAAGCTTGCCAGTTGCCACTTCTGGACGCGGTAGTTTTGTCCCGTCATGCGTGAAATTACCAGAAATTCGTATGGTTAGCGATCGTTAAGTACGGTAAAAATACTTTTTGGTACCCATCCGGATAAGGAAGTTTTTGTTATGATCCCTGTTTCCTAACTTCCGGCTGGATTAGCGCCACTTGCTGTACGGCAGTACCAATAAGGTATGTACAATCGTCATAATTATAAATATGTGCTAGCAGTTTTTAATAAGTATTGCACGGAACTTGTAAATTAAGGTTAGCGGTTTGTTCCAAAATTTTGATGGCTCGATCGAACTGACCAGCGAGATACGTAGCTTTCTGACCCATCGGTTTTAATGCAATCACATTTTCAAATTATCGAACTGTACCACCTTTTTTCGATCAACACCTTCTCCTAAAAGCAATTGGAACTTACAAGTAATAATGGGCTGACATGTAGCGTCCGTATCCCAACCTTGAAAACAATTGCGTTTAGTAGGTTCTGGTTTTTTAAACCATGTACTCTGTTGTTAATAGTTATACAGCTGTATGAAAGCGAAATAGTGACAAGATAATAATGGGATGACAGACGTGGAGATTTGAGAAGCTGTGACATTTTTGGGTTATCGCATGGTGTGCCAGCTGTTTACACATGCTTTGGTTAATCGTATACAGCGGCATATGTGTTGACTTGCAATTCATACCTTGTCAATTGTATTTGTTATAACGAACCACAGTAATTAACTCTGCTCCGAATGCGAAACTCGTATGGAGCCAGATATTGCTTTATGAACGAATTTGTTCATGCAGTACTTGCTTTGCTTCCTCATCTACAAGTTAGTTTACTCGTAAAAAGATGGCCCAGAGACTGTCTGTCCATAAATTCTTTTACTCATACTAACAATAAGAATCCCGGTATTAATGGAACGGCGAACTAATTTTTTATCATTTTTAACAATTGATTTTGAAATCTACAAAAATTATGTTTGTTGTAATGTACTGATGAATTTTGTTTGCTACAACACTGTTACTGGAAGGAGCTGTTTTGCATCAAAGATTTGCTGCTGGCATGCGTTATCCCTTGCAGTATGCGAATAAAGTTTTGATATGGTTCATCACCGGAAGTACCATACAGGCCTGAAATCCTGCTCCTTGGGAAGTACAATAGGCTGCAACTTGCATATTAGCCTGTTTATTCTGCCTACAGTGTGAATGTGTGCGTTAAAATCCCATCAAGCCAATCATTTAGTAATTTTTTTCATCATCACGTCGTTAAGTATGTAGATGAAGCAGAAAGGACCCTCTTAACGCTGATTCTTGTGATTGTATTCAGCGTCCAATTTACATGTCAGCTGACAAATGCACAAGTTATCTGCAAGCACTTTTTAAGATGCTAGCTAGAAAAATATGATTATTATTCGGCGTGGCGCATGCTCACCCGGCGTACGCATTATCCGCCGGGCACTATCTGGGCGCGCTTCCGGTGCGCTGGCATCCGATTGATTCCCAGGCTGCTCCACCCACTGGGTTTCTGACTCGTCCGGACAGGGAGAGTGTAACTTTTGCTTGTCTTCATTACAAATTAAGCTCTCTTTTGATGCAATAAAAGTCACTTCTTTTTGAGCATCGATTTCCATTCGGGCGTTGAGATAGTGGCGGAGATTTGCCGGTTGATTAACCCCGCGCTACACTGTCACTTGGTGCATCTTATCAGTTGCCGCTCAGAAAATTCCATTACAAGCCAGTTTATCGAATACCGAAATCAGATGAAAAAATCATTTTGCAATAAATTTTGCAGATTGCAACCCGGAACAGGATTTATTTAAAGAGGGAAGTGCAATTTGTACGCGGAAATGGAATCACCACCGTTGATTGCCAATCGTGGACGCATGTCGGCAAGGTTTGGGAGTAAGAGGCTGATGGGGAGGTTTTTTCCGTCGTTGAAACACTCAAATGTGCCCGCAAATGCTAAACGTGATGTGGATGATACGGTTATTTACCCCGACGAAGCTTTCCATACCGGCATTAATTTTGAGGCAAAGGTAATTATATACTATATGCCAGCTCTGTTACCTCTACAGGGTACGCACATACAGATACAGTACAATAAATCGTATAGCTCCATATATTTATATATGTATCTTATATTTTGCCATTCGATAATTACTTAAATTTACTCTTATACTATAATTCTTTAAGACATATTACAACAAGCTAAGATTCCGCTTCAGTAACTTGAAAAACAAATTTACAAGTCTGGAAAAATATTACAAATGAAACACATAATTTTTAATTTTTAAAAAGTTGAGTATGCAAAATGAAGTAATTCAGAATTCCACTTTCTTTATAGAAGTTTCCATGAAAATCGAGTGCCATTAAATTTTGCTCTTTATCGTACGGCGTACTCCTTTCGTCGGAGGGTTGGTTTTTCACCTTTTCATGGAGACAACTATTAATTTTGTTTGATGCGTAGTGCTGTTTTTCAATATGCATAATACAGTTATGTGTACGCAAACTTAAACAGGGAAAATGCATTATATATGGCTTTTTCATGAAAGTTCGGTCAAATACGGTCGATGATTTGTCTTCCGCTTTACGCACCGGAAAGTGATTTTACTTTACCAGTTTATTTGCACTTTGTGCAATCAACTGCAAATATTTTACCGACTCGGATATCTTTCTTTCTCGCCACTTACGGAGATTGTTAAGTACAGCTAGAATCGCTTATTGCTAATGAAAACTTCTATCGAAATTATCAGCCCATCGGCATCGAGTGAAATATTCATACGAAATACGGCGCAATTATTTCATAGGCTTAGCTTTTTATCTGTTTTAAAGCCTTCAGTACTAATAATAAGTTTATGAAATATGTGAAAGTTTCCTGTCGATTGTAGAATTCTAGTGGAAATCTATAAATAATTTGTTTTAGTTTTTCGCCTTCTGAAGTGAAAAAAACCGCAAATTTCCTTTAGAAGAAATTAAAAGCGGCAGTATCCCCGTTTGCATTGCATATGGCAAACCAAATTTGCAGAGTGGAAAAGTAAACATTCTCTGTGTGGTCGAAAGAAATGCTTCCATTGTGATTTGCAGTTGGTTGGTGTGATGGATATTCCGCGGCCACAAACTCGATTGGAAATCGTGGCCGCCATGCGCCGCGTCCGGGTGCGTATACACTCTGCAGCACAATCGCATTACAGTAAAGCGTAATAAAAAATCAACATACACACGCAAGTGCAATTTCTGGATGAAACAACCACATCCCCCCGGCAAATCACGCACTGCTGCCGCGATTTAATGAAAATAATCATTTTAATTGCATAGTTCGAGCACAAGACCAAGGGCACTGGCAAGCGGAAAGTGGACATAAAAGTCAGTGTGGAGGGTGTGCGTGTCTGTAGCCAGAATAACGGCCAGCATCGCCTGGGATTCGGCCGGGTGGAATATGATAAGTTGGATAACTTGGTGGCCTTTGACAATGACGAGAAGACGATCCTTCATCATCCTATTCACAGGTATCGCCTTCCGGAAGCGCGTTTTGCTATTTAATTCGCTGCGCTCATATTCATAGATTATATCTATGACGTGTTGTGCAGATGTTTGCTGATGAAAAAAGTTATCTGTACAAATATGTGATGGATATTTTTTCAATTACATTTCACATAACCGTATATAGCTTCATCCGCATTAAAATTTGTATTCTGCGATCAAATTACATTGGTTGCTTTCGTGTGATTTATCGGTTTTAAATATAGCTTAACCTTTTAAGATATTACTTCTTTCTTCTTTTCAATATACAGATTTTATTCAGGTCGTTCTTTGACAGTTTTAAAATGGGGAAAGATCAAGCGTTAATCTCTTTTGGTTTTGTATTTGAAACCTGATCGTCGAACGTTTACGTTGGTGCTCTTTTGCACAGTTTCAGCCCTGCTACTGTGCCGGCCCTACATTGATCGTCTGTAGGCATCGTCGATTCAGAGTGCTTAATCCGAGGCTCATGGTTTTGTTTTTCCAGGATTTTTTATGTCTCACACGACTCTCAGGATCTCAATGTATTCAGCTATATTGCCCGGGAAAATCAGAACGATCATTTGCGGTGCATTGTGTTCAAAGCTTATAAAAAGGCAAGTGCACTTTGTCTTCAAAAACAGGCAAAGAGAATTCTACCCAATTCGGCGCTGTTTCCACAGCTTCATGCACATCCAGTGACATACTGATATATTTCAGCCGTTAACATTGACAAGATTTTATATGAACATTATTAAGCAGAAATATACTTAATTGTTATCACTTTTTAACAGTCGCTGTGATCTGAATTATTATCAATAAATATTCGCCTACTCCACGACAAACCGGCCTAAAAAGCAAACAACGAACATTTTTGGAATAAGAAAATTTTCTGTGAATAGGCTGAAGCGGTACAAATTGTGAAGACAATTGGCCAAGCCTTCGAAGTGTGCCATCAGCTGCAGCAACAGCAAAAGAAACAGCAGTTATCTAAACCCAATAGTGTTGATTGCTCTCCCAGTCGCAGTGAACGGCGTAGTCTCTTGGGCGACACTTCCGGTGGCGGCACGCTGCAGATTCCCCATTCGCACACCATTGGTCATCCGCCATCGTTCTTGTCAGTCGCCGAAACCAACCGCGGAGCCGAAGGATGCGGCAAATACATCAACGGTGTCGATGGGCATTTCGCTCCGATGAAGAAAAGTGTATCGGAAATGGGTCATAACTACAAGCACTTGAATGCTCAGCGATTATCCTTGGCATTATCAGGTCCGTCAGTACACATAACATGGTGCCGGCGTTATTGCATGCTAAACGAAAAGAATACAACAATAGAAAAGCACTGGCAAGGTGACGGTGCTCTGATGAAAAATAATTGAAAAGCATAGTATGTCGCTGTAGCGCTGGCCAGGCGTCGTTCTACGCCGAGCTAACGAAACTGCTCATTACCGTTCTCCAGTTGAACCTCGCTGTCTTTGCAGGCACTAGTTCAGGCAACGACACGGTGGGTAGCAATTTGGCGGGTGCCGTCCAGTCGAGTCCATACGACTCCCATTTCCGCTTGCCCACTTCCGTCTCAGAAATCGTTCTCCCAGCTGGATCATCAGTGACAGCGTCAGCGGCTGATGCCAACGGGCAGACGGCACATTCGCCGGTATCCGTCGTACAAGTCCGTCTGGAACATGAGCTGCAGAAAGGCCGGGTGGCTAAATCTCAGATAAATTTCTTAAAAAGTCAGCTGGCATCCGAAACGGCGGCGCGAATTGATGCACAGGTAATTTTTGCATCAGGTTTTTACGTTTTAGCAGTTTTGCGTACACAATTCAAGCACTGGTATCGTTTAGGACAGAATTCGAAACGCTCTCGGTAGAATTTCATGAACTACGATTACACAAATCCTGATTTCCCTTTTGATGCTATAATAATATACGCGTATTTGTTGCGCAATATGAATAATTATGCATTCACCGGTATCATACACTTCTATGGACTGATTTTGTAAATTCGTGATGTCGAGAAAACTAAAAAGACTTGTTACGTGCTCAAAATTTTTCAGAACCGAATATTTTACATTTGCGCATGTATACATTTACTGTTGCTCTATAAAGCGTTTTGCATAAGTATTTGCTCCCCGACCATGTATTGTTCGAAAGACGCTTGATGCTAGCAGCGATTTGTTTATTAAGGATCTTGAAATGTTTTTTCGATTAATAACACGGCACATATATCATTTAAATGAGTTTTCATTGCAGAATCGAATCGATGAATTACTGAGACAGAACGCACTGCTTCTCGATGTTATTGAAAGTTTATTGGCCCCCCATGGAAGTTCGAATAGTGCCGGAAAAGACACTTCGGACTTGCTGGCCGAGACGGAAATTGCACAGCTGCTGGGGCCGAATATGCCTAATCTCACTGCTCCTCCGCTGTTACCCAAAACCGCCATGACTCTAAAGTCCTCCTCCAGTAACAGTAGCGGATCAAACGAACACCATTCCGGGTCGTCACCTGACAGCGGCGTCAAATGCTCTTCATTGTACATGTTGCATGACCATGATGATGAAACATTTTGATCTGTTTTTATACAGATAGTCTCTCGAGTATTACTGACCTGCCGCATTTTAATACTTAAATTTTCTATTCAAATGCTTCTTATATGGTTCGATAATTTATAGACGTAATGCAGCTATATATAAATTTATAAATAACAAATAGAATCTGGTTGTTCAGAAAATGTTGTTTGATGTTGGCGGAAATAATATCTGTTATCATTTTGTGATATTGGGAAGTTCCATAGCAGCAGTTGATTTTAATGTGACGGTACGATTTTTGATACTTTGGTTCGAATGTGTTTATTCGATTTGTTAGCGTACATAACCGCGCAACCTTTTTTGAGAGTCACCTTGCGCGCAAATATGGCTAATCTACTTTGAAACTTGCTTAGATAAATTGGGGTATGTTTTCTCGCTTCCGGTTTCCAGTATCGATAGTACGGTTCACGAATTTCGTATAAACATATCAATGGTGCATCTTTAAAAAAATGTATAAATTAGGAGCTTCGTCTGTGGATGAAATGATCACAATGTATGACCTTTCCTGATCGGGAACGTTATAAAAAAGTTACGACACAAAAATTTACATTCTCATTCCACGGTTACGGTTGCGCATTCCGCGCATGCGCAGGGGTCGGCCGCGATTGCGGTTAATCCTGGAACGCTGCACCCGTCGCAGCGGGCGGTTGCGGCGGACACCACGGCCGCGACCGCGTCCACGGCCACGGTTAGCCTGGCGCTTATAACGCCCACCGCTGGAGCTGCCGTAGCTGTTGCTGTTACTGCCGTAGCTCGATCCACTGTTACCGCCGCTCAACCACGACAGCGGCAAACCGTTGCTGGACGGGACACCATAGAACTGGTACAGAGCATTGTCGTAGCCCAGGTTGAAGGCGGTGTTGGAGCCCATGCCGCTGCCGTACATGGAGCTCATGGAGTTACCGTAACCGCCGCTCGAGGAACCGTAGCCGCCGCTCGAGGAACCGTATCCGCCACCGCCGCCGCTAACGCTGTTATCATCGTCGGAATAGATGGCTCGCACCATGTTGTTCAGATTGTAGTTGGCCCAGATGCCAAGAGGGAAGCCACCGCCGCCGCCGCCGCCGCCGCCGCCGCCACCGCCGCTGTAACCGCCGCCGCTGTAACCGCCGCCACCGCCGCCATAGGAGGCCAGTGCGGGCCCTTAACAAAAAGGTCATTGCTGTTGTTACCAATTGCAAGGTTTACACATTAATGCAAAATTAGCACCTGTTTCCCCGTTGCTATACACAATTTAGCTTTTACATCCATTAAATGAAATACAAGATCAAATTAAACTTTAAAAAAATGCAGCAAAGGATATTTGATTTCAGAATGCTGTTAATGCAACCGACAGCGCTAGCAGCAACCTGTTAATTTTCGCTTTCGCAAAACTGTACGGCATGCCAATTTAACGTTAACAAAATACGCGTACTTCAGTTTATCAGAACGCAATTTTACAAGACAGAACTGGATGTTCGGATAAATTGATCTGATACCGCTAATTTTTGGTTAAAAAAATATCTTAAATGTCGTAAAAATATTGTCGTAACAAAAGAAATAAAACATGTTATTCGGGTTATCGGTCAGTGCTAGTGTTGCCGGTATATTACTCGTATGTCCGCTATCGTCTTACCGGTTGCGATCAGTGCAGCGAAGGTCGCAACAATGATATTCCTCATTCTTCTCGAGCTGACGATCTAATACTTAAAAATGAGGAAAAGAAAAGAACAAACGAAGCGTGTTGTTATGATTTCCTGGTTCGATCGTTTCTTTAGTTTTATACTTGGTGTTTTTGGATGATAAAGTGTAAAACACCTTAACACACTGCTTATTAAGTCATCGTTGTGCATTGACTGCGAAGAATCGTAATAATTATTTCCACAGCGTACGGAATTGGTGAAGTATCGATTAACCTCGTGCATTCCTTTGTTCACGGACACTTTCGCTTTCGTACAGTGCCCCTTATGTAAGCGCATTAATATATCGCGGTAGCCACTGTTACTTCAACTGGCCGGAAGCGTCAATGTCAGCGTCGTTGCTAATAAGAACGTGAAACATATGCAGCTTCGGTTATTTTTTTAGAAAAAACACTGTTTGCACCTCTAATGTATGCGCGACATTCCATGTAACGCTGCTGCCATTGAATAACGGCATCGAACGCAGAAGGTGACAAGTGCCCTTTGTCAAATGTTTTAAGAACGTAACGCAAACGGTTGCAGTAGATCGAGAACAAGACGTAAGTAACAGGTGGCCACAAATCATTTTTATCAATGCAATATGATTACCGAACGAGGTACCGTCAAAACAGTATTACAATAATTGAACAACTAGGACTTTTCTTTGTTTTTACCGATGCATTACACGGAATGCAAATTAAGTAAATAGGTTTTGTTATATTAGTCGTTAATCTCAACTCTCAGGTATCAATACTCTACTCTACATCCGTATACCTCTTTAATTTGGCGTAAATCAATGAGTGATTGGAACAAAAGATATTACAGTTTTTACTTTAATTTTGCGTGCAAGCGCAAGCGAAAATGTGTATTTTGCGTTTTCCGGAACATGAAGTAACTGTTCTCGCAGAGTATTTCAATAATTTCTCTATCTGTATTCTCTTTACAGAGCCTTATGAAAACTTTTCCCGTCGATCATTACAGTATAATAAGAGAAAAAGAAAGGAAACCGTACGTTAAAGCCCCCCCCCCTTCCACCTACATTTATTATAACCCATTTTTAATAAATGATAATTTATATGTGAACTCAATTTTTTTACATATTTTATTATTAATTCTTATGCAGGCATCCACCCCGCCCGCTCTCAGTTAGCTACGTAAACGAATCAGACCATGGCTGTACAATACATACTCGAGCTAGCGCCGGTATGCGAAAAAAACTTTCTATAACCGACATATCTACTAGTACTAACTTTCTACTCATACCGTCATACGTGACACCCTGTAATACTGTATTCGCTAAAGCTGCGGCCCAAGAAGCTGGTTAACGGAAGCCATAGTGTAAGTCGGAAGAATTCCACAATGCCCAAAGCGACCAGAAAGGAAACCAGCAAACGAGCTGAAAAAGGTTGCAGATGGCCGGATGACCTTTCGGTCATAACATGGAATTGGAAGATGTGTTTTGAGGTCGTTCTATAGATTTGTCCGACAGGCCAAATCATCCCATTATCGGCAGGAAGTTTGACAGTCTAAGATAGTTCTTTTTTCGAAAAAACCTTCCAAATATCTGTATATCTGCTAATATCTGAAAGTCTGAAACTAATACTATTACATGTGCTTAGGTGCCTGTGATAAACAGAGTGCTAAAAAAGGAGTGCTTGTAATATTCCGATACCCGGCCATAAGGGAATCCAAAACAAAAGATTCTAAAACCAAAAGCTGAAATTATGATAATCATTATATTATTCAGTTAAATACGTAAGATCAGAGAATCAGTTGAAGAGTTTTCTAAGTACATAGTACTACACACCTAACGAGTAAATATATGTAGCACGATTATTATTTCTTTTGTTGATATGCATTGTGCACTGTGCAGTATGCCAAATTTGAAAACACCGATAACTCAGAAAAGTAGCCAGCTGACGCCATCCCGCGGGAGGCACCTTCACCGCCAGTTTGTACAGCGGCGCGTGCTGCAATCAGTGCAATGCGTGTAATTGCTTGCTTGTTTGGATTTTTTTAAATGGTCTCAAAAAGGAAGGTATCAAATTTTTAGAATGATTTTGATGGATATTTGTAAATTAATCATGAAAGGATCTTATTAGTAATGCCTGTCATAATTATTTTGATCGATCAGTAACGGTTTCTAATTTTGTGACCATTTAGCGGAAGCGTGAGAAATGTTATCCCAAATGGACTCTAAAGTCAAGTATCGCCACAAGGACGATGCAATGGATGTTAGTGAGAGTGCTTCGTTCAATTTCGCACTCCCTCTGTGTTTAAGCGTTCGTTCCTTGTTTCTAGACCACAGATGTTTTCGAAATTACGGACTTCACGACCGCTTCAGATTGGGAAAGGTAAGCGGAAGTCGCAGGATCTGTTTGTTGTGCTCTCTGCTTTGCCTTGAGTTTTCTCTTGAGAGCGATCGCAGTTTGACCAAAATACAAATTGTCGTTCTCCGTCTTCATTGCCGTGCTAACACAATTAAGTAACTGCGAAGTTAATTTGGCAGGATTATCGCAAGACTAGAAGACGTCATTCATGAATGGAAACTGCCTCGTTACTCACCGGAAACCAAATTTCCCAAAGTATGGTTGATTGTGGATAATAGAAATTACGTTTAGATAAAATATGAAAATCGTATTGCTATTGCACCACTGCAGTATTTCTACTTATCAGAAACAGTTTCTTTTTCCCGCAAGTTTACAATAGCCTTATTTACATTTTGAATCTTGGTGTTGAAGTTGTTGTATAAAATGCTTTAATTGTTCCATTTTTTCGTGTGTCTGAATTTGCTTTTGCATTATTGATTTTCCTGGCATTTTAGGATAGTTTCACCACTGGGCGATGGAAAGAAGTATCCACGAGCATAGCGGATGTCCCGGATTTTGAGTTCCATGTGAAGAGATATCGACTCTGTGTGGCGGATGAACCGGACAGCATTTCCAAGGATGCTAGCGCAACCAGAGAAAAATCTCCAGGTCTGAACGATCCCAAGCGTCATATGCTTCTGAAAAGTAAGTTGCGGCGGTCTTCGTTTTAAATTTTCTAATCTTTCTGGGAATTGAAATGGTTTAATTCAGTCTGTTTATGGATGATCCACCGGAAATTCTCTTGTTTGTATGAATAATTTTTAAGAATTATGGCCAGGAGCAACTCGTGCTATAACGAATTGTATATTTTAAGGACATTTTTAAGCTATACTAGTCGTGTACACGTTGGTTTTTTTACATTGTAGCATCGTTTTCCGTGGGTGATTTTCCAGCTATCTTTGAACAACTACTATCCACAGAAAATGATTTCCCTCTGTCTCCGGCTTTACATCCTCTTGCAAAATGGTACGTGTTTTTTGATTGTGATCGAGTGCACAAGTTTTGTGGATTTTGCTTTGTTTTTCAGTTATGATGTTCTAGGTTTGGGATAGCTGATTTTTTGGTGCTGTCACCTTCCGCATTCAACGATATCGATTCTACGGTGTCTGAAGATCGCTTAAAACTTCTCAACAGCTGCATTTCCATTGCTGCATCTAATACGCGATGGTACTCATATAAAACTTGCAGGTTTTGCTTTTCTTGTTTTGCATTTGTTTTCTCAATTACTTTTAGTCCACTGCCCGTCTTTGTACAGTTCGACGTTCAGCAACGGCAAATGTTTTTCGGTGTATCAGAAATTGGTGGATTTCGTACCGTTTACGATATCATTGATCTGGAAAAGATTCCTGATCGCCTCCGAAACCTCTCAGGCCTAATGGAAATTTTCAAAGAAAAAATTGTGAGCCCTGACTAAATGATGAAGCTGTTGATACTTAATTAAGATTACCCGGCATTAGGAACTAAATGTTTTTGGAAGAACTGGTTTAAATTATTGACAGTAGACAGTGACCGATAAATTTGATAAACTAGAAAATGTGGTAAAGTGCTTACTGTTAGTTGTTACTAAAATACAGTCAATCTTGAACTAACTTTAGGGAATCATGGATAGCTCGATACTCGTGAAAGCATCCGTGCAGCTCACTGTCACCTTGCGACCGGATGCGGTCAGCGCGGATGAAGAGGATGAGGATATGATCAAGGCAAAAACACCAAAACTAGGAGAGCTCCCGTTCGGATCAATGGAATATGATAATTTGTAACTCTTTACTTGCTTTGCGATTGCCCTCGTCTAATCAGATTGCATTGCCTGAGTTGGAAAATGTTTTCTGCAGTTACATTGATCTGCTCGCAACTTGGCCTAACGCCAATGCTGATGCCTTGGAAGACACTACGGTGCATTCGTAAGTATAAAATTTTGATACTTCTATATTAAACGTATGACAGTTATGCATTTATTGTACATTGAAAGTTGTGTTAAGGGATTTGGATCCGTTGCAAGCGCCGAAGTGGGCTGTCCAGTTATTTTTGAACGACAAAGCTTCGCAGAGACTCTGTAAGAACTGAGAACTGTATTTAAAAACAGAGTGGTTGAAAATTGAGTTACTAATGTAAGATTGATTGGTTCTTCCAAGTTTGCTTAATAAGAAATTAGTGCTGCTAGTTGTTCCTTCTTATAGTTTTTGGGTTGCCATGACCGTAATAAATGATTTTTTTCATCGGGTATTTTAGCGGACGCGTTAAGAAAATTTGCCAAGCAGACGCATCACCAAGAAACAGTGCAATCTTTGCTGGAGTACTTGGATTCAGACGCGAATTCCCAAGCTCAAAATGTCGACACCGCGAAAAACGCCTTGAAACGTTTAACTGGTCCGGAGCGAACCCATTTGTCGACAGCTTTGTACAAGCGAATTCCCCGCTATCATCTCGATGTTCCCATTGCGGAAGAACCGTTGAACGAGATTCTGGCATACCTCTTTCCTGATTCAGGCTTAGCCAAAGATCTGGAAAACAGTAATTCAGCTGGCAGTACTGCAGATTCTGAACAAGTAAGTCTATAATAGAAGAATTTTTTATTTGAGCTGTACGAGTATCTGTAATTATTTAATTCAGGTCTTCGGCAATCTGAAATCCGCTCCCTACAACAGTTTTCCGTACAGGCTGTCCTTAGCCGTTTATTATGTGCTTGAAAACCTTGGCGGACTATTAGCCGTCGCCTATCTGTGGCACGAAGTGCTGCTTGAACTCCGTTACCGATGGGAAAATTCTTTTCTTTTAACCGATATTCAACCAGGCTACCCTAACCACGGAACCTGCCTGCTTCACCAGAAACTCCAGATGCTGAACTGCTGTATAGAAAAGCGCCAGCAGAGCCGACAAGCCAACCCGAAAAAACAGGTCACATTTTCGCGGAAGAGTCCGGAACGGTTGATTATCCCGGCGAATAAAAGTTCAGTGGATTCCATTACGACCCTGGATGGAGAGGATTTGGTTACCGAGGATGAAGATGAAGAGTTTTACGACTGCGAAGAGGTGTTTGGGGAGGAGACGATGGTGGAGGAGAAAGAAAAAAATATCAGTGTCAAGCCGGAAGGCAGACTGCACGAGCATACCAGCCTGAAGCTGCTGAGTGATGGTGTTACGCCAGTATTTATCCCGGTAACGCAGGAGGTCGCGCCGATGACGGAGGATGCAGCCGCGGCTCATTTGGAACGCCTGGCGGCCACGGATGACGACGAAGTGGGACGGGCGCTACGGATTAAATTACAAAGTGCAGCGCTTGTATCTGATATGTCAGCTTTTAAGGTCAGTCTTCTTAAACAACTTTTGCCAATTTGTTAGCCAGTTCTTTGTCGGTTCTTGTACAGCAATATTTCAACAATGTTGAACTGGGTTTTTTATGATCTTTAGGCGGCAAACCCGGGATGCTGTTTCGAGGACTTTGTGCGCTGGCATTCACCGAGAGACTGGGAAGAAGATCCAGAACATGCAAGCGCAGGTATCTCATCCAGCTACTGTACCTGTCTTTGTTGTCTGAATTTTCATATTTAGATAAAGCCTTCACCTTTATTTTAATTTCTTGGCAAATTTCTGTTCCATAATCATTGTTCAGATGTTCTCGTTTTAGGACATCTGAGCGAAAGGATGTCGCATGCTGATAGCGCTTGGTCGACTGCATGGGAAACCGCAGAGTGCAAACCAGTTCGACGACAGAAAAGATTATTCGATGAGCGCGTTGAAGCTGAAAAGGTACAGTAATTTAATTCGTTCATTTGGCGGTTTGAAATCCTCGATATTTATAGGTATTATCATTTTTAAACACGACCGTTGGTGACGTGTTTCGGCATTTATTGCCTGTGTTTGCTGAAGCGGTGCTGATTAAACTGATAAAAGAAATGCACGAGGCTGATCTTCGATTACCGGTTGATCAAACGATGCTGACAAAATCGCTGTCGCGAATCCTCTCGGATCATATTTTTAACTGGGTGGATTTTGAGGTATATACTGGTGCCAGAAATAACAAACACTTACACGCAATGATTATGCTAAACAGAATGTGGCATTGCAATGTTTTTAGTGCTTGTATAGTCTACATAGACTGTGTTGTATGGATTGAATTACGTATTCTACGTCGAATATAGTGAATTTACATAGCCGGACAAAAATTCCTTAAGGGGATATTCATACTTGGACATAATTTTAGAAATTCATCAAAAACGTAGCGAGCAATGAACAGAGTGTCCACACGTACCGCTCGTTACTGGATACTGCCAAACGATCTGACGATTTACCAGAGAAAGAGCAGTTTCATCAGTTTATAAAGAGCCTAACCAATTCGCGACAATTGACCCCCGTTCCGGGTGCATCTCGTAGTCCACTGGGACAGCACATCCTCAAAACATTCGACCAGCGGACGCCGACCTTAGACTCCACGGAAGTGTCCATGCAGCAGCTGCAAAACAGAAAAGCAGTGCTGCCCAAAGTGGAGGTGAAGGAATTCTTATTGCGGACCATCGCACCTCGGCCTTTTAGTTTCAACCGACCCGGTGTGCAGAGGTTGTATGCGTGTATGAAGAAAGACAGTGTGCGCATGGCTGGTGCCTTCTCGGAGGATATTCTGTATGGTTGATGCCGTGTGATTTATTCGGGTTCAATCAGTTTAGTCACAATATCTGTGATGTTTAACCTTCGCGTACATAATGGTTATTTTGATATTAATACGTTTCTGATTCTCGCAAAATGTTATTGTTTTAAAGTTTGCCGTGGTTATCTCCAGTCTCTCAACTGCTGACAAACAAAAAAAAAGGCAAATAATAGTGCTAATCACCGTCAGTATTCCAGCTGAACAAAAAGGAGCGTCAAAGTGTTTGCAGGATTGCAAACATGTGATATACTTCGGATACCGCATTACAAATTTCGTCTAATGAAAAACGCGAGAAACCCTTTTATTTCTATATACATTGTACTTTTGGTCTAACCGGGTTTTTTATTACAAGCATTCCATGCAAAAAGGCAAATTGAAACTGCACACCAACTTTTAAAGATGATTTCCACGCTGGTAGCTAATGTATACAATTATTTTTTATACAATACGTCCTCACATGCAGCAAATAATGCACAAAGCTTAATATACTGTACAAAGCTTTATGCACAAAGCTTTATACTGTATCTGTACAGTAACTCGCTAAACAATATTTTCCTTTGAGCGTATATTGCGACCTTTGTGTGCGAGCACACGAAAACGTAAATTAAGCCTGTTCATGTTTGGGGCACTTTTAGTACATGCAAAGCGTGAAGTCGATCTGATCCTCCAGAATGTGTCGATTTTGTTGATTTCGAATTATTCGGGAAAGGCGGATCGCGATCGGGATCATTGTCGATTTGGTTTGAGGTTGTTTTCTGGAAACTAATGAACCGGAAAAGCTTCACCACACCCAGACGATATTCCACGTTCATTACGAAAAAAACGATCTGCAAGTGCAAGCCCGCATTGTATCAACGTGCACACTGTCACTGTATAAGATTAAATTCGTAATGTATTTCATACAACAAACAAACTTCGGGAATTTTTTATACCGGTGTTAAAATGTAACCAGTAAAGAACACCATCCTTATCCACAAGCGCGTCATGGGATTGGCAAAATACAGCTTAGGGAAGAACCCTTGCAGGATGGGAATCAGAGCAAAACACGCGCAGTAGAGAAGCGAGGACACGAAGAGAATCTTGGTTAGCATATACCGCCGCGCCAACCGTTTAGCTGCTCTGGAATCAGTAACGGAGCCGATTAGGTGGTTGTTCCCGGATTTATGCGATATGGCCATTTTGACGAACAGAACAATATAGACGCCGGCTGCCGCCCCGAGAGGGCAGTATGTGCTGGCAATCGTTGAAATTTTAAAGGCTAAACCTTGACCGGCGAAGCCACAGTTGCCGAACGGTGGTGTCGCTGTGAATGAATTAATTCCAATTTAATTGCAAGCAACATTTAAAAAAAACGTAAAAAAATGAAAGTATTAACGGTAAATAAATATGTGACTGCCTGTTTTACGCAAGTAGAAAAGACTTTCAACAAAAATATAGTTTTTGTTTAATTTTTTACCAAACCCGCCAATTTTATCTTTATGAAGCACCAATTTCAAAATTGAACAAAAAACGTTTTCCTATGTAACGGAACGCGGGGAATCGGATTCCGGGAAAATCAGGCTGAACAAACGCCATCTGAACAGTTTTTGACTCGCTGACAAGTAAAAAAATTTCACCAAACCCGCCAGTTTTATCTTTATGAAGCACCAGTTTAATTTATTTTTCGCAAAATTAATTTGTTGTTTTTATGCAGCATTGACCACCACATTCGTACACATGCAATTAGTATTGTTTGATTGCTGCCCCTCACCTACGAATCCGCCGGCGCCACCCATGTAGAAGTAAATATGACAAGCAATCCCAAAAACCCAGCACATAACGATAGCCAAAGCCAGTGCTTTTTTCGTCACGAAACGCTTATACTGCAGCGGATGGAAGAGCGCGACATAACGGTTGACCGCCAGATTGAAGATCCCAAGTTGTCCGGCCGCCGTGTTGACCATGTAGTAAAGGTAATATTGCCGGCAAAATTCATCGCTCAAGTAGAACGTATGCGTGTTGAGATTGTACTGGTACGATGTGAGAATGTACACGAAATAATGGATCGATGCCATCTGACCTTCAGTAATTACCTGATGGAATACGAGGAAACCAGCACCGCTACGCAGTTGATTCTGCATAATCAGGGAACATAACAACAGCGTAAACAGTATACAGGCACCGCTTAACTGGCATGTGTTAACGACCAGCCAGATATCCATTGTATTTTGCGTCGGCATCAAATTCGGAACGTGCACATCATAATGGCTGGCACTGATGTTACAACTGCATGTGGTATTATTGCTATATGCAGTCATTTCCAGTACATTTTAAAAAATTATTTTTGATACATTTAAACATTTGGCAAAATAACCGCAGGGAAACGTTTATGTTCTAATTTTGCACATACAGCTTTACCACAACTGCTATATACCGCTCCGTTTAGAATCCCTGCAGACATTTTTCATATGACGTTTCAAGCTCATAAGATCAATAAATATCAATATCACCAAAGAACAGTTTACGGGGAGCACATTCCCACAATTTCTGCATTACCCCATTTCAGGATCGTTCCATGTTGTTTAAGGCCACTAGCATCAGGTGAACACTTAATTAATTCAATTACTCCGCAATCCGTACCTGGGAGCGTGCCTAAGAGCAATTACTGATATGGTTACGTATTTTAATATAGAGATGAGGCGCTTTAGATGTACGAGTAGCTTTACACGATGGGTTACATTTACAGATACAGGCAGTATTTTTAGAATTCTGTATGTTAAATCAACCAAAATATTACGATGAAGAAGAGGTGCGTCTGTGTAATAGTATACCACATTTGCGTAAACGAGCGAAAGGTCACTAGGCAAGCTTTTTTTGATACTGCCCCCAGCATGTATCCAATCTTTGTCAAGTCATGATGAAAAATTTCTTGTTCTTCTGTTAATTACCAAATCTGAAACTCTTACATAATTCTGACCATATACTTGAGTATGCGTAAATTTCTTGGCTGCTTACTTTCGATATAACATTAAGCAGCCAGTTTCAACATTACATGAGCAACGTAAAACGTAACAATTAAGTGCAACAGCAAACATGAACACAGGCCAACTAGTTTCCGAATTCGTATCATAATCGCTGCATTATGACCTTACATTCTGTCGTCGAATCCTTACTGTTATTAACATCCGACAATCATCCTTAGTTATTCTATATGTATTAAGCGCAGGTTACAATATAGACGAACACGACTAGAGCAATTATATTATTATGGAATTTTTTATTAAGTAATAGGACATTCTGTTATGCACAGCGATGGCAGTGAATGCGGTATCGGTAACAACGACCTACAAAATCTAATATCACGGTTTTCGAATTTCGTGCGCCCAATTGCACGAAGCGGAAGTGTCATTGCCATTGGGTACTTCAAGTTCAGCATACTGACGTTCCGATTGTAGAACTACGGCGCTCATTTGACCACCATCTTCTGTACCCCACCGGGTGGTAGTCGGACAGCACACCCTCAATGCCCACGGGCTTTTCGAATTTCCACTTGACCACTTATTTACATATAGACGCATATGGATGCTAGTCGTATCGTGCACGTTTTCTTCCCTAATATCTAGTAAGATCCCTGCAAGGAGCACATCCACATTGTTCGGATTTCCAGTTTTATATTGGAAACTTTCCAGGAAGTCCCGAACGACAAACTGCCAGTGGGATTTGTCATATGGTTGCGGCGATTACCTAACGATTTGAAATACCGTAAAAGTACGGATCACTGGATGCGCTCCAAACTTCAGGGACTGCAACATTTCGAAGCAGTGAGATGGCGGAACAATTTGCAACCACACGTCTCCAGAAGGAATTCATTGAACTACTTCAAGGTAAACCGATGGTGGCATCAACAAACAGTTTTCTCCGCGGCTGATATTTGAAAATTTAAAGAAAATCTTGTTAATTTCAGTACAATGCCGTTTTGTTTACAGCACGTATACTATTATCAGTTTATAATCAGTCTATATTCAGAAAATTTTACTGGGGCCGCTCAACTGATCGAAATCAGAAAAGCGGGCAATTCCGCATAGTTTAGTTGTGTACTATCCCTCTCTAATTGCACTGCTATTATGCTTTGAAAAAATTTTCTCCGTTGCTGGACGAATTATAAAGCGTGCGCGAGAGTTATCGAAACCTATACTTGACAGTGTGAAATTTACTATTTATTTGTAAATTAGACCCGGTGCCATACGTATCCGCCGCTCCTAATCCGAATAATCTCTTGGAATGGTACTACGTGCTGCGTGGCCCGGAGCAAACACCGTACGACGGCGGATATTATTTGGGCCGACTGATTTTCCCCTCGGAATATCCCTTCAAACCACCGGCCATTTTCATCCTGACGCCAAACGGCCGTTTCGCGGCAAATAAGCGGCTGTGCTTGAGTATCTCCGATTATCATCCGGAAAAGTGGAACCCGGCCTGGAATGCTGGCACTATTTTGCACGGATTGCTCAGCTTTATGGTACAGTATCGAACATACGCACTTGAACTTGTTTGAATTAAGGAAGCTAAAATGCTGAACTTCGCCGCATCATAGCTAGCATGACACATATTAGTCGATTCCACTCTCAAGAGTTGTGTGCCGTAGTATAATTTCCCTTCCTTTTATCCTTTCCATACAACGAATTCCAGCGAAACTCTTGGGTATTATTTTCACAGTATTTATCTAAACTTTACCATTTTTCAGACTGGTAAAGGATCTACTGTCGGAGCGATAAATTCCACCGTAAGATGGCCACATCGATGTACTTATTGAGAGATCGGCGCATGTGAACTTTTATTTCATCCCAGACTTACTTGTTCCAGGACGAAGATAAACGTAATTTGGCCCGATCAAGCATCAGCTGGAATCTCGGTAACGCGACCTTTTGTCAACTCTTTTCGGACCTTGTCCCCGTAAGTCGCAGTGTTCACCATTTTATGTGATTATACTTTACATATTATAGTGAAATTTAACTTTGACTGTGTCCGTAATTTTTTGCGCATCATACAGGCATAGGTCTGTATTGCCTTGCGAAAGGAAAACTAAAATATTTTTCTATTTGATTTCGATATTACATAAAGGAATTATGTATTTAGCTCGTGCTGTATTTGGCTTAATTATTGTTAGTTGCAATAAACGTATGTGGTAAATTGTGATGTCGAATGTGCCATTAATTTTATGTTTTATGAACCTATGAGATGTTTTATGTTTAGGCACTGGAAAAGAAGCAAAAAGAGTGCGCGTCAGTGACGGGGAACGGAGCGTAGCCGTACAAAAAAGACCTCGATAAAAGAGCTTAAAGAGTTTGTGAAACACAGAAAATATTTGGAAGAACAAATAAAAATCTATGTACGCAAGTACTTTTTTGACCGGAGTCAAAATTCCTATTGATCTTGTTTGATACTTGGTGGATATTAGCAGTATTAATTTTCTTTGGTAATTGTTAGCAGTTTGTAATTTTTGATACCAATAACTTCATTCACTTACCTTTCCGGGAGCTCTAGAATATGTGAGCACTGCTCCGTGCCTGCTAGTGTTTACGTTCAAGTTTTTTTTATTTCGCTCTGTGTTCCTTATGTTCATTATTGCATAACTGCTGCGCATTCTGCATGAACAGGCTAACATCTCCAAAAAAGCCACACCTACAGTACTTCTTACCCTCATGGTAAGTTCTACCCAAACGAGATTAACTAAGGCTTCATAGTCAAACCTCTAAAATTTAAAATTCCTTCACGTTTAGGCACGACACAGACCACTAGATACGGTATTTATAACAAACCGAGCTGTCTTTCAGGATAACAAATTATTGAGACACCGAAAATAAGCGAAAAAATAAGTAAAGAGGGCCGTCGCGCAAAAAAAAATTCCAAAAAATACATCAACAACCACAATTTCAGTCAACAAAGCCGTGTCAAACCAAAGATGAATAGTACACAAAATGTTCAAAATAAAAAGATCCATCTAAATGTGGACAATGGTGCATCATCAATCTGCCACCTTTGTAGCTTTTTTCCGTGCAATAGCCTCTTCCACCGCCCGCAACTGCCGCAGCAGTTCTTCTCGTTTATTGGCTTTCTCCTCCGATCCAGAGGGCGCTACTACAGGAGCACGCTTGGGGCTGGAGTCCTCCTCCGCTTCGGAAAGGGGACTGGAGCGGTCTTGATCTCGCTCGCTAATATTCGACTCTGCAAAATACGTACACAAGCACTGCATTAATAATGCATACGTTCCACAGAAACAGTTTCACTGTAACCGAGCACGAGCAGTAAGCACACTTACGAGCACGAGGCTTGACGTTCAGCTGGACAGCTGAATCTTCATCCATCTCTTCCTCCACCGCTCCGAATGCCGCATTGGCAGCACGTCGCTCCGTCTACACAAAAAAACACAATTTCAATACTACCCATCCCAATTCAGGTAAACGTTTTCGTAAACTAACCTTGTTATTTAAAGTCAACTTGACCGGTTTGTGCCCTTTTTTAATCTTCTTCTTCACCGGTTGATCGACATCAACTGACGCCTCCTGATTTGGGCGGCGTTCATCATTATCATCATCACTGACTGGTGACTGGGATGGGGAGCGCTTCGACCGCGAGCGAGCGGTCCGTTTCCGGTCCACTTCATCGCGATCATAGCCGAAACGCTGAACCTCTTCTCTGGGCGATTCCTCGTCACCCTCTTCTGGATCCGGAGGTGGCGTTCGTGGTCCGTCATCCTCCTCATGGTTGCGGGATGAGACGCTACTGAGCGATGGAGACGCTTTATTGCGCTCGTCAGCCTGGTAATGCTTACGAGAAGAGGCACGCTCTTGCTGTGAAAGACGACTACCCGGCGATCGACGCGCCCGCGCATCCTACCAAATAAGAAATTCTCCAAATACTGTGGCTTATCAACGTCGGCGAAGTTGTTGTTCAAACAGCTTACTAAAAATTACTACTTACAAAGTACAGATAAATTACCCTGTTCAGTAATGCTATTCACATAAACGAAGAAAACCGAAAGGTTACGGAATGGAAGTGCCAAAGTTATTACAAATTTGCAGTAATGCAGCTAAAATTCTACAATGATGTTTACCGATTCATGGCTGCTCGCGCGGCCAGCCTTTTGCGGAGCTGCAGGTGATTTTGGAGATGAAGAGCGTGACAAGGAACTATGAGATGAACTAATAGGACTACCCGATGGCGCCCGTTGGCGCGTGGCGTTGCGTCGATCGCGTTCTCGCTGCTTTGCACGCATGCTGCTGCTTGCTGAGCCACTACGTTTCCGAGCCTGTTTGTCCTTGGAGTTGCTTCTGAAAGTACATGATATGAAATTGAAAGTTTGTTCGCACTATTCATAACTGTTTTTAGTATTCTAAATAACTGACCAGAACGTATGTTGTTCATTCTGAGAACGGTCTAACCTGGAATTAAGAGATTTCTTTTGAGAGGGACTACCAGATCTGGAGCGAGAACGCGATTTTGAGTGTGATTCGGATTTGGAGCGGTTACGGTTATTCCAGCGTTGCACAGGCCGGTTACGGCCACCACCACCTCCACCAGCCGACCGCATCCAGGGATCATGCCATTCGTCGGCTCCCCGCTGGCGCATCATAGGTTCACGTGGACGACGATCCATCATGTTCTCACGATTATCGATCGGAGGACTGCGGCGACGCTCGAAACGACCGAAGCTGAAAACAGTTTTTAATTGCATATAAACCATCAGAAACAGTCTGCAAAATTCTTACTCGTTCATACGACGGTTCCTTTGCATAGGATCAAAATCGGGTCGCATCGGGAACGAAGGGAAACCTCGCTGTTGTGGTTGCTGCTGCTCCGGGAAAGCGTAATTGGTTTCACCAAAATGCTCGTCTCTACAGCATCGCCATTAAATAAAAGTAGTGTTTTCAAACCCGACCGATTCACACAGCAGGCAAAATCAAATGCAGCAAGCTTACTCGAACTCCGGATCAAATTTCTCATCCAGTCCATGCATTTTGTCCTCGATAGCGTCCCGTTTCCTGGCCGCTGCCTGCGCTAGCGTCTTGGCCTGTCGCAGTCCGCGCTCCCACATAGTCTCCGCCCGCGGCGGTTCCGGAATGGGTGGGAAAAAGTCCATGGGGAGTCGCGGCGGCAGTACACCTGGCAAGGGCATCCGCAAGGGCAGAACAGGGGGGATCAACTGGGGACTATTACGACGCCGTGGCGGCAGGACCATGGGCGGGCGCACACCGGGTTGCGGCACCATTAACGGTGGTCCCGGGGGCTTGAGGGAATGAACTGGCTCCGGTGGGGGGTTTTTCGCTGGTGCATTCTCAAAAAGGCTGTAATTGCCTTTATCCACCGAGCCGGGATGCATGAATCGGCAGTGCGAGCCCCACGTGCACTGGCCTTTGTAGAAGTACTTGCAGACCGAGTTCTTCTGCTGGCCACCACCGTCCTCATCATCATCCACTTCCCCTTCCTCCAGTTCACCCTCTTCACCGTTGTTCTTCTCGGTACTGGTGTCGATTTCGCCATCATCCGACGCCTCCTGTAACGTTTCAATAACCACCTTACATAAATCAGTATCAAGTAACACTGTACTGGTAATAATAATAATTAATATTGGCTGTACATTACATCAGGAACTAATTAAGTTCTGAACTATTCTGAGATAACTTGTAATTTGCTTGCACGACTGCAGACAGAACGTATTGATCTTCGCTCAGGCTTCCTAAGTGCACAAGAAAGCCAGTTAACTTTATACTGATGCAATACTGATCTTCGTTTAGACTGTAATTTATGTTTAGACTTTAATTTGCAACGCATGCACGCACCCCTTCTTCGTCGGACTCCTCTTTGGTTTTCCCTTTGGAAAGTGCTTCGGGTTTCCGCGAATCAGTGCCATGCATCCCATTTTTCACTGGCTCCAGCTCAGCTGCAGTATTCGCGTCATTCTCGCCTGTTAAATAAGTTCACTGTTAAACAAATCTGCGGTGTGCTGACTGTGCTCTATTTTCTATAATTCTATACAGCACCGTTGCAGTATACGCAGATGTTGATAACCACATATTCTTATTCTTTCTTATACTGGCAACAACAAATTAACCAAGGTAAGACGACACGACAAAACGGCTGCACACTGCACAGCCTGCACCGAGAGATTCCAAATTACTGAAGTAACTGAATTGCAAAAACTGAAAACTTACTTACCAGCGCTTCCCAAAGAAGCATCACTATCTGTGGCCGCCATGGATTTCCAGTCGCCCCAGTGGCAAAGTATGCCAAATCAACAACTCGCCTCTGTAAAGAAAACTTTTCATCTAACTATTCCTAAAAGCGCGACAACACGTTAACTGCAGATCCTTCGCAACAAGCGACAAAGGCGCAGTAAATTTTTTTTCAATCTTGAAATTCTTCATGTCCATGCTGAGAAGTGAACACCAAATTCTTTGTACACACAATCACCATCATACTATCCATACAGGGAAATCATAACAACCGCTGGTAATGGTTAGCGCTCTTACCATGCATTTGCAAGAACCGAAGTAATAAAACGAGGCGACATTTACAAACAAACAGAATGCATAGCCTGGCAATTGCACTGAAAATTAGAATGTGCCTCATAATCTCAACGTATGATTGTAAACACGGAATGCTCAATAAAACACCATAACACTAATTAGTTCAAAAACCGTGTGCTAGGAATAGGATTAAATGAAACTAAACAAAACTAACAGACTAACTGCTTCAGGAGTCAGAATTAGAAACGAACAGGATCAGATCATTCAAGACTTGAGCTCGCTGATTGTCAGAAAGATAAAAAATGATCATCATATACAAATACTGACCTTTGATAATTTATTAAGGATAGCAAACAACTAGATCAACAAAATTAGGATTATGGACAAAATTAACGAAAAATAGTATAAAAATATACAGGACGATAGGTTCTGGTGAAATCTTTCTCCCCGGTTTTTCCAAGTTGTTATGATCGGTCGGTCGATCAATCAAAAATCGATGCGCCAGTCGTGCAGAGGATGCAATGCACAAATGCCACAAGATGCGCGTATGCACGCACTTGCAGGTAAGCACAGTACGTTACTACCGTACACTGTACAGAAGCATGAAGTGCCATGCTTCTCCTATCTGCAACTCCGGAGTCAGGCTATTGGACCCACGCGCTTCCCTCGTCCTCAGTCGGTAACCTCCTGGATCGACAACGAGTAGTTTCGGGTCGCCTTCGCAATTAGAGATGGCACACCGGCGTCATCCGATCATCAATGCAGGCCTGCGGAAGCGAAGTCTCCACGGAAGGTCATCATGGTTTGAATTGCAAGTTTTCAGCAGGAAGACGGTCTAGCTAGACAGGACTGCATCAACGACATCCTGCGCCGGGCACTGGTTTCCGCAGGTATCACCGCTCGAAAGGAACCAAGAGGCATGCACCACGAAAACGAACCACCCCCTGACGTGGAATCACCACCATCCCAGGGACAAGGGGACTTTGCTTGGCATGGGATGTAACCGTTGATGGCATGGTCGCCCGTTCTTACTTGGATCATACAAGTGCAAATGCCGGAGCGGCAGCTGACCTGGCTGGAGCCGGGAAAGCAAGGAAATATAGTTTCCTGTCACGACGATATATATAACTATACGAGGTCGCTGTCGATCGGCTTCGAAACACTTGGCAGTTGGGGTACATCGGCAAAGAGGATTGCCAAGGTCGGAAACCGGCGAGATTCGTAGTCTTGAGTATTTGAAACCGAATAGACAATTCGGGCAAGTTGCGGCAGTAGCAATACCAATGGCAGTAGCGGCTATTTCGCCAAAGATGCACTATATAGCAAAATAGCGCTACTGTAACTGGTACTATTACGGTCGCAGGCTCGCAGCTTTGCCCAAATTGTCTAATATTTCTGTAGCGATTCAACGTGGTAATGCTGCTTTTGTAATACTGTACTTGGTACTGTTAACTGTAACTAGACCTTGATATTGTTATTCGCGCTATTGAAATAAAGTGCACTGCCATAGGGACCACCAAAGACTCGGGCTCTCATTAGTACACGTGTAAAAAAAGTACAGTACAGTCCATTATATAGATACAATCTAGTAATACATTACTTCTACAGTTATCACACGTACCGCAGTTACAGTTAAACAAATGCAGTTTTGAATAGGCAAATATTAAATATATTACGTGTTAATTCGGGCTGCTATGAAATTATTTTTTGAGCAGATTATTAGCAATGTTATAGTTTACGACTTTAGCAGTAAATTGTTTTGATTTGATGATTGATTTTTGATAGGTAATAAATAGCCTAGCTAATGGGTATAAGCAAGGTACAGAAGAAATTTATCGCTTAAGTATTTACTATTATATATACAAAGCTAACTGAGCCGTTTTTTCGGCCAACATCTCCTCCTACACCGTTCGACACTAATTATTACACGATAGCTCAAAAAATCCCTAAAATCATGTAGTTTGCGGCAACGACTTTCGTTTTTCGATCTTTTCATCCTCCGATTTACGAAACGGCTCCAAAGCGAATTTCGCTGATAGGTCGATCATTAGAAAGTAACAGAGGATTGGCGGAAATGCGTAACTTTCGAACCTAAACCGCTGACTCATGGCATATGTACGAACATATGTATACTACAGTATAATTATGCATATTAATAGAAGCTTTGAGCAACTGCTCCACTTAACCATAGCCATACACTTAACCAGACTATATGGTTAAGTGCGAGCGTATGGTAGTGTGAATACCATACAAACGTGTCGTATGGTGATGGACTTTCAAAGGCTCCCCTTAACACCTGCCCAATTTAACTTCCCAGATATACACTTTTGAATAGAGAAAATATTTTTGAATGTAAATGTAATTTTTTGGAAAGAGATCGTTTCACGCAGTGCGAGAAAACAAATTAAATCTGAAGGGACCCAGAGTCAGCTATGCGCCTTCGCTGAATACTTTGTACACTGCTACCTCGATGGCGGTCGTCCAACTAAACGATAAGGGATGGTTAAGGTATGGTTATGGTGTTTTCTGCTCAAAGCCTCTAATAGAGGCTTTGTTAAGCCAAAGGGCATACATTTAGCAAATACACACTGACACACACATACGTACTCGGTTTGTCCACTCGGTTGGTTCATTCTACGGGAATGCAAGTTTTGAATGCAGCAGAGGAAAATAATTATTATTTTGAAACAGTTACTCTTACATCGTTCAATACTTATTTTTACACGATAGCTCGAAAAGCGCCTAAAAGCATGTAGTTTGCGTCAACGACTTTTGTTTTTCGATCATTTCGTCCTCCGATTGACAAAACGCATTCGAAACGAATGTCGCTGATTGGCTTATTGTTAGAAATTAAAAAAAAGGATTGGCGGAAATGCGAAACGTTTCGAACGAAAACCGCGGACTAATAGCATGCGGTACAACGACACTTAGGAGCCAAAGAGCACTATACGGTTAGTTAATACTGTTAATATTGTGGATATAGTGGAAATACAGAAATGCAAAAAAGCGTTACGTAAAACAGACTGATTGATGTGACACTAGCGTGGGGGTAGCCTGGTTATAGATGTAGTCATGTACATATTTTTACAATTACTATTATTTATATAAAGAGCTAACTTGGCCGTTTTTCATCATTTTTCTCCTATCCTTTCGGCGCTGATTTTCCCACGATAGCTTAAAAAGCGCTCAATTAAATCATGTTATTTGTCCTTTTGACTTTAGTTTTTCGATCTTCTCGTCATTCGAATAACAAAGCATGACCAAAACGAATTTCGCTGATTGGCTTAACATAAGGTAACTAATAGCTGATTGGCAGAAATGTATAATTGGTGAGAGATAAGGGAAGGGATTTTCGCCGATCAGATAAAAATACAGGGATTTTCGCCGGTCAGGTAGAAGTATAGGAATTTCCGCCGGTCAGATAGAAATGCAGGGATTATCGCCGGTCAGATACAAAAACAGGGATTTTCGCCGGTCAGATAGAAATACAGGATTTTCCCCGGCCAGATAGAAATACAGGGATTTTCGCCGGTCATATAGAAGTACCGGGATTTTCGCCGGTGAGATAGAAGTACAGGAATTTTCGCCGGTCAGATAGGCGTACAGGGATTTTCGCCGGTCAAATAGAAATACAGGGATTTTTGCCGGCCAGATAGAAACACAGGGTTTTCGCCGGTCAGATAGAAGTATAGGGATTTCCGTCGGTCAGATAGAAATTCAGGGATTTTCGCCGGTCAGATAGAAATACAGGGATTTTCGCCGATCAGATAGACGTAAGGAATTTTCGCCGGTCAGATAGAAATACAGGATTTTCGTCGGTCAGATAGAATTACAAAGATTTTCGCTGATCAGATAGAAATACACCAGTTTTCGCCGGTCAGATAAAACTACAAAGATTTTCGCTGATCAGGTAGAAGTACAGGGATCTTCGCCGGTTAGATAAAAGTACAGGGATTTTCGCCGGTCAGATAGTAAGGATGGGATTTTCGGCGGTTAGACGGAGATGTAAAGGATTTCGCCGGTCATATAAAAAAGGGAATTTTTTCAGTCAGACAGAGGAGCAGGGATTCGGTCGATATGTTAATAATAATTTTTTTTGGCCGATATGCTATTTGGCTCGACCTTCTTTGTGGACGACGATTTTAACGATGGCACTTTCATTAGTACATGTATATGTTTAATATTTATGGTTGCCTCTTTATATTAATTTTATAGCTCTGTTTATTATATTTATAATAAGATATCAACGTAATAATTCAATTACTGATTGCGTAACACGAGGTTACTAATGCTAAGCGCAATTTCGCTTTACGCCTTGCGACGTGGTTATACCATAACGGGAAAACACAGTAAAGCAAAAAGAAATTTTACACTTTCAACCGTCTACCGAAATAACTAACTAACTTAGCTGAATTCTGTAGCATTGAGTACTTAATGACGACAATGAAAATTCAAAACAAACCGCATTTCCAATCCAGTTAAATTCCTTTTCCTAAATATTTTTAAAACTACCCCATTACTTTCTTCAATTCTAAAAATTCTCAACCGAGGCCGGAGGCCGAGGCTCCGGCCTCGGTTGAGCTTGTAGATATAACTACAGTACATAATTACATATATAGTATAAATACCGTATATTGGTATAATACAATACATAAGTAACCGTATAAAAATATCTTATTATACTGTAGATAATTATATTGTATATATATCGTATTTTCAAGTGCATCGCTCTTCAAGTCCAGAGTATACTGTACTGTACTGAAAATAAATTTAGCGTTCTCTACGTAAAAAGAGCTTTAATTTTTTATCAGTCCCAGTTCTATTTCTTTTACCGGACTAGTCCTTATATCTGCCAAAAGGACAACCGGGGTTTTGCGGAATATGTACTGCAAGTAATCAAAATTGAAATTTGAAGCACTCGCGCACTTCTGCATGTCTTCACTTGATTTGGCATTCGTTTTATCACTAATCCTATTGTTCTCGTAATGATTACGTGGTTGATTCTTTGGAAAAAGGTGAGAAAAATTCCGTCGATGCGCGCCAAAAACTTGATCAGCAGTCATGATCAATTGCAACAGCTCTGCGCACAGATATGCCCGACCCGTATTGTTTACTACTTTTTATAAAGCCAAAAGCTACTGCAGATGTTTACAGTTTCAAAGACTATAAATAATAAGTAAACTTATAAGGAAGCTTTCGCAAATGAACACTAATCCTGTCTGTTGTAGACGATCATAATAATTCCAAGACGGATGAGAAACTCCAGTTTCCGGTACTTCACTGGTCAGCTTTCCGGTTACCAAATATTATATAGATAGAAGTACTGTGTATCTGCAAGTATTTTTTTGTTTTAAAATTGGTGATACTTTTTGATATATCCACCGTACTCTTTAACAGCACTAAAGATAAACGGACGAGATATCATCAGTTATCGTAGTGATACAAATGCAAGTATAATTCCTTAATAAAATCAATAGATCATCAAATAAAAAGATTAGAATACTGTACCTATCTGTACTTTACGTTAATTTATACTACCTTCGAGTGAGCCGGTAGGAAAACAACCGACAGTAGCCCACAATGTAAGTTTCTGTATGACACTACAATGTACATACCAGTACAGTGCAATAGCTGTTAGCAGGTTCTTATAATTTTCGCAGTATGAGTTACTTAACACCTACTCTACTTCGTTGGATCTCAACTGACGATGCTCGCATAACTGACAGTATTTTTGGATCGATGCTACACCTACCTGAGTTATTACGTATAATCCCCGCACCATACTCTGCATAAAACGTTGCCGGAAGGCTACCGGCAATGGAGACGACAACAATAAAATCCTCCAGATCTTCGATATTTAATAAGCAACGGAAGGTTGTCGAAGATCATTGCCATCGCCGAATTCACTTGCAACTGCATTTGCAAAACTGTACCTGCTTGCTTTTTCAGTGCACAGTGCCCAACGATCTACAGTACCTATAAGAATCGGTAATACGTATTGTATTTTGCTGATTATTGTCATCCTTTATCAGTTACCACCTATAGATATTGACGTATCACGTTTTGATTCTGTATTCTACAATCTCCCGCATTAATCTTGTTCCGAAATGGACTTCCTTAACCCATTAGGCTTGATTTTCTTCGTTTTAATTGGTTACGCTGCCAGTCAAACGGTAAGAGCAAGGACGTTAAGAAGGCCATCGTGTGCGTTGGCAAAATTCTGGAAAGCCACTGACAGCTGAATGCAAATGTTTATGTATAATTTTTCATTACTATATAACAGGCGGTTAACGAAACATCGCCGGTACCGGCCTTAAACGCCACGGTCCCTGTTGACAGCAACAATGCATCCACAGCTAATTCCAGTGCAGTGCTCTCAAACAATTCATCAGTTCCGGATACAAACACTCCAGCCGCCAGTGCAACCGTAGAATCGTCATCCAACGGCACGAACGCAAATTCTAGTCTTCCGGTAAGGTAGCATAGGGAACAAGCCGGCTGTTCTTTATCCTCGGCAAGAAATTGAAAATCTAAACAACTCAGATGCTGTTTCGTTCTAGACTACCACACCAGACGCCGGAAGTGACGCTAACGTCACCGCTGCTCCCGTTGCTCCCCAGGCGACGGATGCCTCCATAGCTGAAACAGAAACGTTGTCATCCGCTGAAGCGCCCGTTACTAGCGCTTCCGGTCCCGGAGCCGGTCCGACGGTATCGATCGTTCCAGCAGGAAGTGATGCCATTGAACCAGATACGGTCACTCCTGTTGCCGTTACTGAGCCACTGCCGACGATGCCACCGGCACCTGTTGCGCCTCCTGTGGCTGCACTGCGTCCGGTATCGAATCCAAATCCCCCAGCCCCGGCATCACCCGTGGGACGCAATTTGGCCGGTATGAGAGCACTCCGCTACAAATTTTCATGTTAATAAAGTGGTTGCTGCTTGTCACAGATATTGCCGCTACCAACGCAAATCGTCCCAGTGCCGGCTTTCTGTTCGGTGTGGCCTTCAACCCGAATCCCCAGTGGTCAGCGGTAGGCATGCGCAACTTGCAAGTGCCCGAAGTGTGGCAGGCGTTGGACTCTCTGGGCCGCAAATCCGCCTTGGATGCTCAAGCCCTGTCGGAGCTGTTGATCAGCGCAGTAGCGGGCAAGGACTATCCCATTCGTGCTGATATTCCCGACATCCAGTCGTTTTCCTGTGAAAAGGTCAATCAAGCCGGTTTCTATGCTGATGCCGATTTCCAGT
Organism: Paramacrobiotus metropolitanus; assembly: GCF_019649055.1. Taxonomy (NCBI): domain Eukaryota; kingdom Metazoa; phylum Tardigrada; class Eutardigrada; order Parachela; family Macrobiotidae; genus Paramacrobiotus; species Paramacrobiotus metropolitanus. Next base: position 626,627 of record NW_026570269.1, on the reverse strand, counting down.
GCCAAGTGATCCGTCGGTGTGATCTTAATAATATCATGTGGAGCTACATTTGTCCAAATATGACCGTTTTTAATCAGATCACCCTTACATGGTAAGAACTTTTACTCGTATAATCACCTGGTCGCTGTAAGGACGAACGCGCATGTAAGGACAGAGTAAACACGCTTTACGATAGAAATCAAGTTAAAATTACACGTTTTTGCAACAAGACACGCAGTGCGACTTGATGCTGTAAAAATGCCTCAACAGTTCAACTGTTTACAGTGACTGGTTCTTCAATGTGGACTGTTCTAAGTAAGTTTGTTTTTTTCTGCATTTCAGAAAACTTATCAAAATTTGCCCATGTTGTGACACATTATCTTGTCCTTGCAGAGCTCAAAACTTTTATGACTATTCCAACTCTCGTCTTTATCATGACGAATGGGTGCTTCTTGATGATTCGGTATAATACTATGGTTATCGATAACAACAAACTGTTCTGTAACTTCTTCATATTGCAGCAAGTCACCCAACAACTTGGTGCCGTTGCCGAACCTCCCCGTGCCGTAGTAGCACCGGCCGCCGTGCGCCCACCTGTTGTCCCCGCACCACAACCGTCACGACCGAGCGTTGTCGCTGTCCAGCCATCCCGTGGATATTCCATCCCTCCCGCTACCACCTCCCGCCCGGTGCCGCCGCCTACACAACCACCACGCAGTAGTGCTCTCGGAGGGGCACAGCAGCCAGTTCCCAGCCTACCACGCCCCGTTGGCACTCCTGTCGCACCGCAATCCGCACCATTCCGAGGCAATCAAATCCCGCCGACAGCTAGCGTCACTAGCAATCAGATTGCCGGAGTGTCTCCATATCGACAGACTTTCACACCGACCAGCAACCAGTTTCTCTCGGGAGGACAACGGACGGGGTCACAAACGAAGACCCAGACTATAGGAGGGCAACGGCAGTCGATGACCATGAATCGCATGAGTCCTATGAGTTTGACACCCGGTGTTCTTCCTACTCCGGCTGCCAATACTTTTGGTCGCTCGGTCAGTCAACAGTCCAACACTGTTGCACGGTCCGGCTCTCCAAGTCCATTCCCTGGTTTCAATCGATTCGCCCAAGGAAACCAAGGATAGATGAAGAGATCATCAACTTTGTTTGCCTTTTTGTTTTTTATATCTTCTACTTTTCCGTTTTTGTAACATATCGATCCTTTTATATGCGCAGAAGTACTTGTTGCTTTTATATGAAATAAAATTTTGATCCAAGTCCAGTCATTCAACCAGCTCTACCATTCGATACATCCAACACGTTAAAAGGTTAACGCATTTGAACACAATCAGAATTTAGAACTAACAACAAATACATAGAACTACAGAACAAAGGGTTTCCAGTTTCCACAACCGGAAACAAATGCTTTCAAAATTAACTGTGAGAAATAACACCATCGAGTTAAAAAATCACAAGTTAATAACAATTAAAAATAAAGCGAAGACATCACCGATTTGAAAAGGCACATGGAAGTGTTAAACGCACTCAAAATAAAATATCCAGTAATACTTTAGAAAAATAAATTCCTTATTAGAAATCCAAATTACGCTCCGTCGCAGCCTGGCATCCAAGCTGATTACCAACAAGGCCACCGATGGTGCTTCTGATTCCACTGGGATGATCCGTGGTTTCTCGCTGCGCGGTTTCTGGTAATGCTGGCGGTAGGTGTAGCCTTTCCAGTAGAACTCTCCTCCTTTTAATTTTAAGCCCATATTCACAATCCAAAATTACCGGCGGACGAAGAACATTGACAGCGAAGGTTTTTTCAATGCGGAATAGCGCCTGATAGTCGCGATACAGCGCGTGCTTTTTCTCGCTCTTTAATGTCTCCAGAACAACGTATGCGTCGCTTAATCGCCGTATCCGGAACAAATCAGCTGGAGAGTGCAACGAGTGGGATATGCTTAAGGAGATTATTAAACTATTTTGCCGGGCGAGAGTTCGCAGCTGAAAAAGGAATCGGAAAAATTCATGAGAATCATGGAAATTCCATAGCGGAGAATCTACAGCGGGCAGGCAAACTCGAAGGACATTTTGGCGAGGAATTTTGCCAGCTTCATTAAGAATCCACTCCAGAAGCCTGTGTATTCTGGATGGAACAGCGGGCGATGAAGAATGCGAATGCGTGAAATAGCCGACTGTTTCCACTTGAGAAGCGTCAATTTTTCTTCCCAAATCATACTGCGGTTCAGATGGCGCGGAGGCATGGGATGCGCCCAGTACGGAATCAATTTTCGGAAGGCTTTCATACCGGAAGGCAATTTTTAAACCATCCCCTACAAAAGTCAGAAAATGAGAGTATCAAGTTACTAACTATACTTCAAGTACCGCATTTTCCAAATCCAGCAGCAAAGCAAAAACTGAAATAATCACCTCACATTTTGTAATTCAGAAGCAACATATCTAGTTTTGCGAAACAAAATTAGAATAAAAAACGCGTGCTTCTAATATACAATATTTAATTTAGCGTTCTGTCCTTAATAACGGGAAACAAAAAAGCGGGAGGATCTCTTTTCGTAGACCCGTCTTGTCGCACAAATCCAGAGCCAGGCTGCACGAAGGGCGGTATGAATTATTATCTGGGCAACCAAAATGATCGAATAATTATTCGATTAGAAGTTTAATTAAAAACGAAACTGTGATTTATTCCAAATAAGATTTAAATTAGTAAATTATCAAGTAATCCCATTACCTTGGCGATCTCCAATAGACTCAGGAAGTGGATTCCGCAAACCTTCATTCAGACCAGAACTCTCCTCCCCCGTAACTTTCCGAGGAATATCCGAGATAAACTCTTTAATCTCCACCGACCGCGCTGCGGCTACACATACGCGATGACCAACGGATAAACCCTCCGCGGCAAACAGCAGCATAAAGTGACGACTGTACAGATGACATGGTCTATCCTCGAGAACCACAACCGTGCCCACGGGTACGCCGCCGTTGAAAATCTGATTCAGTCCCGGCGATCCGCTGGATGTTATGGCCTGTGATGTAATCAAGGATGATTTGCATCCTTGCAGAACGGTCTGCGATAACCCACTGGCTGAACGGATTTGCGGCGAAGAATGAACAACGGGCTGTATGCCTCGATCCATGCTGCTACACATTTGGATTTCACATCACCGGCGGGCGGTTAATGCATTTCACTGCGCAGCAGGCAACATCAACAAATCTTAACAACCACAGAATGCCTCTCGATAGTCGATATCAAATAATTTGTCAAACCTAACCTGGTACATATCACTAAGTATATTTCGCTCTTTAGCCTTTATGATTTTTTAACTGCTGAATACTGTTTTGTGTTAAAGTTACAACAGCATTAATGTACAGTACCAGGGCAGATCTCAATACAGGCAATACGAGTGCACAATAATATATTTAGGGGGCATCCATAAATTACGTACGCAGAAAACCACGATTTTTTCACCCCTCCCTCCCCCTTCGTAGCGGTCCGTCACATTTGCTTGACCCCTCCCCCCTGGTTCGTTCAATCGTAATATATGGAGCTGACCACCCCCTCCCCCCTGGGTTCGTCGAGGCCGTCACAGCTTGTCACGCTTTTTGGACCCCTCCCTCCCTGGTTCGCTGCGTACGTAATTTATGGATCCCCCCTTATTGTGCACTCGCAATACCACTGATATGATATTATTATTATTTATTATTGATATTTATTGTGCACTCGCAATACCACTGACTCGTTACGTCATCACTAGAGTAGCTCGCATATTAGAGCGGCTATAGTAAAATGCTGGGAAAAATCGGTTTGCTCCCCTTTTTCTGTTTCTGTTGAATGGGATTCGAACTGCAAAATATGCGTATTAACTTCCTCTATTTTTATAAATAAAAAAACCTTTAAATGTGTAACGTGCATGACTTAAAATCAATTTCCCACTATTTTTTAATAATTTTCCCCAGTGTGCACTGTGCGGTACTGTGTGCAACTGTTCATATTACGAGTAAATTACCGATGCGTGACTATATCTCGGTATTCTCCATGTAAATTATTACCAATTAGTTCTTTAATTTTTCACATTGTTCAGTTCAGTATCTGCTTCATTTTTTTCTTAGAGTTTGAAAAGTTTCGTTGGAATAAATCAATAAAACCAACTCGTGCAGTAATAATTTTGCCGTATACCGGTAGAAACCAAGTTGCCAACAGCCGCTTTGCAACTTGCCGCACCGTACTTAATCATGTTGCCTCTTCCCATTGCTTATTTTATATTAGAAATAAAATCCCAACTGCAATAAAAGAGTGAAAACGACTAAAGAAACACAAAAAAGCTTTGAAAAGCTTAAAAAACTCTCGCTTTTACGGTGTTCTTCGGCAATTTGGGCTACGCTAGCGCTTTCGTCATTGCAAATCCCGCCCTCAGTGGGGTTGCCTGTATTGAAATCTGCCTTGACAGTACGTATTTGTATTTTGTAACAAACAGGAAGACCACAATCTATCTATGATGTCATGATTCCGTGATGTACGCAATAAGTAACTAGTGACGGCAATAATATAAGTACTTACTACAGTAGGCATTCTAGGGTTTATTAAGGTGACTGCCGCTGCCGTTGTTAATGTAACTTATGTAAGTAACGGTCACCAGTGACCACGGACCACCACTGACCACGATTTTTGGTCATTTCGGAGCACACGGCTATTTGCAATCTGCCTGCTTTTGTAATGGAATTTTCGGATTTCGCAGCAGATAGCTGATAGCTAACAATACTTTATTTTGCGACAGCTTATCGAACTTTGTGGTCGCCTTTTCCAAACAGAACAGAAGAACAGAAAGCAACAGAAGCAAACAAGATAGTTCTTGCGCAATTGCACCCACCATGTACAATAAGTTGTATGTAGCAACAGTAGCAAATTAGAAAACTTAAAATCAAATGGGGTAGTTATAAAAAACTATTATAACAACCAAACTGGATTTAAAAATCAGTACATTTACAGCAAAATGCCAGCCGTTGTCACTATTACGGCAAATATCGTCATATAGTGGGTGTAAGGCATATAGCCACGCACGTTCCCGCAGCGATGACGCAACCTAGTCCACCATATGCCAGCAGGCAGGCACAGAGTAAAGGTGGAACCGCTGTCAGTGTGGCACAGGCACCACCGGCAGCCACGAGGGAGGCGCACGCTTGACAGGCGAATGTTACACATGCGCCACAGGAAACGGGACCGGCGTGGGCCTTGGGCAGACCATAGGCGATGAAGAGCATAACGGCCAAGGCGACGGCTGCCTTGGTCTTTGCGTGCGGATCCATGGCCGTCCGGGCCGACTGCCGGCGCATGAATTCCATCCACTGTTTTCCAAGATTTTCCATCGTTGCAAGGAGCTTTGTAAAAGAATGCAACGTACTGTAACTGGGTGGTTACTGAAATTGCAAATAAAAAAATTTACCGAATTAAGTAAACCGATAATGGTAAGCGAATTCAGCAAAAATTATTAATGGTAAGGTTCATGCATACTGCAGGATTTGTAGAAGGGTTACTTACCTTTCCGAAGTGTGGATGCGAGGAAAAACAGGATCAAAGTTCGAAATGGAGCGTAAACACAAGCAGATTAATTTGTTGAACTAGTAGATTTTGCTATTATCACTGTTGGATTCCAATTGTGAACCGCACTTCCGGGAACGGAAGTCTAGACAGCTTATATACGGTACTTCTATGAATAGCGAATCTTCGGAGGCGGTGCAAGGGTGTCTGTTCTCTGTAGCGAACGCAAATTCGCGAAGCAGTAAAGAAATCACACGCAGTCAAGTTTTCTGGAGCGTCTGCTCTCTGTTATTGGTTTGTTATTACCTCAGATGATGTCAGAACGGGTTAATTGAGCACTATGCAGCTAGCACTGCAGATCATGAGGGGTAACATACTGTAGCAGATGATGTCACGATGATTTGCTGGTCTGGTACTTACTTTGGCGAGCTATAGTGCAGATTATTATTTATAGTGTAGCAGGTTCTAGACAGATATGCCATAAATGAATATGCCGGTCAAACTGATGTCACCGTGGCATTGGCATATTAATGTCTGCGTTTAATATTACACTAACAGCTTAAGGTAAGTAACAAGTAACAGCGTCTACAGCTCTGTATCTCTGTAAACCCTAGAGTAGGATATCACAAGGATTTTCCCAAGGACGCCCTAGAGTAGGATTTGCCAGGCACGCGCTCATCGCTGTAATGTTTTGTTTTCAAAATGGGAAAAGCTTCTGGGAGACTGAAAACTTTCCGGAACAACCAGTGTGGAAATGCTCTAGCCGCACAACCGCTCTACACGCACAGGATTTCTTTTCCATTACAGTTAATGAAGGTCTTTGTATATCTACCACATTCAGATTTTCATAGTAAGCTCTGTATCTTTAAATCCTTAATTGTAGAAAACCTACTGTGATATTTATATTTGTAACTATGCCGCGAAGGGAATCAAACAAAATCGGCTAAAAAACCTGAATATCGGATAGCAAAATGCGAAATTATACACCACTAGTACTGCAGATCTAAAATCTACAGTATATCCTACAGATAGACATATATATTTAACCGATTCTGTATGGTAGCCTTTTAAAAATGTTAAGTATAAAGGACTTGGACCACTTTGTACCTACAGTGGTGCCTTCCCTTCTAGCTTATTCGGTAATGGTAGGAAGTTTGTTCTTGGCTTTCGGATCTGGCAGTGGCTTGTTCTTGTTGCTCTTTCCGGTTTCGATGAAACCGGCAAAGAAGGTCAGGCGCAGTGTCAACACGAAGAACAGACGTAAAAGAGAAACTCTTCCGAAAAGCGCGTCAGTAAACATTGCAAAACTATTAAACGACTAACATGACTAACGATGCGAGAAATGTTTCTGACTTGTAACGCAATTTTTAATAAATACCCTGGTACCTGCTTTATATCTACTTAATTTTTTTATGCTCTCGAATGTTTGTTTTTTTAGACGCTTGGGTCGAAAGACGTCCGTTTTGAACGAATGTTTTATAAGCATTTTTCTTCGCACAAGTAATAAGCAATACGGAATCGTAATGTAAGTTTCTTATTGTTAGTATTTCGAATAAACTACTTGGCACACAGACCTTTTGGATTATTTTGTGACAAATACTTCCAGGGGCGCTTTAGTTCCCATCTGCAAACAATGAATCATATTTCTAGCATATGATTGCTGCAGCGCGGTCAACCTCCAGTCTTAGACATGTTTGCAGACGCAATCAAAGACAACATTTACATAAGTACAGTAATTAATCAGCGCTCAACGATAAGTTGGACAACAGCGATGTTCTCGATAACAATTTACTTATTTACAGAGAGTGTTCACGTTAAGTTTACTCGTAGTTCAAATTCGCCTCGGACCTTTGGTTGATAGAAACGCTTTGGCTAAAGTGAAAAAATGTTATACAAAGTAATTTTTGCACGCCACGCTTTAGGCGACCAGTGCCGCTCTACAATAGTGCAGATTACTGACGTCGTAGTCTGCACTCTACACTATTAATTGTAGGGCGGTAATGGCATAAGATGACAACATCAACGATATGCATCGAAAATATAGAACACTATGCTGTTAGTTGGTAAGTATACTACCTGTACAATAAACAGTACTGTACTAAACTTAGGTATTTACAAACTGTGTTTGGTACGCATCTAAGAAAAAGGCATAATTATATCTACACCTACTTTAACCTTTACTGAGTTCGTGGAGGTGCCGCGTATGTACTATGTAGTACGTAACTCCGTTCATTAATTTTACAGTTAGCAACGTAAACAATTCTGAACGTTGAGCGCTAAGCAGTATGTATTACACACTAATTTTCCCCAAAATTTGAGGGTGTGACTAGGTCTGTTGTAACTGAGTTTTAAATACTAGTACCTGTTTCTTACTCACTCTGACGTTTAAACATGTACGAACTGCAAAATGGTCCCCGCAAGAAAGAATGCTGGTTCGTCAGAAGATACCATACATTTTAGCGTGCTAGATGAGTTCAGACCACGGACAGTGAATCCCCCAAAAGAAATAACGCAGGACTCCTGGGGATCTCGTTACTTGATTATCGCAGCCATTCTATGTTTAGCCGCAATTCCTTATTTCGCAGACGAAATTGGTTTTCTGTGCGCTTTACTGCATGCTCATGCCGGCGACGCCGATTCCCAGCATATGGTCGCTCAACACTTTCTGCAAGGTGATGCGAACAAAACATACTACAATCTTACCTTTGGACCGCATTACGCTAGTGTTTTATACTGTACCTATGGTAGACGGACCGGGATTTACCGAGAAACGGTCCCGTTCTCAGACGTGACCTGGCCTAAAACTTACGACAGTAGCTTTTTGATAAAAAGCTAAGGAGTAAAGGGGCTAACCCTCACTGCAGGTCTCAACTGGTGCTCAGTCAATACGATGGTTTTAATACCGTTTTATTACGGGGACATTTTAAAAATGCAAATTGAACTGTTATAGGTGTTGGAATTACACAAAACAAAGAGCACGCTTCCAAGTGGTTTCGTCGTGCTTCCGATAACGGAGACCACCGGGCAGGATACAATTTAGCACTCTCCCATGTGCATCGCACTCACGAATCACTCCAGCCTGGGTACTGTAATTTTTACTCGGTGTTTTACCAATATTGTTACGCTTTTCATAGTTTTCTTAAAAGAAAATTCGGTTGTGTTGCATTATGCCTAACAAAAAGCGTCCACATTGGTAGGGAAGCCGAAGTTCTGATAAAACGAGCAGCGGATGCCGGACTGGAAGAAGCTATTTATGCTCTAGAATACACATGTGCCGGAGGAAAGTGTCGTCGTTAATTTCAAATTATGCTCGATAAAGAAAGCAGGTCCGGCTGATGGACTACCGTTATCGGTTTTATTCTCAAGATTATGGAAGGAAACGTTCTATCCGGCAAAGCCACGCCATAGAAATTAACCAACAAGTTAGCTGTAAAAATCACTCAAATAAAATTAACAAAATGGAAAATCTCCATCAAATGTGTACACACGAACTCTAACGCGATTACGATGGAGAATCCATGAAACGTTGTACAAGGAGCGTCAATCGTTTGAGATCTCGCTGTTTACTTGAGTCATTTTTATCGTCAGCAATTTCCTTCACATATTCTGAAAAAGACATAGTCCGTTAAATTTTACCAAACGACTGAAATGAAATTTCCATACCTTTAACGACATTGGTAACGGTAGATCGACTGGAATTTCGCATCGAAATAATTCGATCGATCCGTTTTCTGACCTGAAAAAAGCAAAACTCACTCATCCTTAAAACGCCAGACTTTAAATATGCGATACGAGTACACCAGCAAAATACTCAATGGACACTTAGGTATTCTAACAGACACAAAAGCAAAGATAAGGGCTCATAACCTGTTTGACTTCTAACTTAATTTTTCCGAAAATTTCTGCAACCGGTATCTGAAGTCGATAAAACTTTGGGTTAATTTCAGTGTGAACTCACTTCTGCGGCGGCATCGTCGTAAACTTCGACAATCCCAATATCAATCCTCTGCAGCGTAAAAAGTCCATTTTCCAATCGTCTGAGGTCAAATTCCACTTCGGTATCATCGTCAACTTCAGCCCCCGTTTCCCGTAACGCACGTTTTTCGCGTGCTATGTTAGCCTCTTCTTGTGCAACTTTGTCTGAATACTGAAAATGCAGTTCCATCAGCCGCTCCACTTTCTCCAGATCGTTCTCCAAAAATTTTCCCATAAAGCGCTCACGTTTATCGCCACGCGAATTTCTCGCCAACGATGCCATAATCGCGCAAAGGTATTCTATAATTGAGCACAATTTCTGCCGGTTTTTTTATAATTTTTGCCAGCTTTTACTCCCACGCACCTTCCGTTTCATCCCGTGTTGGACCACGCTTCTTATGTTGCTTGGGCGGCTTCATAAATAAAGGGAATATTGTCCGTAAACCAAGGATTTCAATGAATTTATCGCATAGATCGACTCCCTCGTCGCTGGACAGCGCATAATCCAGAACTTTAATTGCGCTATTCCGTGACTGCTTCTTTTCTCTAAGGCAGAAGTAGGACCAATGCGACAAATGCAGAAAAAAGCTTAAAACGTAAAACAAAGACACTCGAGCAAGTAGCAACAGGCAACTGACTTACACCTCAGTCCTCACTGACCTTAACATCAGATTCATTAACTGTAAACCTTCACCGTCCAAAAACAGTTTTCTGTTTGGAGGGTACATCAGAGCTGAACACAGACAGTCGAATAAATTTTCCATCATTTCGTATTCTTCTCCCGTGCCGGGATCGTGGCGCTTAAAAACCTGTTACCGACAGCTTAACAGTATTGCAACCGAATTTTCAAAGCTACAATAAGAATAACATACCGCTAACTGGTGCAACAAAATGTCAATTCCATCCGTGTCCGTGCGTTCACCAACAAGTTTTTCGCCCAACATTTTCCGATTTTCTTTGATTTGCAGTAAAATGGATAGGATTTCACTCGCATATAATTTATTAACATCGAAAGCTTTCATCTAAAATATATCATCAAAACACATTCCGCAATATATATTTTGCAGTTCTCCTCAGAAATACATACGAATATTCACTGCCTACCTTTATTCGTTTCAGAAGCCATCTTAACAAGCCCATTCTTGCCAGGCTTTCCGAGCTTTCAGGTTTAAATTCCAGAATATTTTCCATTACGGACAACGTGTTGTGCACGCCGTCGGCTTCCTCTTTCACAGATTCATCGAGTCGCTCCATGTTTTGCAACAGACTAGCGACGACTTGCTGCTGCAGCTAATAACAAAAAGGCCTTTAAAACGGGTTACAGCTTCAGGTAGACATCAAGCAGTTTACAATCGCATCGACAAGTTTCGTAGCATCCTCCACAGATTCAGTTAGTGTGTCCACATCGGTTAGCTCTTGAAGCAAATCAACGACTGCTATTGAGATATCTACAACATCAAACGTCTGAAGAATAATGAACAACGAAAGCGTAATAAATTTTAACAAAATACAGGTGAAATGATGCAAAGACATTCAACCTTGATGGAAAAAAATAGTATTCAAGCGCTTGAGCTTTATGTACAGATACTTGCAAGTGCACTTCACCTGTGTTTTCATGAGAAAGAAGCTGCGTCAAAGTCTGCATTGTATTCATCTGGAGAACGACGGAATAGAGGTCCGGCTGTGTAGCAATAATGTGCAGTTCTTGAACAGCATCATTCAATTCGATCTCAGAATCCATAAACCTATGGGACATTAAAACCGCTGCGTAAAAGCATACGAGTAGTACAGTACCGTACAATACACTGTTCTAATTCACAAGCACGTACTTGGCCGGATCATCAGAATATTTTACGCGATGCTCTTGGTTCTTTAATGCTTTTCTCTCGAACGCATTGAGCATCTTCCGCAATGCAGTGTCATCAAACGGTTCCGCCTACCAAAAATTACATGTTAAATCCGTACCCAAAGTTGCGAACGAAACGACTAAGAATATCAAGTGAAGACAAAATAATACGAGACATTCGAATTACATACACTAGGCGCTGATTCAATTTTCTTCATAATTTCCTGCGTTTCCGCGTCGAAGAAATCGGCGGGAAGGTCGCCGGGGCTACTGGGAATCGGTTCTTTCTCTCCATTGGCGATCTTACGGCTTTTGGCAGGCGATCCGAGCTCCTTATCCGCAGTCTCGTCATCACCATGCTTCCCAGGCTTTTTTGTCTACAGATTCATACCAGAGCTTTGTAGATTCATACATGTGCATTCTACGCCAAACCAACAACTTAAGAAAAAGATTTCCTTATTCTAAACGGCAAAGAACGTATAATAATGATATAATTTTTGGGATTGAAAACTTTTCATCCTTTTGTCAATTCGTGTGATCTGCAACAACGCAGATGCTTTGAGACGGTCTCGGTACCACTGCCATCCAAGTACAGTACCTTAAAACGTAGGATATCGTTGACATTCATAGTTCTCGCAGGTTTTAGTTCCTTCTATCCAATAATTTTAGAATAATGCGACACCGGACAAAAGGAAATGACCGCAGCAAACGATTACAACGGCCTCCACATGCACAGATCCTCGACCCGACCAAGAAGTCGTAAATTTGTAATCACTAACCCAACTGGCAACTATAATGGATGTGTGTCAACCATACTGCACGCTGCCTTCAATTCCGATCTTACTGGAAAAATCCCAGTTGTTCAAACGATTGAAAAAAACCGCATTTGTAAGGATTCTTACAAGTCAAGAGAAAGGGAGAATCGGTGAGAAGGAAATGTTTCGCAGTGGATGAGACTCCCTAAACCTAAATATAAGTTTTTCGACTATGTATGTACAGGGCTTTTTAAACCTATCTGATGTACCTACGCTGGTATGTAGTTTCAAAAAGTTGCTTGCTAACCTCCTGAGCGGGCAGTCTTTAGACTATCTTGACCCGTACTACAATTTCCGCCGCCGACTGTCGAGGAATTACCCTACACGGGCCTACAATTGGAAAAATGTTTCATATACAATACTTACATATATGAAAATACTTTTATACTCGTAATAACATATACCGGTCAGCCTCAGGCATTCTGTTTGAAAACTGTCCTTGACGATTTTGTTTTTTAAAGTGGAAATGTGCTGCTAATTAATAAAAACGCCCCTTGAGGTTTGAAATACAGTTATACAGCTGGACAGGTACAATTCTAAACGTTCGCCTGGCAGAGAAAGATGTGCTTACGTTAGCGTGGGATGTCACTGACTTATTTTATTTCAAACCAACACTTCAAACTGTGTTAAGAAGCAATCAGAAATCACGATGTCACTTGTGTGGACATGGCTGCGCCTTCCCACATCAATTCTACGGCAGCAAACGCAGGTGCAGCGGCGTTGGAAGCGGAAGAAAAGAAGTCCCGGTTTTAGTTGTACTTAACCTAAGAGGCAGATACGTCTTTGCGCCGATAGATTTCGAATCAACGGGCCCTTGGGGACCGTCCGCTATCGCCATTATTAAAGCACTGGGCAAACGACTCTAGCAACAACCACGCGAAACCCGTTCTCATGAATTTTTACGCCAAAGATCTAATTGTCACTAGAGATACAGCGTGGTAACGCGGCATCGTTAATGGGAACGACGGAAGGAGCAGAAAGTTTAATGAAATTTTGATGTTGTAAAAATTGCTGAGTTTCTAATTATTATAAAATAATTGTACCACTGGTAAAATAAAGAGACAGTAGCGAGAAAAATGTTAAATGGTGCAAGGCCAAGCAGGTCGGCGACGTTGTGTACAATGTACTTGTACAATACACTTTGCTACGTCCTTGCGCAGTAACGGGACTATCTAATAAGCCGGTTTCAGATATGTATCTACTGCAATAAAATTCTGAAAAAAGCACCTATACGTGTGTGTTTGAAATAGGCGGTGATCTGCATAATAAATAACAATTGTTCGAATACTGTACAATCTGGAAATTTGCTAATTTAATTTAATGTCCACATGTCTTACAACATTACGCAGCTGTTGATGAACTTCTTGTTAGATTAATTTGTACAATATAAATGAGAGATGCATTATTTTTATTGTTGAAGACATTCACATTATCATAATATCACTACTAAACGCAATAATAGTGTTCGGTGATATTATGCATTTTTTACGTACTTTAATGTTGGTAAATAATGTTAGCATTTTTTACGTATTTCAATGTTAGTATATTTTAGTATACAATGTGAAATGTATTGCACCTACAGGCTACAGTATAATATACTTGTATTGTTTTGTAACCATAAGTACTGTACTTGTACAGTACAGTACATACGTACTGCTAACGCGCGAAGTAATACTGTAAGAGAACTGGGTATGACTACAAGCAAACTGCCGGAAGAAAAATTTTTCTACGATGCTTTTTCGCCGAGAACGAAATTTTTTTTAATCATTTTGCTTAGAACACCAAATTAAGATTATGACATTCACCTTTTACGCAAGCCAAATGGTGCGGATGTTGATACGCGACTGAGCATCGATCTACCGCATTTCCCGCTGATTTTACTCTTATATCACCGCTTAATAATAAAACTACTTACATTCATTTCAATCATGCATTCCTTAATCAGACTTCTAATTGCCATGATTTACATTACGACCCATCTGGAGCAGACGGGCGGACAAATATGGACTCGTATGCCGCGTTTATGCGATCAGATCGCTGCGCGGGATGATCAAGTATGGTGTGTAACGGATGACAAGAATCTGTGGCGTTGGGTATGGGGACTACACGACTGGTCTTGGGTGGATGCTGAGAAATATCAGAATAAAATGCAGAACGTCGGTGTGGGATTCGACAATTCCGTCTGGGTCGTCACCGTTGACGGTGAAGTACGGCGGATGGTCGGGCAAAACTGGACAGTGATGGGCACCATAGCGACTTTTAACGGATCGAAACTAGTACAAATATCCCCACTCGACCAGTATGAGGCTATGGCCGTCGATAGCAACGATACAATCTGGCATTATGGCAATGATTCCTGGCGGGAATTCGCGGGTTATGCGCAGTGGGTGACCGTGGGTAAAGACGCCAGTGTGTGGTGTGTAAGACGGAATCAGGAAGTGCTGCGATGGAATGACACCGACTGGGAAGTGATGCCGAAGGTGGATATGGAGATGACTCGGATTGATGCGTATGATAACAGCCGTATTGTGGCGACAGACGCATGGAAACGGTTGTATTTGTACATAAATGCGGGAGAACGCTGGCTCGGTGTTGGGACACCAGAGTGGCCGCCGGGACCGAAGTGGAAACTGTTGCAACAACCTTACCCTAACTGCAAACAGGCGGTCGCTTCGAAACTAAACATTTGGTGTTTAAGTGATAATGGTTTTGTTAATAAAGCGTGATACGATTTAATTTTTATGATTCAGAGAGAATGCCGACACAGACGATTTTCGGTTCACAAGGTTTTGCAAAGCACAACAATTAATTTAAAAGTTAGGCGGTCTTATAATTATTAGCACAGGCTGTTTCCGTTACAACAAATTCACGCTCCACATCGCTCGGAATTTCATATTCAGCGGAATCTGCGTTTCAGCTCTTGGATCATTTCGATGTACACTTGCACAGGGAAAACTGTGTGATACCTGTGATGACACCTGTGATGTAACCTTGAACAGCTGTATTATGCAGTCTTAACTTCGAACGAGTATGGAGCACGAATGCTGCGGTTTCCAGCTAATACGGGCTTTTATTTTACACATTTAACTTTCGTTTCACTTTATTCGCGACACAATAACCGACTTGAGCACGATCAGATCATGCAACGTTTGGTAATGCACGTAGCAGATGTGGCCCGCGGCAGTGACATGGAGTCTGCATGACGTAACGTGAGTTATTCGAGCAACTCAACGGAACAGGCAAACTCGTACTCATACAAATGGTTGCATGCTTACCGTTAGGTATAACTTTCGCTTTTTGCTTTCACCTTTCTGCTTCTCTAAGATCTTTACCTGGAATGTTGTAAACCTAGAAATGAAAAATTAATGTCATTTCCAAAGAATCTGTTTCAAGGAGAATTTTTCCGCCAGCTTCCGGTGCACACCTAGGGTAGCTTATGGTTAGTTCCGGCAAAGCCGAGTGCAGACTCTTGCACTGCCCATCTGTTCCGAACTCAAACTATATAACACTTCACTTTTCGATCGTATATAATGAATCTGTTTTTTTTTATTTAACTCTTCCTGTCAGGAAT
This sequence comes from Paramacrobiotus metropolitanus, assembly GCF_019649055.1. Classification (NCBI taxonomy): domain Eukaryota; kingdom Metazoa; phylum Tardigrada; class Eutardigrada; order Parachela; family Macrobiotidae; genus Paramacrobiotus; species Paramacrobiotus metropolitanus. Next base: position 610,890 of record NW_026570269.1, on the reverse strand, counting down.
TAATCTATTAAACTTGCCAGTACAAATACAGTACAATAATTTATCTTTGGAGTGACCTGCCACAATAACTATGCATTCACGTGAGTCTGCAATCAATCATGTTGATTAGCAATTTAACCGATCACACCAGATGTAACTGCATAAATGCAAGAGGTAAAATTTGAGTGAACTTCACTGCCAGTAATACTGCGGTACATTATCACATTTTCCTCCAGCACGGTGCCACATAACCCCTCTACCAATTCAACTGCCGGCTTATTGTCAGCGAAAACTTCCATCAGGACACCACGGGCATCCGGTGCTCTGCTGAGCAGAACATGGAGGATCTTTTCCGCAGCTCTGCCATCCGTCGCCACCAACGGTCCAATCTTCCACATTCCATTGGCATAACACCGACGAATTATTCCATATCCCAAGAGTCCGTCTCGTGATTTATAGGCTACCGCAACGGCTCCCGGCTGCCGCATCCACGCTTGCAGGAAATTTCCCGGCAGATGAGCCAGACCGGTGCTTTGATTGAATACAGTCAATTCCTGGAGTGGCACCGTGTTGGCATCCGTGATGCTGTCATCTTCTGGATCATCAAAACGATCCAGTTGACCAATCTTGTAGATTAGTACCTTTCCCATTGACTGGAATCCATCGCGTTGGTACCGCTTAACCATTGTCTCAACGGCGTACATACCAATGCAGCGTTTGCCGCAATGCGCCAAAGCAGCCTCCCACAAGCGCGTGCCGTAACCCCTATTTCGTAGTTTGGGATCCGTTATGAAAGCGCCGATGAATGAGTTAGTTTTGGAGTAATTTATCGCAATGAGAATGCTGACGATGCGACCGTTAAGTTTTCCTACCAAACACCCATCTGGATCTATCAAACTGAAGAGAGGAAAATCGTTGACACCGGATGACCATTCCAAGGCGCCTTGGCTGTTCCATAATGAATGCAGTTTGTTTAGCTGAATCAGATCAAATGGATCACGGACTGCGCCAATCAAGAATTCATCCTCGTCGACATTGAAAATTTCAGGATATTCCATACTGACTAACAACAGACGCGCGCGATGTGTATAAAGCTTAAGATTTTCACAGTTTTGCCACCAGTCAGCTGGCACACAGATCATGTAGTAGACCAAAACCTGGTGTTGGAAAGCTTTTTCCGGAAACCACCCAGTGTAGCTATAGCACAGTTTTTCCTCTATCGTGATCCAGTTTTGACAGCTTGGAGTCGATGCACCGCGTGGTGCAACACCGTAAATTTATCGGAGGCGACACTAGACTCCCATGATCGATAAAGTCACACCAACTAATTTTAACGCTACAGTAGGTATTGCCGTATCGGCATAATACCGTATCGGTATTGCCGTATCGGCATATGGACTTCAACTCCAAGTTCAGTAACGTCAGTTACGGTACTTTAACTGTATACTGCACACGTGAACGGTGAAACCATACTTTTTGTAGTCACCCGTATAACCGGTTGATCGTAGATATTGTACACACAATACAGTGCGCACTGCAGGTACTGTAATTAAATCTGCATTACGTAACGATATGCATGGCCGGATGTTTTACACCTGGCATAACATTTCAGAGTTAACGAGAAACGATAAGTACGAATTATTGATAAGGATGCCAAATGAAAGAATGAATTCTGTAAAAGAACGAATTCTGATTCTTGATATTATATCAGTATGCACTGGACATTTATTTGCTCCATTGAATTATGAATATTGCAATTGAACTTAGGTTGCCTATATGTTGACCACATAAATTCTCGTATTGATCGTAGCAGCAGTCTAAATTGCAACGATAACTTTTAAATAAATTCTGGGCTTAAACATATAATTTGCTGGGTTTTGCTAATGTTATTTATTACTTATATATCGGATGTATATGATTTGAAATAATTATAGTACTCCTCCACCTGCGTTTTTTATTACTTCATCTTAATTATTTGTCAAAGCCTCGTTGGAGGCGCAGGCAGTTCCTTTGCGATTTTGTGCAGGCAGCTTGTTTGGACCCGCATGAAAGGGCATCGTTATCATAAACTGACTGCACCCTAAATATGTAACTTTAAACTCGAAATGTGTCTGTATGATCAGATAATAATTATTAACATCTTCTGCCGCATGGTCAGCATGCAGAAAACGTTTTGAAAGTATTCTGTAACTATTCTGCCAATGCGGATGTCGTCCTTACAATCAGTCCACGGGGGTCGCTCCGGTGTTACGACCTAAACAAATCGGCAGTAAATAATAATTATTAAGTTACGGTCAGCCGGTCAGGTACCGGTATCGATATGCCTGATATAAAGGCAAATATAAAGTATGATTATATGTATCGGTAAGTTTGCGGAATTCATGGTTAAAACCCGGTTCGTCGAAGTCATTTATCTCGTCGGTAATCGCTTTTGCTGAATAAATTCAGGAAGTGTTCATATCACATTTACGTATTGAAGATATGTCGCTAAAAAACTTTCGTACAAATTTTGCAGCTATCCTTGCTTAACTGCCCGGATATGACGCGTAATTAGGAGGTCGGGACATTATATAGACATTAGAAGCAAACAATTGGTAGCCCAACATTCCAAAAATTTTTGCTTGCGTATGAAAGACCGGCATCAAAGAACCATCACGTTACATAATACTGTGCAGGCCCACTGTCAGGCATTCGGATCGTACCGCGTAGGCCTACCACATTAACTTCTGCACAGGAAAGGTTGCAGTACTTACGTGCTGCAAGGATTTACAAACGAACGGTCTAGACTTTATCATGGCCTTTGCGAAGATCCTAAGCTGCTTTTTCATTCTCTGTGTAGTTGTATCGTTCTTGTGGATGACTGTGATTTCTGCGACTATTCAAGAATCAAGATGACCCCAGCGCAATGGAGCTACTTCGATCCAAGCGTGGAATCTGTGACGACCGATGTAGGTGTGACGGGATTTGGCAGTTTGGAACATGCGTCTGCAATTACTGCAAGGGCTGAAAGGTCACCGAACAGTCCATCAGTTGAAAGGTCACCGATCAGTTCATTGGCTTAGTATATTCATACCTCTACGGAAGGTTTCCGATTTTTTTTTGTGCAACGTTGAAGCAAGATTTTTGTAGCTAAATTAAATATGCTGTCATAAACTCTATGCATCTTCATATCAAGGTCTTCGAACCTTGAGAACGCACCAATGTACGCACGACGCAATATTTCGGATGTCTACAAGGGATTTGATTTCACTACTTCTACACAAAAGACTGCTGCGAGAAAGGGTTTGGAGAAATCACATAAACGTACGACTGAATTCGCTGACGGTGCAACCATACTTAAAAAGCACGTGCAATGCATAATAGTCGATACGTATTGCAGTTTAAAAAGTCCAAGGACAACCGGTGCTTCTATTGTACTCGTACGTAGAACATTTTTGCACTTGCTTAACTTCTTACCACCAAAAACCCTCGAATGCCAGAATGCTCGAAGGCTTTAACTTGCGCTCAATTAAAAATTTTATTACTGTTTTTTGGTGTCGTACGGAAATTGTGGAACACCAAAGTTACATTTTTATCCCACGCAAATGTCAGACAGACATACGGATATATAGATATACAGATATTCGTATAACGCGCAAATAGACAGATACAGTGCATCTATTTGGTATGCGCTAGTGTTTTATATGTTTTTACAATTATTCTGACAAGCGGGATAAATTGGCACGTATTGCGTGACTCATTTGATATTGTCGATCCATGCAGCTACAGTTCATACTCATAGTAACTGCGGCGATCGACATGTTCGAAGCAAATCTGGATCCGAAACCGAATTCATACTGCGCAGCATCAGTTCTGAACTCTGGAAATTAAGGCACATGTCCAACCGATCAAGGGGTGTTCCGATTAGAGATGCGTTAAACACTGAGCTGATACATCAAAAGTTTTATTCCTTCTGGGCATTATAAGATGATCGGAGTATCAAGTTTATTTCTGCAAATCGTTTGTTTCGTGTTTTGCGGTGAACTGGCAAATCCGTCCAGCTTGCGCGTGTCGTCGTACGATTCTAGGCAATCGCCATCTGGTAATTCCTGGCAGGAAACAGTCAGCCAGGGAGCTCCAAATTTTGAACGTTGTGCAAAAAAGTATATACGGAGATTATCGTTGACATATTATTTGAGTAAAAAAGTCGGAGTAATTCAACTTTTAATACCCGTGTTTTTAATATACCGTGTCAGTATGCATACGAGAACCTGTAACTGCCCAGTGCGTAAAACCAATACAGTAGTAGTGTTGTTACGTTTTATATGTTATAATACTAATTGTAAGTATAGCGCGTGCAGCATAAGCCAACAGAAATCTAGCTGTTGCAAGATAATTTTATTTTGCGCAGGTATGGATTTGACCGTCCACTCTTACTGGTGCAGTCCCTGGATGGATTTGCTACGCGCTTTGTTCCTCACGTTCCTTCCGTTGCGTTCCTATTTCAGCAGGCGCTGCACGCCAAACACATGCGCCCGGTGTTCCCTACCAGCACCTATCCAAATCATTACTCCATCGTCACAGGCCTGTATCCCGAGTCACACGGAATAATAGACCAGACATTTTATTCAGCGGACAACACCTCGTTCTTTGTCAACTATCGACCGAGTCATGCAGTTAGTGACTTCTGGAAAGGTCATCCAATTTGGGAAGTTGCGCAACAACAAGGGAGAAAGGTTTTCACAAAATATTGGCCAGGAGGCGACGTAAGTTTGACCAATGACGGTAGCCATTCTGTAACTTTTCCGGCTTGTATAATATAAATGTGTTGTAAATACGTAACTTATACTTGGATATTAACAGTTAAGTTTTCTATTGGAACTTTACCTGTCTAGCGCTTGGCTTCGAAGGGCATCTGTTTGTTCATTAATTGGTCGAAATGATTTTTATTCGTGATTAAAATTAGGTTGTCATAAATGGCGTTCGTCCAACGAACTGGACCACGTATTCCGATGTGGAGCCTTTTGATTCCATAGCCAACACCGTTATAAACTGGATTCGTCTTCCAGTAGAGCAACGTCCGGATATGATTTTAGCGTATCTACGAGAGCCGGACTCGTCCGGTAGGCTGGCAGTGCGCATTCGATGCTAAAATAATCCACCAAATAAGTAAAATATAAAAACATTTTTGGAGGGTTCAATTCAAAATGCGTGCAATCTTAAACGACAAATATAGATTGTCAGTGTGCGAAATAATCTTTAGCATACGCATCTATTTACGACTAAGATTTAAACAGACCTTACAAACCAGTTGTATGTTGAATTTGCGCAGGCCATGCGGCGTTGGAAAACAGCGCGAAATTCCAAAATGCTTTGCAACAAGTGGAAAATTATATGACGATGCTCATGAATGGGCTGACAGAAGCCGGTCTTGTGGATTGTGTGGACCTTATTGTCCTGTCGGACCATGGAATCGCGCAGTGCCTAAGTACTGTGGATCCGCATGCCGAGCGCGCCAATCCTGTGGATGCTTACAGGGTAAATTAATTAGGAAATTCAAAATTTGCATCATTGCATACCGAAATTATTGTTGAGCGTTTTGACTATTCTCAGTTAATCACATGGAGGTCACATAATTATGGGTAATACAGACCAAATAAACATACATAACTTTGTAGTCTAATGGTGCCATGAACCGGGTGACTCTGGCAAAAAATGCCGACGTCGATCAAGCGGTGTCATCGCTGTCTTGCCCATCGCAGAACTCTCCTTATCAGGTTTACAAGAAGGAAGACTTGCCAGTACGACTGCATTACGTCAACTCGGCCATCATTGCTCCAGTCATAATTCTGCCCAATATTTCGGATATCCTCTTTCCACCCGAAAGCAATCAGACATGCATTGACCGCTTCCAAATGCATGGCTGGGATAACCTGTACGACAAAATGCAATCCATTTTCATGGCGTATGGGCCATCGTTTAAAACAAAAACCACGGTTGAACCATTTGAAAATGTGGAGCTGTTCAATTTATTATGTGATCTGCTGAATATTCAGTGTGTAGCTAATAACGGAACGCTTGGCAGTTTGCGCCACATAATACGCGAGGCAAAAGAGGAGACAATGCATGCCTACCACAACGAATCGACCAATTTTTACCCGGTGAATTTTATTTCCTATCCGCAGCAAAACGTCAGGGCCGGTGTAGTTTGCAAAGAAGGTTGTCGCGAAGAGGTAAGCCAGACCATAAATGTACTACAGTTTGCAAAACTTTAAATGCAAATCATAGAGAGAAGAGAGATTCATGAGTGCTAATTAAGCAATTTAAAAATAACAACATGGGTCGTTGCAGTAATTAATTAAAAACACGAAAAAGCGAGTTCCATTCAGATAATTGCAGAGGTAAATTCACAGGTTACTTTAAGCACGTTACCGAGCGATGTTCCCAGAAAAGACTATAATCCTCGGCCTGCCGGGACTTCCGGTGGTGTTCTGGATACGGATATCAGTTATCTTTCCAACTCTGACAGCGACACTGGGTACAACACAATTCGTCAAATCGCATCCTGGGTATCTTTTGAACTACCACCAGTTTCTGGAAATGAACTCCAGGAAAGTTTGAAAGTAAGTTGTTTTAGCAGACGGTAAACATACGTGGTATCACGTATATGATTAAAAATCGTTACTTGTAAATACGGGACAAGTGGATTAGATTTTTCTCTGCATTTCGTAATGAGCATGATCGCTTAGAGTGGAAAAGGAGTTGACTGCATCTATAAAGATCCAAGGGTCAACTCTAGTGCCGCGTTTTCCTTTCCGTGTGCTGGTTTGAATGTTCCTAACACAAATGCTACTGACAAAGTTGTACCTGTTTCGCTATTTCCGCCAGGTAAGCAATCAGCGGATGTCAGCTTAGAGAATTTACAACAGATCGGAATTGATATGGCACTGAAGTCGAAGAACAGTTTTTAATCTATACACAAATGTATTTGTTTGGGTTGTGATGAAAATATTTAAACGGTAGAACTGGCAACCACAAACACCTCGCGAATTGAATCCATTCTGCACACCAATATAGTGCCGATGTACCGATCGTTTTATGAAGAATACTGGAGGCGCTTGCTTCAACTGGTAGCTAGCTGGAACAGAAAGGAGACACCGATGCACATTTACGTTGGACCTGCATGGGACCGGAAACCGCCGTTTGGCGTTGCAGACAGTTATTTGCGGTATGGTATAGTTACAATAAAAGCGTTGAAATTGGAACCTCACATACTTTGTAAATATACAAGATAAGCTCGAAGTTGTCCTGTGAAGGTCTCGGGATACCACTACAGAAAAGGATGTGCTCGACAACACTGTTCCGACTCATTTTTATTTGGTGGCTTGGAGACAACGGACGAAAGAATACTGTTTGGAAGACGAATGTTCACATGAAGTTATTTCGTTCATTTTACCACACCACATGCAAACGCAGAAACCATGCCAGGTAGAAAAAATGCATAGATTATTTAAATTTAAGGCCAGAGTTTATTGCTTTACTTTATTTTACATAATAATATTAAAGCAAGCGGCGCGGCAGTTGCTTAGCGTGTGTTAAATTAACTTCGATTTATATTTTCCAATGTTGAATCTTGCGAAGAAGTGGGATATGGAAATGAGATACAAAATAATGCCTCCGATCCTTTAATACTGGCATAGCCAGTGTATGTTTTCATCCACTAACCATAAACTATTGCTAAATACAGCCGGAGCGATTCTACTTTTTGACCAACTCAGCCACTATAAAAGATGTGGAACGGCTAACTGGATTTCAGTGGTTCCCAAATTTTTCCTGGCAGCAAGCGGCTCGTATGCGGACCTCGTTAACGGATTATTTATGGGATGATAAAAACCCTTTGTAGTCTTTTAGTAGGAAATTAGTTAACGCTTTTGTTTTAAAGTTTCCTGGTTTTTCCTCTGTTCGAAATCGAAGTTTACAAGTCTGGCGAAATGTTCCTCGTTTTACTGGCTTTTCGTATGACATAAATAAAGGGTGTGCAGCATTTATAAATGAAGATATAGACACTTCTTGGAATGTATTTGCAATATTAGCAATAAAATTAAAAGATTTAACACTGCACATTTGTCGAGAACGTACCCACAGCGTTATAATAAATTGCCCTCTCTGTACTTCTGGCACAATCAACTGGGATAAAAATACTCTTTTTTGTATACGGTATACTTCCGCGATTTCCGTACTGATGTATTTCGCCCCATTGTTTTTCCGCTATCAAAAACGGTTTATCAATTAGAATGTCGCGGAGCCATTGATAATCGCAGCTGCAGTGTAACTTCCATATATACTTTGCTTGTGATAACCGAAAGGGGGGCTCCACATCATACTCCAACGCTAATAATTTCAAGTTTGGTAAACTCGATATTGCGGTTTGACTCATGAAATCAACTGTGCTGTCGCCGAATTCCAGCATTCGCAGATTCTTGTATGAATACAACGCGTCATCCGGAATATTAATATTTTGACACTGCCAGAATCCCAGCCCAAGAAGATGTGGGAGGTTTAAATTTTTTAAAATATTTCCGGTGATTCCATTATGATAGCCAACTGTTAATTCAATAACATAATTTCGAACCGACTCAAAAAGATGTTCGGTTAGCACTCGGTTGCCCTGCATTTCTATCGTCAAGGGGCGACTTTTGCGGAGAGTTGCAAACTTTCGGAAAACTCCCTGAATTTCATCGTTTGTTGCCGAAATTCCACAGGCAATGTGTAGGATAGAATCTTTGCAATCGTTGGACTGCGAGGAAACGTCACAGTTTCTGCTGTTAAGACTTCTGCATTCAGTTGCAGAAATGTCATCAATCTGTATTACCGGCAAACTCAAAGCACCTGTGGACTTCTTTGTGGATGCAGGTAGTGTTGTTCTCGTCGACGATACCGGCGCGGTTGACGCCATTGTAGTCGACATCGGCACTGGACAGTTGTAAGCGACCATCAGTTTAACTGCATCGTACATTGTCATGCCGTCCCGTTGTCCCATTTTAGCTTTAGCGTTTTCGTCTCGAGGCAGAATCGTTGGTTTTTCCGAGTCAACAGAAAGGTCATTCCAACCATAGTGCATAACGGAGCCGATATCGTAAGGAACGCCATATGTTGCCATCTTGGGAAGGATTTGGAAGTTGCTTTGCGTTCCTGTTCGATGCATTCGCTTAAGTAAGAAAACTCAAAACAACTACAAAAGGCTCTATATATTTCTGTACTCACAATTAATTTTGTTAGGTGCAGTGCTGTATCCTATTGTTTTTTAGAAAGTTTATACTCATAATACCGCACAACTGAAAAGCAGCATTCACGCTGGTCGTACCACTTTTTTTTATGCAACGTTATTTACCCGGTATAATATTCTCTTCAAATATGACGATATGTTGATCGCGATCGGGGCGCGATTGCTCATGAAAGATGCCCAGTGCGTGCATGAGCTCGTGCTGAATAGTCCCATGTAACATGCAATGTTCTCCAAGATTCAGTACCTGCTCACCAGTCCGCCGTCCAATTATGGAGCTGCACATTGTGCTGTAGCAGAACGATAAACATTGAGGGAAAACAATGGTTAATTCAATTCTTGATAAATAATAACAAAGCCATTTAAAATAATCATCAGAGCTTCATACCTAACTGGAGGGTAGACGATGTATATGTAATCCGGCTCATCGTCACGTTCTTTAAAATAAATGCATCCCGAAACCTGCCGTGTTAAATCATCCATTGCTTTCCGTATCATGATTTGTTGTGACACATCTGGAATGCGACTGTGAATATTTATGCAAAACAACTATTTCTGTAATGAGATTCTTAATAGTCCTATGAAGCATACTACAGATATACGAAGAACAGGTACCAGTATTATTATAATTCAGCTATTTTAAATTTACGCGCAGCAACACACAGGTATGTGTTTGTGATCATCTGCTTTATACCGAAATTGTCAGATATTTTGTAAGGCACCGGTGTTCCTCTGGGCCAATATTGTTCGGGTTGCAGTTCACCGGTAAAGGTGAGCGACCCATCCATAAAGGCGCTATCAATGATAATATCGCCCTGGAATAATTGCGCCGTTTTTCGCAATTCCGTTCGCGTGCACACAAGCCGTTTGCGCAGTTTATTGAAAATGTCCTTATCCAACCGTCGTTGCCATCCTAGAAAATATCGAGTTTTACTGCGAAAGTGAACAATAATGAAACTTGCGGATTTACCGCAAAATATGCCGCTTTGTGCCTACCACTGGATGCGCAGATTGGAGATATGTACCTCTACAGAAAGTCTCCCTTTAATTAACTGCAAAACTTGAATTACCTTTTGGTACCTTGGATCGACGTACAGCTGCCGCATTCCCCAGCAATTCCACGGAAATAAAAAAAGCAGGGAATAGCAGATTAAGGAAAATCAATTGCATCTGCCACATTCTGCCGAGGGCGTTATTGCTGTATACTTTGGAAGGCGCCAAACTTGCCGGCACAACCTCTCTTATTGAAGAGGTAATTGCTGATTTAGGCTTGCGTGGATGGAATAAACTTTTACATAAAATTGCGCTAGAAATAAAACAGCTGCGAAAATTACTATCAAGATTTATAAGTATGTAAAAGTCAAGCTTTCAGTGCTTGATGCTGCGATATTGTAACTTTAGATATTCAGAAATCTCATTATTGTAACAAAGTTAGGTTGTACTCGTACGTGTGCTCTTTGTCCCATTGAGTACTTGTATAGTTGCTTCAAATAATGTTAATATTAATCTGACTTTACTTACATTTCTGTGCGTATTGCAGTTTCTAACCTAAGACAGGTTTTATTTCATGTGATCTGGCGACCTTGTACACCTTACAAAAGATAAGCATCTAAGATTCTATCAGTTCTAAAAATTCAGATTAAATGATC